>NW_025111135.1:0-516537 GCF_015476425.1 Leptopilina heterotoma | reverse complement strand
GTAAGAAAAGAAAAACGAAACAAATCGACCAATTTTTATTTTTCAGAAAATTTTTAAAATTGTTTAAAAACTGATTTTTCGAGTATAATTCTGCTTGAAAATGAAAATAAATAACGAATTCAGTCGAAATTTACGATTGCAAAAATTTTCTGAAACAAAAAATTTGAAGAAATCGACGAAAATCAAAATTTTTAAATTTCCTATAGAAAAAAAACGAGAAAAACGACGATTTTTAAATTTTGAAAAATTTTCAAATTCTTTTAAAAACTTGTTTTTCGTGTATAATTTAGATGGAAAATAAGAAAATTTTATGAATTCAGTCGAAAATCAAGATTTTTAAATTTTCTGTACAAAAAAAAACGAAAAAATCGACCAATTTTTATTTTTCAGAAATTTTTAAAATTGTTTAAAAACTGATTTTTCGAGTATAATTCTGCTTGAAAATGAAAATAAATAACGAATTCAGTCGAAATTTACGATTGCAAAAATTTTCTGAAACAAAAAATTTGAAGAAATCGACGAAAATCAAAATTTTTAAATTTCCTATAGAAAAAAAAACGAGAAAAACGACAATTTTTAAATTTTGAAAAATTTTCAAATTCTTTTAAAAACTTGTTTTTCGTGTATAATTTAGATGGAAAATAAGAAAATTTTATGAATTCAGTCGAAAATCAAGATTTTTAAATTTTCTGTACAAAAAAAAACGAAAAAATCGACCAATTTTTATTTTTCAGAAATTTTTAAAATTGTTTAAAAACTGATTTTTCGAGTATAATTCTGCTTGAAAATGAAAATAAATAACGAATTCAGTCGAAATTTACGATTGCAAAAATTTTCTGAAACAAAAAATTTGAAGAAATCGACGAAAATCAAAATTTTTAAATTTCCTATAGAAAAAAAAACGAGAAAAACGACAATTTTTAAATTTTGAAAAATTTTCAAATTCTTTTAAAAACTTGTTTTTCGTGTATAATTTAGATGGAAAATAAGAAAATTTTATGAATTCAGTCGAAAATCAAGATTTTTAAATTTTCTGTACAAAAAAAAACGAAAAAATCGACCAATTTTTATTTTTCAGAAATTTTTAAAATTGTTTAAAAACTGATTTTTCGAGTATAATTCTGCTTGAAAATGAAAATAAATAACGAATTCAGTCGAAATTTACGATTGCAAAAATTTTCTGAAACAAAAAATTTGAAGAAATCGACGAAAATCAAAATTTTTAAATTTCCTATAGAAAAAAAACGAGAAAAACGACGATTTTTAAATTTTGAAAAATTTTCAAATTCTTTTAAAAACTTGTTTTTCGTGTATAATTTAGATGGAAAATAAGAAAATTTTATGAATTCAGTCGAAAATCAAGATTTTTAAATTTTCTGTACAAAAAAAAACGAAAAAATCGACCAATTTTTATTTTTCAGAAATTTTTAAAATTGTTTAAAAACTGATTTTTCGAGTATAATTCTGCTTGAAAATGAAAATAAATAACGAATTCAGTCGAAATTTACGATTGCAAAAATTTTCTGAAACAAAAAATTTGAAGAAATCGACGAAAATCAAAATTTTTAAATTTCCTATAGAAAAAAAAACGAGAAAAACGACGATTTTTAAATTTTGAAAAATTTTCAAATTCTTTTAAAAACTTGTTTTTCGTGTATAATTTAGATGGAAAATAAGAAAATTTTATGAATTCAGTCGAAAATCAAGATTTTTAAATTTTCTGTACAAAAAAAAACGAAAAAATCGACCAATTTTTATTTTTCAGAAATTTTTAAAATTGTTTAAAAACTGATTTTTCGAGTATAATTCTGCTTGAAAATGAAAATAAATAACGAATTCAGTCGAAATTTACGATTGCAAAAATTTTCTGAACAAAAAATTTGAAGAAATCGACGAAAATCAAAATTTTTAAATTTCCTATAGAAAAAAAACGAGAAAAACGACGAATTTTTAAATTTTGAAAAATTTTCAAATTCTTTTAAAAACTTGTTTTTCGTGTATAATTTAGATGGAAAATAAGAAAATTTTATGAATTCAGTCGAAAATCAAGATTTTTAAATTTTCTGTACAAAAAAAAACGAAAAAATCGACCAATTTTTATTTTTCAGAAATTTTTAAAATTGTTTAAAAACTGATTTTTCGAGTATAATTCTGCTTGAAAATGAAAATAAATAACGAATTCAGTCGAAATTTACGATTGCAAAAATTTTCTGAAACAAAAAATTTGAAGAAATCGACGAAAATCAAAATTTTTAAATTTCCTATAGAAAAAAAAACGAGAAAAACGACAATTTTTAAATTTTGAAAAATTTTCAAATTCTTTTAAAAACTTGTTTTTCGTGTATAATTTAGATGGAAAATAAGAAAATTTTATGAATTCAGTCGAAAATCAAGATTTTTAAATTTTCTGTACAAAAAAAAACGAAAAAATCGACCAATTTTTATTTTTCAGAAATTTTTAAAATTGTTTAAAAACTGATTTTTCGAGTATAATTCTGCTTGAAAATGAAAATAAATAACGAATTCAGTCGAAATTTACGATTGCAAAAATTTTCTGAAACAAAAAATTTGAAGAAATCGACGAAAATCAAAATTTTTAAATTTCCTATAGAAAAAAAACGAGAAAAACGACGATTTTTAAATTTTGAAAAATTTTCAAATTCTTTTAAAAACTTGTTTTTCGTGTATAATTTAGATGGAAAATAAGAAAATTTTATGAATTCAGTCGAAAATCAAGATTTTTAAATTTTCTGTACAAAAAAAAACGAAAAAATCGACCAATTTTTATTTTTCAGAAATTTTTAAAATTGTTTAAAAACTGATTTTTCGAGTATAATTCTGCTTGAAAATGAAAATAAATAACGAATTCAGTCGAAATTTACGATTGCAAAAATTTTCTGAAACAAAAAATTTGAAGAAATCGACGAAAATCAAAATTTTTAAATTTCCTATAGAAAAAAAAACGAGAAAAACGACAATTTTTAAATTTTGAAAAATTTTCAAATTCTTTTAAAAACTTGTTTTTCGTGTATAATTTAGATGGAAAATAAGAAAATTTTATGAATTCAGTCGAAAATCAAGATTTTTAAATTTTCTGTACAAAAAAAAACGAAAAAATCGACCAATTTTTATTTTTCAGAAATTTTTAAAATTGTTTAAAAACTGATTTTTCGAGTATAATTCTGCTTGAAAATGAAAATAAATAACGAATTCAGTCGAAATTTACGATTGCAAAAATTTTCTGAAACAAAAAATTTGAAGAAATCGACGAAAATCAAAATTTTTAAATTTCCTATAGAAAAAAAACGAGAAAAACGACGATTTTTAAATTTTGAAAAATTTTCAAATTCTTTTAAAAACTTGTTTTTCGTGTATAATTTAGATGGAAAATAAGAAAATTTTATGAATTCAGTCGAAAATCAAGATTTTTAAATTTTCTGTACAAAAAAAAACGAAAAAATCGACCAATTTTTATTTTTCAGAAATTTTTAAAATTGTTTAAAAACTGATTTTTCGAGTATAATTCTGCTTGAAAATGAAAATAAATAACGAATTCAGTCGAAATTTACGATTGCAAAAATTTTCTGAAACAAAAAATTTGAAGAAATCGACGAAAATCAAAATTTTTAAATTTCCTATAGAAAAAAAACGAGAAAAACGACGATTTTTAAATTTTGAAAAATTTTCAAATTCTTTTAAAAACTTGTTTTTCGTGTATAATTTAGATGGAAAATAAGAAAATTTTATGAATTCAGTCGAAAATCAAGATTTTTAAATTTTCTGTACAAAAAAAAACGAAAAAATCGACCAATTTTTATTTTTCAGAAATTTTTAAAATTGTTTAAAAACTGATTTTTCGAGTATAATTCTGCTTGAAAATGAAAATAAATAACGAATTCAGTCGAAATTTACGATTGCAAAAATTTTCTGAAACAAAAAATTTGAAGAAATCGACGAAAATCAAAATTTTTAAATTTCCTATAGAAAAAAAACGAGAAAAACGACGATTTTTAAATTTTGAAAAATTTTCAAATTCTTTTAAAAACTTGTTTTTCGTGTATAATTTAGATGGAAAATAAGAAAATTTTATGAATTCAGTCGAAAATCAAGATTTTTAAATTTTCTGTACAAAAAAAAACGAAAAAATCGACCAATTTTTATTTTTCAGAAATTTTTAAAATTGTTTAAAAACTGATTTTTCGAGTATAATTCTGCTTGAAAATGAAAATAAATAACGAATTCAGTCGAAATTTACGATTGCAAAAATTTTCTGAAACAAAAAATTTGAAGAAATCGACGAAAATCAAAATTTTTAAATTTCCTATAGAAAAAAAACGAGAAAAACGAGAATTTTTAAATTTTGAAAAATTTTCAAATTCTTTTAAAAACTTGTTTTTCGTGTATAATTTAGATGGAAAATAAGAAAATTTTATGAATTCAGTCGAAAATCAAGATTTTTAAATTTTCTGTACAAAAAAAAACGAAAAAATCGACCAATTTTTATTTTTCAGAAATTTTTAAAATTGTTTAAAAACTGATTTTTCGAGTATAATTCTGCTTGAAAATGAAAATAAATAACGAATTCAGTCGAAATTTACGATTGCAAAAATTTTCTGAAACAAAAAATTTGAAGAAATCGACGAAAATCAAAATTTTTAAATTTCCTATAGAAAAAAAACGAGAAAAACGACGATTTTTAAATTTTGAAAAATTTTCAAATTCTTTTAAAAACTTGTTTTTCGTGTATAATTTAGATGGAAAATAAGAAAATTTTATGAATTCAGTCGAAAATCAAGATTTTTAAATTTTCTGTACAAAAAAAAACGAAAAAATCGACCAATTTTTATTTTTCAGAAATTTTTAAAATTGTTTAAAAACTGATTTTTCGAGTATAATTCTGCTTGAAAATGAAAATAAATAACGAATTCAGTCGAAATTTACGATTGCAAAAATTTTCTGAAACAAAAAATTTGAAGAAATCGACGAAAATCAAAATTTTTAAATTTCCTATAGAAAAAAAACGAGAAAAACGACGATTTTTAAATTTTGAAAAATTTTCAAATTCTTTTAAAAACTTGTTTTTCGTGTATAATTTAGATGGAAAATAAGAAAATTTTATGAATTCAGTCGAAAATCAAGATTTTTAAATTTTCTGTACAAAAAAAAACGAAAAAATCGACCAATTTTTATTTTTCAGAAATTTTTAAAATTGTTTAAAAACTGATTTTTCGAGTATAATTCTGCTTGAAAATGAAAATAAATAACGAATTCAGTCGAAATTTACGATTGCAAAAATTTTCTGAAACAAAAAATTTGAAGAAATCGACGAAAATCAAAATTTTTAAATTTCCTATAGAAAAAAAAACGAGAAAAACGACGATTTTTAAATTTTGAAAAATTTTCAAATTCTTTTAAAAACTTGTTTTTCGTGTATAATTTAGATGGAAAATAAGAAAATTTTATGAATTCAGTCGAAAATCAAGATTTTTAAATTTTCTGTACAAAAAAAAACGAAAAAATCGACCAATTTTTATTTTTCAGAAATTTTTAAAATTGTTTAAAAACTGATTTTTCGAGTATAATTCTGCTTGAAAATGAAAATAAATAACGAATTCAGTCGAAATTTACGATTGCAAAAATTTTCTGAAACAAAAAATTTGAAGAAATCGACGAAAATCAAAATTTTTAAATTTCCTATAGAAAAAAAACGAGAAAAACGACGATTTTTAAATTTTGAAAAATTTTCAAATTCTTTTAAAAACTTGTTTTTCGTGTATAATTTAGATGGAAAATAAGAAAATTTTATGAATTCAGTCGAAAATCAAGATTTTTAAATTTTCTGTACAAAAAAAAACGAAAAAATCGACCAATTTTTATTTTTCAGAAATTTTTAAAATTGTTTAAAAACTGATTTTTCGAGTATAATTCTGCTTGAAAATGAAAATAAATAACGAATTCAGTCGAAATTTACGATTGCAAAAATTTTCTGAAACAAAAAATTTGAAGAAATCGACGAAAATCAAAATTTTTAAATTTCCTATAGAAAAAAAAACGAGAAAAACGACGATTTTTAAATTTTGAAAAATTTTCAAATTCTTTTAAAAACTTGTTTTTCGTGTATAATTTAGATGGAAAATAAGAAAATTTTATGAATTCAGTCGAAAATCAAGATTTTTAAATTTTCTGTACAAAAAAAAACGAAAAAATCGACCAATTTTTATTTTTCAGAAATTTTTAAAATTGTTTAAAAACTGATTTTTCGAGTATAATTCTGCTTGAAAATGAAAATAAATAACGAATTCAGTCGAAATTTACGATTGCAAAAATTTTCTGAAACAAAAAATTTGAAGAAATCGACGAAAATCAAAATTTTTAAATTTCCTATAGAAAAAAAAACGAGAAAAACGACGATTTTTAAATTTTGAAAAATTTTCAAATTCTTTTAAAAACTTGTTTTTCGTGTATAATTTAGATGGAAAATAAGAAAATTTTATGAATTCAGTCGAAAATCAAGATTTTTAAATTTTCTGTACAAAAAAAAACGAAAAAATCGACCAATTTTTATTTTTCAGAAATTTTTAAAATTGTTTAAAAACTGATTTTTCGAGTATAATTCTGCTTGAAAATGAAAATAAATAACGAATTCAGTCGAAATTTACGATTGCAAAAATTTTCTGAAACAAAAAATTTGAAGAAATCGACGAAAATCAAAATTTTTAAATTTCCTATAGAAAAAAAAACGAGAAAAACGACGATTTTTAAATTTTGAAAAATTTTCAAATTCTTTTAAAAACTTGTTTTTCGTGTATAATTTAGATGGAAAATAAGAAAATTTTATGAATTCAGTCGAAAATCAAGATTTTTAAATTTTCTGTACAAAAAAAAACGAAAAAATCGACCAATTTTTATTTTTCAGAAATTTTTAAAATTGTTTAAAAACTGATTTTTCGAGTATAATTCTGCTTGAAAATGAAAATAAATAACGAATTCAGTCGAAATTTACGATTGCAAAAATTTTCTGAAACAAAAAATTTGAAGAAATCGACGAAAATCAAAATTTTTAATTTCCTATAGAAAAAAAACGAGAAAAACGACGATTTTTAAATTTTGAAAAATTTTCAAATTCTTTTAAAAACTTGTTTTTCGTGTATAATTTAGATGGAAAATAAGAAAATTTTATGAATTCAGTCGAAAATCAAGATTTTTAAATTTTCTGTACAAAAAAAAACGAAAAAATCGACCAATTTTTATTTTTCAGAAATTTTTAAAATTGTTTAAAAACTGATTTTTCGAGTATAATTCTGCTTGAAAATGAAAATAAATAACGAATTCAGTCGAAATTTACGATTGCAAAAATTTTCTGAAACAAAAAATTTGAAGAAATCGACGAAAATCAAAATTTTTAAATTTCCTATAGAAAAAAAACGAGAAAAACGACGATTTTTAAATTTTGAAAAATTTTCAAATTCTTTTAAAAACTTGTTTTTCGTGTATAATTTAGATGGAAAATAAGAAAATTTTATGAATTCAGTCGAAAATCAAGATTTTTAAATTTTCTGTACAAAAAAAAACGAAAAAATCGACCAATTTTTATTTTTCAGAAATTTTTAAAATTGTTTAAAAACTGATTTTTCGAGTATAATTCTGCTTGAAAATGAAAATAAATAACGAATTCAGTCGAAATTTACGATTGCAAAAATTTTCTGAAACAAAAAATTTGAAGAAATCGACGAAAATCAAAATTTTTAAATTTCCTATAGAAAAAAAACGAGAAAAACGACGATTTTTAAATTTTGAAAAATTTTCAAATTCTTTTAAAAACTTGTTTTTCGTGTATAATTTAGATGGAAAATAAGAAAATTTTATGAATTCAGTCGAAAATCAAGATTTTTAAATTTTCTGTACAAAAAAAAACGAAAAAATCGACCAATTTTTATTTTTCAGAAATTTTTAAAATTGTTTAAAAACTGATTTTTCGAGTATAATTCTGCTTGAAAATGAAAATAAATAACGAATTCAGTCGAAATTTACGATTGCAAAAATTTTCTGAAACAAAAAATTTGAAGAAATCGACGAAAATCAAAATTTTTAAATTTCCTATAGAAAAAAAACGAGAAAAACGACGATTTTTAAATTTTGAAAAATTTTCAAATTCTTTTAAAAACTTGTTTTTCGTGTATAATTTAGATGGAAAATAAGAAAATTTTATGAATTCAGTCGAAAATCAAGATTTTTAAATTTTCTGTACAAAAAAAAACGAAAAAATCGACCAATTTTTATTTTTCAGAAATTTTTAAAATTGTTTAAAAACTGATTTTTCGAGTATAATTCTGCTTGAAAATGAAAATAAATAACGAATTCAGTCGAAATTTACGATTGCAAAAATTTTCTGAAACAAAAAATTTGAAGAAATCGACGAAAATCAAAATTTTTAAATTTCCTATAGAAAAAAAACGAGAAAAACGACGATTTTTAAATTTTGAAAAATTTTCAAATTCTTTTAAAAACTTGTTTTTCGTGTATAATTTAGATGGAAAATAAGAAAATTTTATGAATTCAGTCGAAAATCAAGATTTTTAAATTTTCTGTACAAAAAAAAACGAAAAAATCGACCAATTTTTATTTTTCAGAAATTTTTAAAATTGTTTAAAAACTGATTTTTCGAGTATAATTCTGCTTGAAAATGAAAATAAATAACGAATTCAGTCGAAATTTACGATTGCAAAAATTTTCTGAAACAAAAAATTTGAAGAAATCGACGAAAATCAAAATTTTTAAATTTCCTATAGAAAAAAAACGAGAAAAACGACGATTTTTAAATTTTGAAAAATTTTCAAATTCTTTTAAAAACTTGTTTTTCGTGTATAATTTAGATGGAAAATAAGAAAATTTTATGAATTCAGTCGAAAATCAAGATTTTTAAATTTTCTGTACAAAAAAAAACGAAAAAATCGACCAATTTTTATTTTTCAGAAATTTTTAAAATTGTTTAAAAACTGATTTTTCGAGTATAATTCTGCTTGAAAATGAAAATAAATAACGAATTCAGTCGAAATTTACGATTGCAAAAATTTTCTGAAACAAAAAATTTGAAGAAATCGACGAAAATCAAAATTTTTAAATTTCCTATAGAAAAAAAAACGAGAAAAACGACGATTTTTAAATTTTGAAAAATTTTCAAATTCTTTTAAAAACTTGTTTTTCGTGTATAATTTAGATGGAAAATAAGAAAATTTTATGAATTCAGTCGAAAATCAAGATTTTTAAATTTTCTGTACAAAAAAAAACGAAAAAATCGACCAATTTTTATTTTTCAGAAATTTTTAAAATTGTTTAAAAACTGATTTTTCGAGTATAATTCTGCTTGAAAATGAAAATAAATAAGAAATTCAGTCGAAATTTACGATTGCAAAAATTTTCTGAAACAAAAAATTTGAAGAAATCGACGAAAATCAAAATTTTTAAATTTCCTATAGAAAAAAAACGAGAAAAACGACGATTTTTAAATTTTGAAAAATTTTCAAATTCTTTTAAAAACTTGTTTTTCGTGTATAATTTAGATGGAAAATAAGAAAATTTTATGAATTCAGTCGAAAATCAAGATTTTTAAATTTTCTGTACAAAAAAAAACGAAAAAATCGACCAATTTTTATTTTTCAGAAATTTTTAAAATTGTTTAAAAACTGATTTTTCGAGTATAATTCTGCTTGAAAATGAAAATAAATAACGAATTCAGTCGAAATTTACGATTGCAAAAATTTTCTGAAACAAAAAATTTGAAGAAATCGACGAAAATCAAAATTTTTAAATTTCCTATAGAAAAAAAACGAGAAAAACGACGATTTTTAAATTTTGAAAAATTTTCAAATTCTTTTAAAAACTTGTTTTTCGTGTATAATTTAGATGGAAAATAAGAAAATTTTATGAATTCAGTCGAAAATCAAGATTTTTAAATTTTCTGTACAAAAAAAAACGAAAAAATCGACCAATTTTTATTTTTCAGAAATTTTTAAAATTGTTTAAAAACTGATTTTTCGAGTATAATTCTGCTTGAAAATGAAAATAAATAACAAATTCAGTCGAAATTTACGATTGCAAAAATTTTCTGAAACAAAAAATTTGAAGAAATCGACGAAAATCAAAATTTTTAAATTTCCTATAGAAAAAAAACGAGAAAAACGACGATTTTTAAATTTTGAAAAATTTTCAAATTCTTTTAAAAACTTGTTTTTCGTGTATAATTTAGATGGAAAATAAGAAAATTTTATAAATTCAGTCGAAAATCAAGATTTTTAAATTTTCTGTACAAAAAAAAACGAAAAAATCGACCAATTTTTATTTTTCAGAAATTTTTAAAATTGTTTAAAAACTGATTTTTCGAGTATAATTCTGCTTGAAAATGAAAATAAATAACGAATTCAGTCGAAATTTACGATTGCAAAAATTTTCTGAAACAAAAAATTTGAAGAAATCGACGAAAATCAAAATTTTTAAATTTCCTATAGAAAAAAAACGAGAAAAACGACGATTTTTAAATTTCGAAAAATTTTCAAATTCTTTTAAAAACTTGTTTTTCGTGTATAATTTAGATGGAAAATAGAAAAATTTTATGAATTCAGTCGAAAATCAAGATTTTTAAATTTTCTGTACAAAAAAAAACGAAAAAATCGACCAATTTTTATTTTTCAGAAATTTTTAAAATCGTTCAAAAACTGATTTTTCGAGTAAATTTCTGTTTGAAAATGAAAATAAATAACAAATTCAGTCGAAATTTACGATTGCAAAAATTTTCGGAAACAAAAAATTTGAAGAAATCGACGAAAATCAAAATTTTTAATTTCCTATAGAAAAAAAAACGAGAAAAACGACGATTTTTAAATTTCGAAAAATTTTCAAATTCTTTTAAAAACTTGTTTTTCGAGTATAATTTAGATGGAAAATGAAGAAAATTTATAAATTTAGTCGAAAATCAAGATTTTTAAATTTTCTGTACAAAAAAAAGAAAAAATCGACCAATTTTTATTTTTCAGAAATTTTTAAAATCGTTCAAAAACTGATTTTTCGAGTAAATTTCAGTTTGAAAATGAAAATTAATAACAAATTCATTCAAAATTTACGATTGCAAAAATTTTTGGAAAAAAAAAAGTTGAAGAAAGCGACGAAATTCAAAATTCTTAAATTTCCTGTAGAAAAAAACGAGAAAAACGACGATTTTTAAGTTTTGAAAAATTTTCAAATTCTTTTAAAAACTTGTTTTTCGAGTATAATTTAGATGGAACATGAAGAAATTTTATGAATTTAGTCAAAAATCAAGATTTTTAAATTTTCTGTACAAAAAATAACGAAAAAATCGACCAATGTTTAATTTTCAGAAATTTTTAAAATCGTTCAAAAACTGATTTTTCGAGTAAATTTCAGTTTGAAAATGAAAATAAATAACAAATTTATTCGAAATTTACGATTGCAAAAATTTTTAGAAAAAAAAAAGTTGAAGAAATCGACAAAATTCACAATTTTTAAATTTCCTGTAGAAAAAAACGAAAAAAACGACGATTTTTAAAATTTGAAAAATTTTCAAAATCTTTTAAAAACTTGTTTTTCGAGAATAATTTAGATGGAAAATGAAAAAATTTTATGAATTTAGTCGAAAATCAAGATTTTAAAATTTTCTGTACAAAAAAAAAAAAAAATCGACCAATTTTTAATTTTCAGAAATTTTTAAAATCGTTCAAAAACTGATTTTTCGAGTAAATTTCAGTTTGAAAATGAAAATAAATAACAAATTCAGTCGAAATTTACGATTGCAAAAATTTTCTGAAACAAAAAATTTGAAGAAATCGACGAAAATCAAAATTTTTAAATTTCCTATAGAAAAAAAAACGAGAAAAACGACGATTTTTAAATTTTGAAAAATTTTCAAATTCTTTTAAAAACTTGTTTTTCGTGTATAATTTAGATGGAAAATGAAAAAATTTTATGAATTTAGTCGAAAATCAAGATTTTTAAATTTTCTGTACAAAAAAAAACGAAAAAATCGACCAATTTTTATTTTTCAGAAATTTTTAAAATCGTTCAAAAACTGAATTTTCGAGTAAATTTCTGTTTGAAAATGAAAATAAATAACGAATTCAGTCGAAATTTACGATTGCAAAAATTTTCGGAAACAAAAAATTTGAAGAAATCGACGAAAGTCACAATTTTTAAATTTCCTATAGAAAAAAAACGAGAAAAACGACGATTTTTAAATTTTGAAAAATTTTCAAATTCTTTTAAAACCTTGTTTTTCGAGTATAACTTAGATGGAAAATGAAAAAATTTTATGAATTTAGTCGAAAATCAAGATTTTTAAATTTTCTGTACAAAAAAAAACCAAAAAATCGACCAATTTTTATTTTCAGAAATTTTTAAAATCGTTCAAAAACTGATTTTTCGAGTAAATTTCAGTTTGATAATGAAAATAAATAACGAATTCAGTCGAAATTTACGATTGCAAAAATTTTCTGGAAAAAAAAATTTGAAGAAATCGACGAAATTCACAATTTTTAAATTTCCTATAGAAAAAAAACGAGAAAAACGACGATTTTTAAATTTTGAAAAATTTTCAAATTCTTTTGAAACCTTGTTTTTCGAGTATAATTTAGATGGAAAATAAAAAATTTTATGAATTTAGTCGAAAATCAAGATTTTTAAATTTTCTGTACAAAAAAAAACGAAAAAATCGACCAATTTTTATTTTTCAGAAATTTTTAAAATCGTTTCAAAAACTGATTTTTCGAGTAAATTTCAGTTTGAAAATGAAAATAAATAACGAATTCAGTCGAAATTTACGATTGCAAAAATTTTCTGGAAACAAAAAATTTGAAGAAATCGACGAAATCAAAATTTTTAAATTTCCTATAGAAAAAAAACGAGAAAAACGACGATTTTTAAATTTTGAAAAATTTTCAAATTCTTTTAAAAACTTGTTTTTCGAGTATAATTTAGATGGAAAATGAAAAAATTTTATGAATTTAGTCGAAAATCAAGATTTTTAAATTTTCTGTACAAAAAAAAACAAAAAATTCGACCAATTTTTAATTTTAGAAATTTTTAAAATCGTTCAAAAACTGATTTTTCGAGTAAATTTCTGTTTGAAAATGAAAATAAATAACGAATTCAGTCGAAATTTACGATTGCAAAAATTTTCGGAAACAAAAAATTTGAAGAAATCGACGAAAATCAAAATTTTTAATTTCCTATAGAAAAAAAAACGAGAAAAACGACGATTTTTAAATTTTGAAAAATTTTCAAATTCTTTTAAAAACTTGTTTTTCGAGTATAATTTAGATGGAAAATAAAAAATTTATGAATTTAGTCGAAAATCAAGATTTTTAAATTTTCTGTACAAAAAAAAACGAAAAAATCGACCAATTTTTATTTTCAGAAATTTTTAAAATCGTTCAAAAACTGATTTTTCGAGTAAATTTCAGTTTGAAAATGAAAATAAATAACGAATTCAGTCGAAATTTACGATTGCAAAAATTTTCGGAAACAAAAAATTTGAAGAAATCGACGAAAGTCACAATTTTTAAATTTCCTGTAGAAAAAAACGAGAAAAACGACGATTTTTAAATTTTGAAAATTTTTCAAATTCTTTTAAAAACTTGTTTTTCGAGTATAATTTAGATGGAAAATGAATAAATTTTATAAATTTAGTCGAAAATCAAGATTTTTAAATTTTCTGTACAAAGAAAAACGAAAAATTCGACCAATTTTTAATTTTCAGACATTTTTAAAATCGTTCAAAAACTGATTTTTCGAGAAAATTTCAGTTTGAAAATAAATATGAATAACGAATTCATTCGAAATTTACGATTGCAAAAATTTTTGGAAAAAAAAAGTTGAAGAAATCGACGAAGTTCACAATTTTTAAATTTCCTGTAGAAAAAAACGAGAAAAACGACGATTTTTAAATTTTGAAAAATTTTTAAATTCTTTTAAAACCTTGTTTTTCGAGTATAATTCAGATGGAAAATGAAAAAATTTTATGAATTTAGTCGAAAATCAAGATTTTTAAATTTTCTGTATAAAAAAAAAACGAAAAATTCGACCAATTTTTAATTTTCAGAAATTTTTAAAATCGTTCAAAAACTGATTTTTCGAGTAAATTTCAGTTTGAAAATGAAAATAAATAACGAATTCATTCGAAATTTACGATTGCAAAAATTTTTGGAAAAAAAAAAGTTGAAGAAATCGACGAAGTTCAAAATTTTTAAATTTCCTGTAGAAAAAAACGAGAAAAACGGCGATTTATAAGTTTTGAAAAATTTTCAAATTTTTTTAAAAACTTGTTTTTTTAGTATGATTTAGATAGAAAATAAAAAAATTTTAATAATTTAGTCAAAAATTAAGATTTTTAAATTTTCTGTACAAAAAAAAAACGAAAAAATCGACCAATTTTTAATTTTCAAAAAATTTTTAAAATCGTTCAAAAACTGATTTTTTTAAGTAAATTTCAGTTTGAAAATGAAAATTAATAACAAATTCATTCAAAATTTACGATTGCAAAAATTTTCGGAAACAAAAAATTTGAAGAAATCGACGAAAATCAAAATTTTTAAATTTCCTATAGAAAAAAAACGAGAAAAACGACGATTTTTAAATTTGAAAAATTTTCAAATTCTTTTAAAAACTTGTTTTTCGAGTATAATTTAGATGGAAAATGAAGAAAATTTTATGAATTTAGTCGAAAATCAAGATTTTTAAATTTTCTGTACAAAAAAATAACGAAAAAATCGACCAATGTTTAATTTTCAGAAATTTTTAAAATCGTTCAAAAACTGATTTTTCGAGTAAATTTCAGTTTGAAAATGAAAATAAATAACAAATTCAGTCGAAATTTACGATTGCAAAAATTTTCGGAAACAAAAAATTTGAAGAAATCGACGAAAATCAAAATTTTTAAATTTCCTATAGAAAAAAAAACGAGAAAAAACGACGATTTTAAATTTGAAAAATTTTCAAAATCTTTTAAAAACTTGTTTTTCGAGAATAATTTAGATGGAAAATGAAAAAATTTTATGAATTTAGTCGAAAATCAAGATTTTAAAATTTTCTGTACAAAAAAACAAAAAAATCAACCAATTTTTAATTTTCAGAAATTTTTAAAATCGTTCAAAAACTGATTTTTCGAGTAAATTTCAGTTTGAAAATGAAAATAAATAACAAATTCATTCGAAATTTACGATTGCAAAAATTTTTAGAAAAAAAAAAGTTGAAGAAATCGACAAAATTCACAATTTTTAAATTTCCTGTAGAAAAAAAACGAGAAAAACGACGATTTTTAAATTTTGAAAAATTTTCAAATTCTTTTAAAAACTTGTTTTTCGAGTATAATTTAGATGGAAAATAAAAAATTTTATGAATTTAGTCGAAAATCAAGATTTTTAAATTTTCTGTACAAAAAAAACAAAAAAATCGACCAATTTTTAATTTTCAGAAATTTTTAAAATCGTTCAAAAACTGAATTTTCGAGTAAATTTCTGTTTGAAAATGAAAACAAATAACGAATTCATTCAAAATTTACGATTGCAAAAATTTTTGGAAAAAAAAAGTTTAAGAAATCGACGAAGTTCACAATTTTTAAATTTCCTGTAGAAAAAAACGAGAAAAACGACGATTTTTAAATTTTGAAAAATTTTCAAATTCTTTTAAAACCTTGTTTTTCGAGTACCGTAAGTGAGGCTAAATTCGCTCATGTAGGGTAAATTCGCTCAGGAAATAAGTCTACAAAAAAGATGTTTGGGCCTGGATATTTTAAGTATGTTAATTACTTTAATTTATAATTCGATTTTTTGAAATAATAGTACTCTTATAACTGAAAATTAAACGATTTAAAACGGTTTAAGCACTAAACTGTCAAACTTAACCTTGTTTTTTTATGGTTATGAGTACGTTTGATTGAATGATTGAATCTAATTACTTATTTATAAAACAATATTAAATATTTATTCCAATAACTTTGAATATTGTTCTTAATTTTTTTCTTTATTGATTCTAAAGAATATTTAGTTTCATTTTTGCAGATTATAATATATTTTGCCAGAATAATAATGGTGAGCGAATTTACCCATCATTTAAAGGTAAATTCGCTCACAAAAAAACGGCTTATAAATAATTTTCTGCAACATATTTCAATTTCTTTATGCAGTAATAGAAAAGATAAAGGGTTAAAGATTATATATTTTCAGTGCCAATGTTTATTTTCATCGTTTCCCGAAGTTATTTAAAAAAGAATTGAAAAATTGAGCGAATTTAGCCTCACTTACGGTATAACTTAGATAGAAAATGAAAAAATTTTATGAATTTAGTCGAAAATCAAGATTTTCAAATTTTCTGTACAAAAAAAAAAACAAAAAATTCGACCAATTTTTAATTTTCAGAAATTTTTAAAATCGTTCAAAAACTGATTTTTCGAGTAAATTTCAGTTTGATAATGAAAATAAATAACGAATTCATTCGAAATTTACGATTCCAAAAATTTTTGGAAAAAAAAAGTTTAAGAAATCGACGATGTTCACAATTTTTAAATTTCCTTTAGAAAAAAACGAGAAAAATAACGATTTTTAAATTTTGAAAAATTTTCAAATTCTTTTAAAAACTTCTTTTTCGAGTATAATTTAGATAGAAAATGAAAAAATTTTGTGAATTTAGTCGAAAATCAAGATTTTTTAATTTTCTGTACAAATAAAACGAAAAAATCGACCAATTTTTAATTTCTAGAAATTTTTAAAATCGTTCAAAAACTGATTTTTCGAGTAAATTTCTGTTTGAAAATGAAAATATATAACGAATTCATTCGAAATTTACGATTGCAAAAATTTTGGGAAAAAAAAAGTTGAAGAAATCGACGAAATTCGCAATTCAAATTAGTAAAAAATTATTAAATCTATCTACAATTTGTTAAAATTCAATAATTTTTTTGCAAAGATTAAGTCCGTGCAAAAAAATCTACGTAGATGGTGATACGTCCGAAAGGGAAGGAGTAGATTAAGATGTTACATCTAAATGACAACATAATTTCGACTTAGCCATCTCTTAAGTCGAAAGAGGGGATAAATGTAACGGTACTAATTGTGGCTGACTCGAGTTTTAACCCTTCTACGTTGTGAATTAAAATGTCGGATTGTCAGTAGTTAGTCCAGAAAATTTGACCGCTTCATCTCTCACTTTGCGCATCGAGACGACCCACCATCAGTAGGGTGTCCCAAAAAAATAAAAAGTTTTTTTTTATTGGGTCTCATCCCCTAAAATTCTTTCAAATTGTGTAAAAATAAGAACACAATATTTGTAAATAAAAAATTTTAATATTAACCCGTGGTTCAGAGCCTTTGAACCATAAAAACGCTAAAAATATAGTGTTTTTTCATTTTTAACATAAATATAAATGTCAAAATATAATGAATAGGGTGTCATTGTAAAGATAATTAAATTACCTTTTGATCCATATATCAGAGTTTAAGATTCAATGAAAATTAAGAGTGTTACAGTCGATTAAAGATCAAATTTTATGAAAATTTTGATGATTTTTATTTTTTAGACACTTAAGTAACTTGTACTTTTTTTTACATTAAACAGTAAAAAATATTTAGGTTTTAATTTTTTTATTGAGAGTCTAACATTACGAAAATTTTTAGCCCTTGTGGACCTCGATTTGATTGAATATGACAATTATACACTAGATTTAGTGAACGAAACTATTTTTTTAATTTTTATCATTCCTTCAACATTTGCAGCAAAAATTGAAACAATAAGTTTAGATATAACCACTAAACGTACTAAAATCAGTGATTAAGAAATACTGAAGTCGATGATTTAGAGTCCAATGTCAGTTTTTCAAATTTCAAAATGGCGAAGAACTTCATAAAAGTCGATCGAATTCGTCTAAAAATCGGGTAACGGATTTTGAGACGAATTTAATCGACGATTAAATTACGGATTTTTGTAATGTTAGACTCTTAATAAAAAAATTAAAATCTAAATATTTTTTACTGTTCAATGTGAAAAAAGTACTATTTACTTAAGTGTCTAATAATCATCAAAATTTCCATGAAATTTAATCTTTAATCGACTGTAACACTCTTAATTTTCATTGAATCTTATACTGTGACATATGGATCGAAAGGTAATTTAATTATCTTTACAATGACACCCTAATCATTATATTTTGACATTTATATTTATGTTAAAAATGAAAAAACACTACATTTTTAGCGTTTTTATGGTTCAAAGGCTCTGAACTACGGGTTAATATTAAAAAATTTTATTTCCAAATATTGTGTTCTTATTTTTACACAAATTAAAAGATTTTTAGGGGATGAGACCCAATAAAAAAAAACTTTTTATTTTTTTGGGACACCGTAAGCATCAGGCGTAAAGTTAGTTGACAGTTCCTCTTGGGCCCGCCGCCTTGTAGGTGAGGGAGCTGTAATAGCAGTTTATCCATATCTTAACCCAACCTTACTCTCCTTTTCTACTTCTCTGGTGAACACCATATTGGCTGTCCTCTCTAAATTTGAATTTATTAGTTTTTTACTTACCGTCGCATCTGTAGAACATCCACTCATCGTTGTACCTAAAAGAAGATTTAATTAATCATAAGAAATTAAAGAGTATCGATTTCAGTTTAATACAAAAAAGGAGTGTTATGTTGCTTACCTTTTAAAGTTACGCAAAGACATACGCTGGTGCTCATTTGGTTTAATTAAAAAAGAAATTATTTTGTTATTTACCTTCAGTATTCAATGTGCAAACCAAAGACTCTTGTGCCAGAAGAAGGAAAAAATTTTAAGTCGGCTATATCGTGTACAAAGAAAGATCTAAGTCAATAAATTGGAGTGTCTTAAAAACCGTTTTTGTCTCATTTACATAATCGGATCCTTCTCCTCAAGAACTGGACGAGAGAAAAAACAAATGATCACAATTAACTACAAATTTTAACTAAAGAAGTGACTAAAAATTAATTCCTGCAATTGAAATTAATTTTAATGAAACTGACAATAATTTGTAATGTACTATTTTATAAATTATTATATATAATTAATGTGGAAAATTTTCAGTTTTAATTATTTTCTAGGAATTGAATTTGTAATTTCTTAATTATTTTTTATATGAAACAGAGAAGAAACAAAGTTTAAAACAATTGAATGAATTATTGGCAACTTAGCATAGCAACCATGTAACAAACGACAGCAAATCAACAAATAGTAATTTTATTCGTTTGTGGACCGTTAGCACTAAATCATCGTTAGAAGTTTTTTTTCTAATTTTAAGTCTTCTTCCAAATTTTTTGTATAATTCAAATTAATATCAAACCAGTTTAAGAATCTTAATAATTATTATCACAGGAATTGATAAAAAAATTGCATTATAAAAAAATACAAGACTTGAATCAGCATCAAGAAAATTTTTTTCATTGTGCCAATTTGTAATCGGGAATTTTTATAAAGAGAAGAAAAAAGGAAAAATCAATTATGAGGCCACCAATGCAAAAAATTTCATCCCTTGTGGTTTCGGCGATTCGAAGTCTTCGGGAAACTCGAGGATCAACTTCTAAGGATATCATGAATTACATCATGTCAGAACATCGTGCAGGGGATGCTGCAATTCAACGTCAGGTTTGTAATGTTTAAATAGTTTATTTCAATTAAACTTTAAATTACATTTGAAATTAAATTATTAATTTTTTAAATTAAAATATTTCAATTAATTTTTCTAAAAAAATAATTTTGTTTACAATATTCGTGCACATATTTATAAATATCATTATTTATATTTTGATTACTAAATTATATAACGTAAAATAATATTTTTTTCTTAAATGAAAAATACAAAATTTTTTAATTGAACTCTAAACATAATTTTAAGAAAAATATTCTTTCCATATTATATATAATTTTTCCAAAAGAAAATTAATTATTTTCTGAAAATATATGAATCCTCTATGGGACCATTTAAGTATTACGTAAACATTTAAGGGGGAGGGGGGGGGTCTAGCTATTGCTTACTTTCTTTAATAATTCAAATAAAAAAAATTCACCCAAATTGAAATAGAATTATGAAACATAAAAAGAAAATCAATTCGACAAGTTAATAAACAACAATTAAATAATTTTACAAAACAATTTTCCAATAAATAATTTTTGTGCCAGTATTAAAATAATAAAAAAGTAAAACTTGTGATTACGTTTTGAACATTTAATTGAATTGAAAAATAAAACATCTTAGAAGATTATATAGAATAATTAATAAATAATATGTTAGTAATAATGGAGGAATAAAATATATTGGAAAATAAAGAAAATTAATCAAATTTAATTTAATTAAACTTAACTTAGTTAACAATTAAGAAAATAAACTTAAATTAATTTTAAATTAAATATCAAAAAATTAATGAAAAATATTTTTTCAGCTGAATGCAGCTCTGAAACGCGGAATGGAGTATGGAATCCTAAGGAGGGTCAATGGCCACTACACTCTTAATCCTGATCCATTTGGTGTAAATCCATACGTTATAATTCCAGAAGAAAAGGGTATGCGAAAAAGAAGGCGTCGCAAGGGTTCACGTCGCATGCGTCGTGGACGACGGGGACGAGGCGCACGTCGCTTACGTAATTCTCGCCGTCGTGTGGGCGGTCAACGTAGGACGAATCGAAAAGTCACCATGAAACCGGAACGTCGTGGAGTTTTGGCTCGCACTAAAAAAATGAATAATGAAAAACGTTTTAAGAAAATGGAGGAGGAATTAAATGAAAAACGTCCAAATAAAGTAACCCCACCAATTGAACGTATGCATGTCGAACATGATCTCGAGGAAAATCGTCCTGCGCACGTTGAAATTCCCAGGCGCACATCGACCATCAAGAATAATAAGGAACGCGAACGCAGCCGGAGTAAAAGCCGACGATCACAAAGTCAACCGCGACAACAAACGAGACAGGAAACTCCTCCAGCACGAAGTCTAAGTCGATCTTCGGAGAGTAGCGATCGTGATAATAACGACGATAATCATCAAGATGATTAATCCCGATTTCGATATTGGAAATGTCGACAGGATATTTGGAATATTTTCCATTTTTATAAGATTATTTTTTAATAACAACTTTCAATATATTAAAAACAATTTTTTTAATTTACTGATTTGTAAAAATAGTTTGAATTTTTTTTTGTAAATATTCTGTCGATATATTTAAAAGACGAAAAAATTGTTATTTAATATTTGTGAAAAACAATTTTTGTTGAACAGTTTTGTCGGTTGTTATAATTTCAATTGTGAAAATGTATCAAAATTTTCTAGTTATTTGTAACATTAAATAAATTTACAATTTAAATATAAGTTTCTTAACAATTTTTTTAAATTAAAAGCAAATCTTTTTTTAGTAATTGCTACTTGATTCAGAATATTATGTGAAACAACTAAATTAATGATTTTATTGAATATTCAGTAAAAAAGAAAGTGAAAAATTTTTAATAATTAACTAACAAATATTAAAACTATACAAGAGAACACAGGCATTAAAATTTGTATAATTACTTATTAATTTCGATTGATATTTATTCTATTTCTAAATTTGAATTTTACGTTCTTCTGAACTACATATTTTTTATTAACACATTTGTTTTTGTATAAAATATTTACACATACTACAACTTGTAAAGTTCCTGAACAGCTTAAAATATATGTTAAATTTGAAAATCCGCAACCTTGGGGCAAAATAGATGAGATTTGCGTACATTTCAAAAGGCTTAGAAAATAATTAGCCGTACTTACTGCATAGTTAATATTAAGTATAATCCTTAAAGTATGAGAATACGAGAAATATTACTACCAATTTTCATTAGTTGCCATGCATATTTCTGCAATATTTTTCTAAATACATGTAAATGGGTATATCCCTAGAACTTTTAAACTTCTAGGTATTGGAAAACTTAATTTTGTTTTCAAGGCACATTCTTGAAATTAATTTCATTGTCTTGTGTATTGATCAAATAGTATAAAAAATCTTGCGATACTCATTTCTACACATTGTTAACCTCCCTGTGTATGAGTTTAACCCCAAGAAAATGTTTCTAAATGCATAGATTTTTCAAACAGTTAGATTTTCACATCAATCGGTATCTTGAGGTCGCTGATTACGAATATGATATTAGTTTTTTAAAATTCAAAATGGCAGATCCAATATGGAGGACGAAATTTTAAAAAATTAATGGATTTCCGCAGCATTGGATATTTATGGGTTTTTGGGGTAGCTGATTATGATTCTGAAGTCGGATTTCAAAAATTCTAAATGGCAGATCCAATATGGCGGATGAAAATTTAAAAAATAATTTAATTTGCACAGAAGTGGGTATGAGGGGTTTTTGGGGTTGCTGATTACTAATATGAAAACAGTTTTTTCAAAAGTTTCAAAAGTGTTTTCAAAATGTCATAAAAATTATTGATAATTTAAATACAGTTTTTAAAATATTTTGGGATTAATTATAATTAAAAATCAAGAAAAGTAAATAAATAACCACTAGAAATAATTATTTTAACATTCTAAAAAATTTTCTAGTTTTATTTTATATTGAAAGTACTGTTACGTCTGAAGATATAACATAGTTAAAAAAATAGTTAATAATAATTATTAACTAGATATTTGAACCTAGACTCTAAAGTCCAATAGTTCGGGAAACTTTTAGTCTAAACCTTGATTAATTAAATTATCTTAAATTTGAGTATTAAAAAAAAGGAAGTTTAAAAGAAAGAAGAAAAGAAGCTAACGGAAGAGAATTGAAAATGTATAGCCTACGCGCTTAATAAAATAAGGTTAGCAACTATACATATCAATACCGCGCGTTTTCCCTATTCAAAATTGTCATCTTGAAACTCGGTTTAACAAGTTTCTATTTCAGACGAAAAAAAATGTAAAGAGTAGAAGAAAGTAAACTTGTGTAAAAAAAGAAAATGAATGAATGTAAACGAATTAATTAATTTTATAACATTTATTCATTAAACTTACTTTTATTGTTGTAATTTGAATTTTTCGGCAAACAGAATAGGCAGCAATATATTTAGTCGTTCAATCTTTGATAATTTCTCCTCAAGATTTTTTTTTGTAGATTGTAGAAATTTTTAAAGTATTTTGACTTTGTAAAATTTGTCAAAACTTGTTTAACTTTTTTTTTTAAACTTGTTGAACTTTGAAAAACTTGTTGAAAACTTTTTAAAACTTGTTGAACTTGTAGAAAACTTGTTTGACTTTTTAAAACTTGTCAAAAACTTGTCAAAAACTTGTCATGTAAAAATGACTTTTTAAAATTTGTAAAAGTTTGAAAAACTTGTTAAAACTTGTCAAAAACTTGTTTGACTTTTTAAAACTTGGTATTAGAAGAAATGAGAGTAGTTATTCTTAAAAATTCAAAGTTGAGTGTGTTGTTGTGTTGATGAGTAGTAAAAAAAGAAGTTATTGTAGTTGTAATTGATAAAAAGAAAAGTGTGTAGAGTGTAAAAAAAGTAGTGTGTAAATTGAAAAAAAAATGAAGAAGAAGAAGAATAAAGAAGTGCGTAAGAGAGTGAGTCCTTTTCCAAGAGTTCAAATTTTTATAGTCTTGTCCCCTCTAAAGTTTTCCAAATTGGGGGTTAAATTTTCTAGTGGAAGAGTATGGGCATGGCAAAATTCGGTTTTGTCGAATAAAAAAAGAAAGAGGCGTAAAATCTCATTATCGAGGGTCTTATGATTGGGACCCTTAGTTTCGTCCCTCCGATAGTTGCCAAAATTTACGTGGGCGTTTAAATTTAAAAATCTTTAGAGTGGGATAAAACTTTAGAGTTTTTTCAAAAGATGGAGACACTGTTAGGTTTTCCGTAAAATTCAAAGTTTTAAAATTCAACCTTTTTGCAAAATTATCAAAGATTTTACGATTAAATCGAATAAAAATCTTATATAAAAATTAGTACAATTTTTAACAAACAATTTAAAATTAGTTAACTTAAATTATTTACAGTAAGCCTTAAAATATACAGTAATTTCTTATTTTGATTACAATTAGTATTTATTATTAAAAATGATCGAATATTTGTATATTACTAATTTTAGTAACTAAATTTGAAATTTTGTGAATTATTAGAACTAATTTAATTTCATCATTTTAAATTAAAATTGTTTAAATCTTAATTTTGTAGAGTATTAGTATTAAACATTTTATTTTTACAAAATTTAGTAAATTAGCATTTATCATTAATTTAAACAATTTTATTATTTTGCCATGTTGAAATTAGTCAAAGGATTATTAAAGTTCTAAATTTTTAATAATATATTATTTAAACAATTAAATAATTGAATTTTCCTAATTAGTAATTTCTAATTTATTTTAGAATTTATTTTACACACGAATAGAAATCATGAATAAAATTAATATTTTATTGAATATATTTATTAAAGGTAACGATTGTTTAATTAAATTTTAAACTTTATTGTTAATAAAGAAAGAAATTTCAATTATTTAAATGTTTATAAATTTAATTGATCGTTTGGTACTTATGAGTAAGAGAGAGAAAGATAAATTAAAAGAAAATTCAAATCTTATTAAATAAATGAAATCGCATAAAGAGTAAATAATAATAAAAAAATTGGTTTAAAAATTAATATTTTCCTCATGTAATAAATTAATAATTGTTGCAAAAACAAGAAAAACACAAAATTTATTTTTAACATAATTTTTACAAAAATAAGAGAAAGTCATTAAACAGGCGAATTTTGGGTTTTTCCCGCTTTGCCGTCAACCGATCATTATCTTGCGCCGGGATCTGTCCACGCAAATTTAGACTGAAGGGTCCAGATTTTTCTACTATGAGATCGCTCTATGGTTTCCAAATAAGTAACGCATTTTTAAATCTATTTGCTAACAAATATTGATTTTTCTCTTTGAAAATCTTAATATGATATTTGACAAAAATTCTTTCTTCGAGAGAAATCAATATTTGTTATTTTCAGAAACAAATTTTAAACTCTCTAAACTTTTTTTCAAGTTTATCAAACCAGAAAGAAAAATTAAAATAATGAGAAAAAAATTTAGGAGGAAGAAAATTAATTCTGACGTCACACCCCCATAGTTAAATGGTTGCTTATAGATAGTAACAAAGTGATATCGGAGAAGCGACCACAGAATGTACATATGTTTTAATATTTTGATTATTAGGTATCCCAGTTTAGGTTTCGTTGTTTGAGAACTGACACATGCAGACAAATGGTATCGTATAAAAAAAAGGTTGAAGAATCCTTTGGAATATTTGACTTCAATAGATGTAGTTTTCTCTGAAGTAGGTGTGATAATATAGAGTATAGTGTAGTTTTAGTTTGATCTTGTTGATACGATTGTTGTTGACGTTCTTGATTAAAATTTGGTGGTTGACATCAGTCGCACTGAATGATGGGTTGTAGAACTACAGATGGCTCCTAATTTGTTCATCGGACATCTATAGATTGTGGAGTTTTCTATCATTTTAATATATTAAGAGACGATAAAAACTGGTACAACTTCTGCATTGACTGTGCTCACAAATAGGGAATGCATGCCACAGCTCATCCCAGGAATTTTCTGCAATTTCTCGACTACTTCTTTGTTGAAAAGAGTCCTATAACGCCTTCACTTGAAGATAGTACTGGTTGTCCTCTCATTGATTTGGCCGAGTCGTTGAGTATAGACGGTTGTTTTACGAGAAACTTCATTTATTCCCGCAAAAATTTAAACTTCTCTTTGGAATATAAATTACTGGTTAATATATTCCAAAGTATTTGATGATGCTGGTACAAGTACAGCAGGTGTTTGTATTTCCACAAATGAAGTTAGGATTTTGTAGTATTTTTCGATGATTTTGTGGTATGATGGTATAAGTTACACTTAACTTCTATTCCCATGATCTTCCAGATGAGTGTCCTTGATATCAGGTAGTAAGATCCATTATTTCTGCTCACTTCAACTTCTATGTAACACGTTCCTCCATGTTGAACCTTTATTTCAACAGATACACATTTGACTATCTGAGTCACCTCTGTTACAACTACTGCACTGTAACTTGGACCTTACAAATATATATAAATATATAAAGAACATAAATAAATCGTTGATTGGTATTTGAAAATATAAATAATTTATCTTCCAGTAATAATTTGTTTCAAGTCGCAATTGAATGAGCATTATTGTTAACATATAGATTTAATATTCGATAAAATTGGACGTATACATTAAATTATATCTTTTAAATTTGTATATATTCTATAAAAATTCGAAGGAAAATTAGTGTTGTAGACAGTGATGATATTCTTAGTTAGTATGAATTTAAGTTAATAATAATGATAATATAAAAATAAATTTTATCTGGAACATATGCATTCTAAACTTTTATAACATGATTTAAAAAATGTAATGTTTGTATAGCAAAAAAAAAGTGGATTTTTTTTCAAATTTGACATTATAATAAGAAGAAAATTTTAACAATAATTATTTTAAACATTTGACGTTTACGCGGTTCAGACAATTTATTCTCCAATGTTAAATGATGATTTGTGTTGTAAGTTTTTGTATTCCTTGTTAAAAATTGTGATGATTGTTCTTCATTGGTTCCTTACAGATTTTTATTTATATTTGTGAATTTATATAATATTAAAAGGTTTTCCTTGACCTACATTTTTTTAAATTTATATGTATATTGTAGATTAATATAAAATAAAAAAAAGTAATATAAAAATCATATTAAAAGTCATCCTCTGAATCTCATAAAAAAACGTGTATATAAAATAAATTTAAATGAAACAAGAAACATTTATTTAATTTCTTTTTAATTTAGCTCATTAATCAATTATATCCTCATATTATTACAATTTATTGAATACGAATTTATCAAAAGTTTGAACTGTTCGTTTTTTTTATTTTTCCATTTCAAAATATTCAATTTGAATAAAATAATTTTTGTTTTAAATTTGTAATTTACGTTGTGTCTGAAAGTAATTGAAACTTTATTTGTATATAAATGCAACCTTGCCTGCACAAACTTTATGTTGTGTCTGAAAGTAATTGAAACTTTATTTATTAACAAATGCAACCTTGCCTGCACAAACTTTATGTTGTGTCTGAAAGTAGTTGAAACTTTATTTATTAACAAATGCAACCTTGCCTGCACAAACTATTTACTTACAATTAATTATTACAAGAGGAAAAAAAATACCTTATTAAACTTGAGAACACAAATACAAATAAATAATCAAAATAACAGAAGAATTATTTATTACAAGCATTGCTACGCGATAAAAAGAAAATGAACCTTAATTTATGAATGCTGATATTTTAGGATATGCAGGACTTTTTCATAAATGCAGAAAGCTATCACGGTGTTTAAAACAAAATAATAACTAATTATTTTAAATATTTATATTAATAAAATTATGTATTCATATTTAATACGCATTATTTGTCTTTTATATTAAACACAAAATTATATTATCTTATACAATTTCCGAATTGACTGTTTCTATTTTGTATTAAATTTCTTTTATTTCAAGAGAGGAGGAAAAAAAATTTGTTTTTCTTTGAAATACAAAAGAATCATCTTTATCTAGAAATTAAAATTATATGAATAGGTTGAAATGGATTATATGGAAATAATTAGTTGTAAAAATTTTTTATTAAATTGAAATAAATGAATCGTAATTGATTATTTAAAATTTCGTAAAAAGAAATAATTAAAATATGATATAAGAATCGAATAGTTAATGTATCAATATTTTTAATATATGCGTTTATTTTACTTTGAAAAATCATATTAATCATTTGAATTTTCCCGGAATCGTTATTTTAATATCAGTACTGATATTACCCATTCTAAAAAAAAATTAGTTTTATTTTCTTGTGTTTGCATTTCTATAAAAAAAAATTTTTTCTTTTTCTTTTTCATTTTTTTTGACTATATATGATTGATTTATAATTTAATACTGCATCTTGGTATTGTGATTCTAAAATCATTATTTTACAAATTTTCTAAAAATTATGAAATTTTTATTTTTTATTCAGTACTGAAGTTTCATATAAATTATAAAAAGATACTTTTTTTTTGTTTATTTTTTTGGAATATATTTTATTTTTACTGACAACGAAAATTAGTTTTAGTACAATAAATCATTCATTAAATGTAAATAGTTTAATTTTCAGCGTTTAGTAGGCTTTATAGAAAAAAAAATTTGTAGTTTGTTTAAATTTTTAGTTTTTAAATAAGCATTCCGTTTTTAGTAAAATTTAGTTTTCTGTAGACTTTTAAAATTGTTCAGTTTTTACTAATTTTCATTTTTGTTTTTTGTATAGTTCAGTAAAATTTAATTAATTTTAGTAAACTTTAAAATTTGTTTCGTTATTTAGTAAAATTTTTGTTTTTTTTTGTTTTTAGCTTAGTCTAGTAAAATTTAGTTTATTTTAGTAAGCATTTAAAATTGTTTAGTTTTTTTTAAAAATAATTTTCTTTTTTTTTTGTTTAGTTTAGTAAAATTTACTTTATTTTATTAAAGTTTCAAAATTGTTTTTCTTTTTTTTATAATTTTCATTTTTTTTGTTTAGTTTAGTAAAATTTAGTTTATTTTAGTAAACTTTTAAAATTGTTTAGTTTTTAGTAATTTTGAAATTAGTTTTTAGTTGAGTTAGGTAAAATTTAGTTTATTTTAGCCAACTTTAAAATTTTTATTTTTTAGTAATTTTGAAATTAGTTTTTTTTTTTTTTTTTTATTTATTTGCAAAATTATCAAACCCACGGTTAGAAAACCATTAAAGGGTATTACATTGTAGTGTACAAAATAAATCGTAGAATTTAAACTATAAAAATAGATAAACAAAAAATAAGGAGAAAAAACTATCTTTTAGATAGTATATACAAAGTAACTGCAGTTTTAAATTTAGTTAATGACATATTAAATATATCAAGGTCTATATCACTGTGAATACACATATTGTTAATCTGATCACACATTTGGTACATTGGTGCTGAAAAACCTATCGCGGATCGCGGAGTTGACAAAACGAAAGGTTGGTTGAGTCTAGAGGACAGTCTAGGTAATTTAAATTTTATTAAAGATAACAAATAAGCGGAGTCAATGGAATAGTTAATTAATTTGTAAATGGTTATACATTGGTTTATAAAGCGTCTTTCAGCTAAAGTAAGAAAATTAAAATTTTTACATAATATGAGGTAATCAGAACCTTGTGGTGGATAACAACCAGTTCTTCGAAAGGTCAAGAACTTCAGATACCCTTTTTGAATCTTTTCAAGTGAAGTTATATATTTATCAAAAGAAGGATTCCAAATGCAAGGGGCATAATTAAATTTAGATAAAATAAAAGTTTTAAATAAAAGGATTAGTGTGTTAAGGTTTCTGAAATTCTTGGTATTTCGGTATAAACACCCTAAGGCCTTAGAAGCATTTAATTCCAAATTTCTAATGTGATCTTTAAAATTTAAATTAGAATTGAAAGTTATACCTAGATCAACAATTGAGTCCGTTCTAGACAGGTTAATTTTATTGATGGAGTAGTTATAATAAATTGGAGTTTTATTTCTCGCAAAAGTAACAACATGGCACTTATCTAGATTCAATTTAAGATGATGGTCAAAGCACCAATCTTCAAAGATCTTTAAACAAGATTGTAGGAAAAATGTATCATCTTCCGTAATAATTCTTTTGAAAATTTTAAGATCATCAACATAAAAGAGAGTTTCTGTTGGCAATAGGTTAGCTACATCGTTAATAAAAAGATTAAATAAGAATGAGCTTAAAACAGATCCTTGTGGAATTCCAGAGGAAGGTGTGAAAGGAGGGGAAGAATATCCATTGTATTGAACAAAATTAGGTCTTTGTGTGAGGTAGGATTGCAATAGGGTGATTAAACTATAGGGTATATTCAGGTCATATAGTTTTGAAAATAAAAGGTTATGGTCAACACTGTCGAAAGCCTTTGAGAAATCAGTATAAATAACATCCAGCTGATCTCCTCCAGCAATGGCCTCATTGATATGTTGAGTTATGCTAAGCAAGTTAGAAATAGTAGATCTTTTATCAATGCAGCCATGCTGTTGGTGAGCAACTATGGAATTAAAAGGGAAAGACTTTTGGTTAATAATAGACCTCTCAAAGATCTTCGCAAAGTTTGTTATAATTGAAATTGGTCTATAATTTTTTATCAGTGATTTGTCACCTGATTTGAAAATTGGTACGATTTTAGTGAATTTCCAGGCATGGGGAAACTCACCCGTGGATAACATTTTGTTGTAAAGATAACATAATGGTTCATGCAATATGGAAGAACATGACCTAAGAAAAAAACTTGGAATATCATGTATGCCAGACGTATTTTTTGTATTTAAGGATTTCATGGCATTAGATACTTCGGATGGATGTAGTTGGAAATTGTCAGTAGGATGAGTATTTAAGGTTGTTGTGATACTGTTAGTGTTTGTAGTAGAGGGTATATATACACTAGAGAAAAAGTTGGCAAAAACATTAACAATATCCTGGTAATTGTCAAAAGACTCATTATTGAGTGACATTAAATTTGGAATTCGATTATTTTTTTTCCTGAATTAATGTGTTTCCAAAAAGAGTTTGGGTTAGAGTGGTATTGTGTTTCTAAGTCATTGTAAAATTTTTTCTGTTTTTCATTAATTCTTTTTTTTATACTAGACGTTAGAATTAATAGTTGTTCTTTAAGTTTTAGATTTTTACTTTTTCGAAATTTTTGAAAAGTTGATTTTTTTAATTTTATGTCATTAATTAAGTCAGGAGTGTACCATATAGGAAACTTGTGTTTATAAATGTCGTCAGTAAAATATGGAATATGGTTTTTAAATAATTCCAAAATTTTTTCTTCCAAAAAATGGCAAGCCTCATCAATGCTACCCATATCCCTTATTATCGACCAGTCCCAAGATGCAAGTTCAGAATAAATCATGGGGTAATTGCCTTTTTTAAAATTAAAACGAGGGTTAATACTAGCAGGAAGTGTATCATTGATATTAGAATAAGAAGAAGAGATAGTAAAGGAGACAGAAATAGCTGGATGATAATGATCTTCATAAACTAAGGGGGTAGGGGGACTGTCAGCTTCGCAGTTTAAGTTTGTTAAAATTAAATCAAGAAAAGTGCCATGCTTATTACATGTACCTTTATAGAGATTGACATTGAAAAAATTTACAAAGTTGAGTAATATGTCAATTTTATTGTCCGCTAGATGTAATTTTGAGATTCGATTAGACTGATCAAAATATTTACAAAAATTTGGAGCATTAAAGTCGCCTATAAATATAATATTTTGTGAGAATTTATGGCTTTGTAATTTTAAATTATCAAAAAAATCATTATATTCGTAAGTTGATAAATTTGAGGGAACGTAAAGTACTATAATATCAACATTAACATTGTGCTTAATCAATCTAACGCCTGAAACGTTAACTTTGTTTAGAAGGCTTAAGGGAATAGAAATGTCAATAGGTGATACGAAAATATGCGATTTAACTGCTAATAAGACACCTCCCCCTCTACGGTCGGGTCTATCATGTCGATAAACATTGAAATTGTGTAGGGGAAAAAGATCACTGGAGTTAACATCGTTGGAGAGCCAAGTCTCAGATAGTGCTAAAATGTCATATAACGAATAGTCTGGGAAGGATTCTAATTGAGAAAATTTAGTATTCAATCCACGCACATTTTGATAGAAAACATTAATATTAAACTTGAGAAAATTATTAGGTTTAATCGATGATAAATTCAAACTGATATTATTTTCGGTATTCCTTTGTAGAAACGAATTTTGAGATTTGTTTCTCCTGCCTTGATGCGGTCGTTTAATATGGTCTTAACATCTCTGTATTCCTGTTGTTGTCGCACTGTTTTGTCCGTGGTAAACACAAGAGATCGGTGGGGGGATGTTGTTTCTTTAACTTTCTGCATGTTGAAAGAATTAGAGAAGCGATCTCCTGAGAGCCACACATTATTTTCAGAGGTCTTGGGTTGGTGCGTGCCTGGGAAAAAATACCTAGTCTTGAAATTTTTATATTTTCTGGCTTATACATGCAGGAATCAGGTATAATTGATTTAGTAATGTCTAAACTATTACTTCTATCCACGTCTGTATCATAAGAAAGATTATTATCAAGTGGTTCTTTTAAACCAAAAATTATAAGGTTGGACTTCCTTCTCTGTCTATCCTCAAACTCACCAAGTAGGGAATCAGCTGTTTCTATGTCTCGGGGCAAAGATGATTCCAATTCCCTAATTTTTATCTCCATATCGTCTACACGTTCAGATGTTAAAGTAACGCTGGATTCAATATCGGAAACAATGCACTTAACTGTATTCAGTCTTCTGCCGTATTCTAGGAAATCTGATTGCAACAATGATAAAGATTGATTTGCTTGGGAAACAGAAATTTCCAATCTGTTTATACCTTCCATCATAGTACGAGTTGACTCAGTCATTTGTTTAGCGAGGCGGTCGACAGAGTCTTCTTTTGAAAGAGAGGGATGGAGAAAAGTATCATTCGAATCGAGACTTGTAGTTGGGGAAGGAGACCTTGATGAAGCAGGGCCGCAGCAAGGCTTATAACCACCATTGTCCATTATTTTAACCTTTTTTACACAACTGGGATGGTATGGTGTATTGCAGTTTGGACAACAAACAGCTTTATCCACTTTTAATTTGCAACCACGACACAAACTCACTGTCACTTTAGGTATATCTAATGTTTTTTGGGACATTTTGAACAAGGCGGTAATAGATCGAAATCAAGTAAATGTTTTCAGAAATGGTTGTAGTCACACAAGACACCATCAATTCTTATCAAGTAATTATAAGAGTTGAGTTAGGTAAAATTTAGTTTATTTTAGCCAACTTTAAAAATTGTTTAGTTTTTAGTAATTTTGAAATTAGTTTTTAGTTGAGTTAGGTAAAATTTAGTTTATTTTAGCCAACTTTAAAAATTGTTTAGTATTTAGTAATTTTTAGTTTTTGTTTTTAGTTAAGTTTGGTAAAATTTAGTTTATTTTAGCAAACTTTGAAATTTTTTAGTTTTTAGTGATTTTGAAATTAGTTTTTAGTTGAGTTAGGTAAAATTTAGTTTATTTTAGCCAACTTTAAAAATTGTTTAGTTTTTAGAAATTTTGTTTTTAGTTAAGTTTGGTAAAATTTAGTTTATTTTAGCAAACTTTAAAATTTTTATTTTTTAGTAATTTTAAAATTAGTTTTTAGTTGAGTTAGGTAAAATTTAGTTTATTTTATCCATCTTTAAAAATTGTTTAGTTTTTAGAAATTTTGTTTTTAGTTAAGTTTGGTAAAATTTAGTTTATTTTAGCAAACTTTAAAATTTTTATTTTTTAGTAATTTTGAAATTAGTTTTTAGTTGAGTTAGGTAAAATTTAGTTTATTTTAGCCAACTTTGAAAATTGTTTAGTATTTAGTAATTTTTAGTTTTTGTTTTTAGTTAAGTTTGGTAAAATTTAGTTTATTTTAGCAAACTTTGAAATTTTTTAGTTTTTAGTAATTTTGAAATTAGTTTTTAGTTGAGTTAGGTAAAATTTAGTTTATTTTAGCCAACTTTAAAAATTGTTTAGTATTTAGTAATTTTTAGTTTTTGTTTTTTGTTAAGTTTGGTAAAATTTAGTTTATTTTAGCAAACTTTAAAAATTGTTTAGTTTTTAGTAATTTTGTTTTTAGTTTTTAGTGAAGTTTAGTAAAATTTAAATTATTTTAGTAAACATTCGAATTTTTAGTTTTTAGTAATTTTTGAATTTAATTTTTAGTTAAGCTTGGTAAAATTTAGTTTATTTTAGCAAACTTTAAAAATTGTTTAGTTTTTAGTACATTTGTTTTTAGTTTTTAGTTAAGCTTGGTAAAATTTAGTTTATTTTAGCAAACTTTAAAAATTGTTTAGTTTTTAGTAATTTTGTTATTTTTTTTTAGTTAAGTTTGGTAAAATTTAGTTTATTTTAGCAAACTTTGAAAATTTTTTAGTTTTTAATAATTTTGAAATTAGTTTTGAGTTGAGTTAGATAACATTTAGTTTATTTTAGCCAACTTTAAAATTTTTCTTTTTTTTTTTAATTCAGTAGTTTGTTTTAAATTTTATTCGAGTAGTTTTAGGAAATTTTGAAGTTTTTACAAAAAGTTTTATTTTACTCCGATATTCAGATTTTAGTAAAGTAGTTTTAGTTTTAGTAGTTTCAATAGTATTATTCTTCTCTTTACTTTTATCCTTCTATTTTCATTTAGTAGTTTTACAAAAATTAGTACAAATTTATATGATTTTAAAATGAGATGAAGAAGACAACTTAATTTCTCAAAAGTTAAGACCAAATCATATCCCTCCGGGGCCTCTAAAAATTATATTCCTATGTTACGCCTGAAGATATAACATAGTTAAAAAAATAGTTAATAATAATTATTAACTAGATATTTGAACATAGACTCTAAAGTCCAATAGTTCGGGAAACTTTTAGTCTAAACCTTGATTAATTAAATTATCTTAAATTTGAGTATTAAAAAAAAGGAAGTTTAAAAGAAAGAAGAAAAGAAGCTAACGGAAGAGAATTGAAAATGTATAGCCTACGCGCTTAATAAAATAAGGTTAGCAACTATACATATCAATACCGCGCGTTTTCCCTATTCAAAATTGTCATCTTGAAACTCGGTTTAACAAGTTTCTATTTCAGACGAAAAAAAATGTAAAGAGTAGAAGAAAGTAAACTTGTGTAAAAAAAGAAAATGAATGAATGTAAACGAATTAATTAATTTTATAACATTTATTCATTAAACTTACTTTTATTGTTGTAATTTGAATTTTTCGGCAAACAGAATAGGCAGCAATATATTTCGTCGTTCAATCTTTGATAATTTCTCCTCAAGATTTTTTTTTGTAGATTGTAGAAATTTTTAAAGTATTTTGACTTTGTAAAATTTGTCAAAACTTGTTTAACTTTTTTTTTAACTTGTTGAACTTTGAAAAACTTGTTGAAAACTTTTTAAAACTTGTTGAACTTGTAGAAAACTTGTTTGACTTTTTAAAACTTGTCAAAAACTTGTCAAAAACTTGTCATGTAAAAATGACTTTTTAAAATTTGTAAAACTTTGAAAAACTTGTTAAAACTTGTCAAAAACTTGTTTGACTTTTTAAAACTTGGTATTAGAAGAAATGAGAGTAGTTATTCTTAAAAATTCAAAGTTGAGTGTGTTGTTGTGTTGATGAGTAGTAAAAAAAGAAGTTAATAATATTTTATTTGTTTTGTGACCGTAGTCAATACAAAGAGGCTGCCGCAGCGTATACAATTATCAAACTATTAACATATTTTTTTTTTTTTTTTAAATTCGTTTTCCAATCCTCTCACACATAGCCCTAATATAACAATATAAATTTTTCATTTCATTATTTTGAGGTTTTTCTAGCATATTGAGAAAAGTGGTTTTAACAATTGAGTCGTCTCGATCTGCACAAATATATCTTCCTCTTTCTACAAGGAGTGAAGGACATTCAATTAAAAAGTAAAAACACATTTCCGCAGTATTAACACCACATTCACTGCAGACTCCAGACACACATAAACTATACATATTTTTATTTATTTTAATTTTAGCGACTATTTTATTTAATAAACGAATTTGACTCAAAACCCGAATGTATTCTAATGAAATTTTATTTTGTAAGTATTTTTGTGGACCTTTAAACAATACTAAGTGTTGCAAGATCTGCAGGGAACGGGACTCATTTTTTCTTTTTACATCTTCGGAATATAAATAGTTTTCATATTTATCCATCCATTGTTTCTTTTTAATTTGTAATCTAGTGACAGTGAGATTCTCCCATTCTGCCTTCTCTCCTATAAGATCGAACATCGTTCCCATTTGTTTATACCAATTAAATTTGTGGCTACAACTCAGGTCCTGAGCCAACCGCTTCAAACGTAAAAAACATATCTTTGGGTATCTAAAATCTTCCATTAATAGTATTTTTTCAGTTAAATTTAATGCATATTTAAAAATTAATACTGATAATCTTGGTACTCCTGTCTCGAGTCTCACCGCATAGTTTGGCGTATTTTGTGGTAAATGTAACATTTTTTTGTAAAACGAATTCTGAATTTTTTCTATTTCTTCTAGGTATCTTATTCCCCAGACCTGAATTGCATATGTTAAATTACTTATTGTGAGACTTTTAAATAATTTGTTAACAGGATCCCAATTTTTTAATTGTAAGCGGTTGATTAGTGAAACAGTTGCCCCAAGAGCCAAGTTTGCCTTACTGATAGCATTATTAGTTTCGTTTAAAAAAATTGCTGAATTCGAGAAAGTAACACCTAAATAATCATAATTTGAAACAACTTCAATTTTTTGTTTATCGTCATACATAAATGTTCCATACTTATAATTATGACAGTGCCCACCCTTTCTAAAAATTACAATTTGAGTTTTTTGGACATTTATTTCTAAACCTTTAAGGGTACAGTATTTTTTAACGCTTTTATAATTTTTCTCATTTCGACACATGTGTCCGCCGGAATTGCAATGTCATCAGCATACGCATACAATACTATCTCAGTAAAATGATCTATAGACACACCTCTAATCCCCTCTGCCCTCAGGAACTCCTCAAAGTCCGCTATAAAACAAGAAAAGAGCAAAGGGCTCAAAACCTCTCCCTGCAGGACTCCACGTGTAACTCTGGTATATTCCGAGATACCCGAGGACCCTTTTACAGCAATTTCAGCCTTGGAATATAGATCTATCAGTATATTAATTACTTTACTTCCTACACCCATTTTAGATAACTTTTCCCATAGTAATTTGTGTGTAACTGAGGGAAAGGCGCCACAGAAATCTATAAAGAGCACGAATAACTTTCCACCAGAGCGGTGCAAGCGAGACTGAATTGTTGCGTTAAGAGAAAAAATGTTGTCAATGCAACTCCTATTTTTTCTAAATCCCGCTTGCCACTCCGGTAAAAAGCCACCACTCTCCACCCATTTACCCAATCTTTCCGCTAGTATCTGCGTAAAAATTTTAGCCATAGTATTTACAAGGGCAATTGGACGATAGTTCGCCGGGTTTGATTTCTCTCCCTTTTTATAAATCATTCTAGCCAAAATTTTCGCCCACGAGTTTGGGACTTGTTCTCTGTCCATTATTTTGTTAAATATAATTGTTAAGTAATTTATCCAATTTTCTGGGAGATTTTTCCAAAATTCATAGGAGATACCGTCAGAACCCGGGGACTTACCCTCCTTACATTTTTTAAGACTCATCTCTATTTCTAAATAATTTATTCTTTCGTCTAAGTGTGGGTTACTCAATGGCATAACAATTAATGGAGTATTCGAGATCGTGGGAAATATTGATTGAAAATAACTATGCCATTCCCTCAAATCGATTTGTTCTTTCACGGAAAATCGGAATCTATACATATTTATAATTTTCCAAAAATTAGAGGAGTCCCTCACAGAGGAAAGCCGGTCTAATAAACAATTTTTATATTCTTCTTTTTTATCTTTTTGTAAACTTTTGTATTTTTTTTCATTTCATTAAAATCTTTGATCATTTCCGACGAGGCAAAATTGTTATTTTTACATTTTTTAAGTGAGTTTTTTAAGTTGTTTTTAAGATTAACACAGTCACTATCAAACCATGGCTTTGATTTAAATTTTATTGCGTTGAGTTTAATTCGCATTCCTAAATTATTTGCTTTTTCATAAATACATTCAACTATAGTATTTGACATATCATTGACGTTTTCATTATTTTCTATTTCTATAATTGTGCTACTCATGAGAGTCTTATATTCTTCCTTTAATTCCCCCTTCCATTTTAAACAAAAAATTTCTTTTTCAATTTTAGTTTTATCATTCATATTAAATAATTTTATCGATATTGGAAAGTGATCCGATGACGTAGTGATACAATGAACCAAGAAATCCTCAACCTCACACAACCCCGCGAAATTAGTCCAGGCAAAATCTATTGTCGATTTTCCAACTGTACTTACAAATGTGTATTGCGAAGGGCTGTCCCCCCTAGTTCTTCCATTTAAAACAATATACGCATTTCTTTCCATGAACTCTACCAATTTTTTACCCCTTATGTCTAATTTCTCGTCTAAATTATATCTTTTACTATTAATAAAAAAATTCTCCTCAATTATCTGATTTGTTAATTGGTTTAAGTTTGCTATTCGAGAGTTAAAGTCACCTCCAACATAAAAAGGCAAATTAGGATATTTTATAATTAATTGATCTATCAGATCTTCCAAATTTGTTAAAAAAACATCAACATCTTTCGTTGGAGAAATATAAACACAGCTTACAATGAATTCAAATTTCGAGTCTCTATTTAGAAATTTAGCAGTTATACATTCTTCAGTCTTACTTATCATTTCCACGTTGTATTTATCTCGATTAAAGGCCATAAGGATTCCTCCTCCCGCTCTTCCTCTCGTCGCCGTCTTAATTGCTGGAGAATGCAAAACACCAAAACCATTGAAGTGACTTGTGAAGGTGAAGTGAGGATCATTCACTGCCCATGTCTCACTCAAACAGACGATATCATTGTTATTGAAGATTGGCATCAGATCAGCTACGTTTCCCAGACCTTTTACATTCCAAAATATAATTTTTGAACTTGCTTTATGTGAAAATTGCTATGTAGAATGTTTGTCTTCTTTTTTGGTTGCACTTGTCTGGAAAAATTCCTCAATTTTTCTTCCTGGATTTGTAGATCTCAGTTTTTTATTATTCAAGTACTTTAATCCAGATTGTCTAACCCTTTTTTTGCTCATTGTTGACGTTCTCGATACAGTGGAATCTTCACTGTCTCCGCTATAATTGTCCTCAATTTCAAGCGTGAGAGTTTGGGGAGGGGGTAGAAATTCTTGAAGATCATCCATATCATAATAAACGTTATCCATTAGAATTTTTGACCCCTTAATTAGAGCCACCTTCCCATTTTTTTCTAGAAGTATTTTTGCTTCTCGAAGTTTATTATATTGGATTTTCTTTTTTTCCCTCAATTCCCTTGTCATGTCATTAGCAAAACTCAAATTCAAACTTCCAAAATTTTTTGCTTTTTGAAAAATTTGTTTTTTGCATTTCTTATCAGTAAAAGAGATGAGAATTGGTCTATTTCCCTCTATTTTCCCTAATCTTTTAACTTCAGTAATATCATTATCTTGAATAATTAACTCAGTTTTCTCAAAGATCTTTTTCACCGTTTCCAAGAGATTTGAATTTTCCATTGGAGTGTCTTTCACCTTGAAGAGAATGATATTGTTTTCCCTCTCCTTGTTCAGTAGAAAATCTATTTTATCCTCACACGAACTCACTTTTTTTAACATTTGTTCATTTTCTTGTTTTAACTTTTTGTATTTCACACTTTGTTCAGAAACACTTTTTGCAATTTTAGCATTTTCCAATCTCAGAGCACCAATTTCAGTTTCCACCGAATCCATTTTTTTGTTTGAATTTAATAATAGTTCTTTCAATTCTTCGTTAGAAGTCATTTCGAATTTTTTAATTAAAAATTAAAGCTTATAATCGTTAATGCAGTAAAGAAACAAGAATAAGAAATGTGAAAACAAACAGGCATAGAGCGCGACTCGTAAACACTCGTAAACACTCGTAAACAATTTGTAAAACTTTGAAAAACTTGTTAAAACTTGTCAAAAACTTGTTTGACATTTTAAAACTTGGTATTAGAAGAAATGAGAGTAGTTATTCTTAAAAATTCAAAGTTGAGTGTGTTGTTGTGTTGATGAGTAGTAAAAAAAGAAGTTATTGTAGTTGTAATTGGTAAAAAGAAAAGTGTGTAGAGTGTAAAAAAAAGTAGTGTGTAAATTGAAAAAGAAATGAAGAAGAAGAAGAATGAAGAAGTGTGTAAGAGAGTGAGTCCTTTTCCAAGAGTTCAAATTTTTATAGTCTTGTCCCCTCTAAAGTTTTCCAAATTGGGGGTTAAATTTTCTAGTGGAAGAGTATGGGCATGGCAAAATTCGGTTTTGTCGAATAGAAAAAGAAAGAGGCGTAAAATCTCATTATCGAGGGTCTTATGATTGGGACCCTTAGTTTCGTCCCTCCGATAGTTGCCAAAATTTACGTGGGCGTTTGAATTTGAAAATCTTTAGAGTGGGATAAAACTTTAGAGTTTTTTCAAAAGATGGAGACACTGTTAAGTTTTCCGTAAAATTCAAAGTTTTAAAATTCAACCTTTTTGAAAAATTATCAAAGATTTTACGATTAAATCGAATAAAAATCTTATATAAAAATTAGTACAATTTTTAACAAACAATTTAAAATTAGTTAACTTAAATTATTTACAGTAAGCCATAAAATATACAGTAATTTCTTATTTTGATTACAATTAGTATTTATTATTAAAAATGATCGAATATTTGTATATTACTAATTTAAGTAACTAAATTTGAAATTTTGTGAATTATTAGAACTAATTTAATTTCATCATTTTAAATTAAAATTGTTTAAATCTTAATTTTGTAGAGTATTAGTATTAAACATTTTATTCTTACAAAATTTAGTAAATTAGCATTTATCATTAATTTAAACAATTTTATTATTTTGCCATGTTGAAATTAGTCAAAGGATTATTAAAGTTCTAAATTTTTAATAATATATTGTTTAAACAATTAAATAATTGAATTTTCCTAATTAGTAATTTCTAATTTATTTTAGAATTTATTTTACACACGAATAGAAATCATGAATAGAATTAATATTTTATTGAATATATTTATTAAAGGTAACGATTGTTTAATCAAATTTTAAACTTTATTGTTAATAAAGAAAGAAATTTCAATTATTTAAATGTTTATAAATTTAATTAATCGTTTGGTACTTATGAGTAAGAGAGAGAAAGATAAATTAAAAGAAAATTCAAATCTTATTAAATAAATGAAATCGCATAAAGAGTAAATAATAATAAAAAAATTGGTTTAAAAATTAATATTTTCCTCATGTAATAAATTAATAATTGTTGCAAAAACAAGAAAAACACAAAATTTATTTTTAACATAATTTTTACAAAAATAAGAGAAAGTCCTTAAACAAGCGAATTTTGGGTTTTTCCCGCTTTGCCGTCAACCGATCATTATCTTGCGCCGGGATCTGTCCACGCAAATTTAGACTGAAGGGTCCAGATTTTTCTACTATGAGATCGCTCTATGGTTTCCAAATAAGTAACGCATTTTTAAATCTATTTGCTAACAAATATTGATTTTTCTCTTTGAAAATCTTAATATGATATTTGACAAAAATTCTTTCTTCGAGAGAAATCAATATTTGTTATTTTCAGAAACAAATTTTAAACTCTCTAAACTTTTTTTCAAGTTTATCAAACCAGAAAGAGAAATTAAAATAATGAGAAAAAAAATTTAGGAGGAAGAAAATTAATTCTGACGTCACACCCCCATAGTTAAATGGTTGCTTATAGATAGTAACAAAGTGATATCGGAGAAGCGACCACAGAATGTACATATGTTTTAATATTTTGATTATTAGGTATCCCAGTTTAGGTTTCGTTGTTTGAGAACTGACACATGCAGACAAATGGTATCGTATAAAAAAAAGGTTGAAGAATCCTTTGGAATATTTGACTTCAATAGATGTAGTTTTCTCTGAAGTAGGTGTGATAATATAGAGTATAGTGTAGTTTTAGTTTGATCTTGTTGATACGATTGTTGTTGACGTTCTTGATTAAAATTTGGTGGTTGACATCAGTCGCACTGAATGATGGGTTGTAGAACTACAGATGGCTCCTAATTTGTTCATCGGACATCTATAGATTGTGGAGTTTTCTATCATTTTAATATATTAAGAGACGATAAAAACTGGTACAACTTCTGCATTGACTGTGCTCACAAATAGGGAATGCATGCCACAGCTCATCCCAGGAATTTTCTGCAATTTCTCGACTACTTCTTTGTTGAAAAGAGTCCTATAACGCCTTCACTTGAAGATAGTACTGGTTGTCCTCTCATTGATTTGGCCGAGTCGTTGAGTATAGACGGTTGTTTTACGAGAAACTTCATTTATTCCCGCAAAAATTTAAACTTCTCTTTGGAATATAAATTACTGGTTAATATATTCCAAAGTATTTGATGATGCTGGTACAAGTACAGCAGGTGTTTGTATTTCCACAAATGAAGTTAGGATTTTGTAGTATTTTTCGATGATTTTGTGGTATGATGGTATAAGTTACACTTAACTTCTATTCCCATGATCTTCCAGATGAGTGTCCTTGATATCAGGTAGTAAGATCCATTATTTCTGCTCACTTCAACTTCTATGTAACACGTTCCTCCATGTTGAACCTTTATTTCAACAGATACACATTTGACTATCTGAGTCACCTCTGTTACAACTACTGCACTGTAACTTGGACCTTACAAATATATATAAATATATAAAGAACATAAATAAATCGTTGATTAGTATTTCAAAATATAAATAATTTATCTTCCAGTAATAATTTGTTTCAAGTCGCAATTAAATGAGCATTATTGTTAACATATAGATTTAATATTCGATAAAATTGGACGTATACATTAAATTATATCTTTTAAATTTGTATATATTCTATAAAAATTCGAAGGAAAATTAGTGTTGTAGACAGTGATGATATTCTTAGTTAGTATGAATTTAAGTTAATAATAATGATAATATAAAAATAAATTTTATCTGGAACATATGCATTCTAAACTTTTATAACATGATTTAAAAAATGTAATGTTTGTATAGCAAAAAAAAAGTGGATTTTTTTTTTAAATTTGACATTATAATAAGAAGAAAATTTTAACAATAATTACACAGGCCTACAAATTTCAGACCCAGAAACGGGATAAGTCATTTCCGATGTAGTTTGTCACCCTGAATCCAAAACTGGCAGCGAAATTGCTCTATCACGTCAGGATTCTGAGATATTCTAATCTAAAAGAGTAAAAAAGGCCATTTTTGGCAACATTCGACTCTCAATAAAATCTACAAAAATTTTTTTTTATCATTGGAACAAATTTTAAAAGTAAGGACAATTATTCACCTTTCAAAATATTCTACACCCGATCCGATCCGACTTTTTTTCACTAAGATACAACAATTTAAAGTTTAGGTTACACGACCTAAAAACTGAAAAAAGAAAAAAAAGAATAATTGGAAAGTACTTTAACTTAAGCATCTGATTCTTAATATTTTGGGATTGTTGATTAGAAAACCGATGTCGGATTTTCAAAATTCAAAATATCGGATCCAATATGGCGTATGTCAAAATAAAAAATTGATCGGATTCGCTTGAATCTTTTTACTCGGGGGTTTTTGAGGTCGCTAATTACGAATCCGATGTCAGATTTTCGAAATTCAAAATGACGGATGTAATATGGCGACATATTTTTAAAAAATTTAACGGTATCGCTTGAAACTATTCACTCGGGTGTTTTTGAGGTCGCTTATTAAGAATCTGGTGTCACATTTTCGAAATTTAAAATTATTGTGGATCTAATATAGTATTATATGTTAGTAAAATCGAAAAACGTAAAATTCGAAGTCTTTTGAGTACTTGAAAAAAAGATTTCCACACCTATAGATATCTAAATTGAGAAAAGATGTATTTACAGGTCCAGATATAAGCAATGGAGTGATTCTGTATTATATTCTAAAAACAAAACCAACTATACGAAGATCCTTTGTAGAAAAATGTGTAAAGGTTCATAAAGAAAAATAAAACTTTTAATTTTCTTTACTAAAAGAGTGTATTAATTATGCCCTAAATGTTCGAATTTTACGTTTTTCGATTTTACTAACCCAATGGGAAATTAACCATTGGCGCAATAATGGTCCTATATTGGGAGATAACAGTACCAATAATGGTGCAATAATAGCAACCAATATTGGGCCACTATTGCCAGAGTCTTGGGATGATCACGACTTTGCCAAGCATTGGCAGCTAATATTGGATCAATATTGGCTGCCAAGACAAATTTCAAACGTTGGTTCAGTATTGGTAACCAATAAATAACCAAGCATTAATTTAATTTTAAGCATTGGTAATTAATTGGTCACTAATATTGGTCCAATCTTTGTTGCCAATGAATATCCAACGCTTGGAAAGTCCGGCACTTGTCTTGGCAGCCAATATTGATCCAATATTGGCTGCCAATGCTTGTCAAAGTCGTGATCATCCCAAGACTCTGGCAATAGTGGCCCAATATTGGTTGCCAATGTTTGACCAAGAAAAAACTGTTGGCAGCCAATATTGGTCCATTATTTAGCCAATGGTGAGCATTGGCAATTTCCCATTGGGAACATATAATACCATATAAGATCAACAATAATTTTAAATTTCAAAAATGTGACACCAGATTCTTAATAACCGACCTCAAAAACACCCGAGTAAAGAGTTTCAAGCAAATCCGTTAAATTTTTTAAAAATATGTGGCCATATTACATCCGCTATTTTGAATTTCGAAAATCTGACATCGGATTCGTAATTAGCGACCTCAAAAACCCCCGAGTAAAAAGTTTCAAGCGAATCCGATCAATTTTTTATTTTGACAGCCGCCATATTGGATCCGCCATTTTGAATTTTGAAAATCCGACATCGGTTTTCTAATCAACGATCCCAAAATATTAAGGATCAGATGCTTAAGTTAATGTACTTTTCAATTATTCTTTTCTTCCTTTTTTCAGTTTTTAGGTCGTGTAACCTAAACTTTAAATTGTTGTATCTTAGTGAAAAAAAGTCGGATCGGATCGGATGTAGAATATTTTGAAAGGTGAATAATTGTACTTTCTTTTAAAATTTGTTCCAATGATACAAAAAATTTTTTGTAGATTTTTAGGAGAGTCGAATGTTGCCAAAAATGGCTTTTTTTACTCTTTTAGGTTAGAATATCTCAGAATCCTGACGTGATAGAGCAATTTCGCTGCCAGTTTTGGATTCAGGGTGACAAATTACATCGGAAATGACTTATCCCGTTTGTGGGTCTGACAAAATTCTAAATTTTGTAGGCCTGTGTTATTTTAAACATTTGACGTTTACGCGGTTCAGACAATTTATTCTCCAATGTTAAATGATGATTTGTGTTGTAAGTTTTTGTATTCCTTGTTAAAGATTGTGATGATTGTTCTTCATTGGTTCCTTACAGATTTTTATTTATATTTGTGAATTTATATAATATTAAAAGGTTTTCCTTGACCTACATTTCTTTAAATTTATATGTATATTGTAGATTAATATAAAAATTTGAATACATAGATTGATCTGTAATATAAAAATCATATTAAAAGACATCCCCTGAATCTCATAAAAAACGTGTATATAAAATAAATTTAAATGAAACAAGAAACATTTATTTAATTTCTTTTTAATTTAGCTCATTAATCAATTATATCCTCATATTATTACAATTTATTGAATACGAATTTATCAAAAGTTTGAACTGTTCGTTTTTTTTATTTTTCCATTTCAAAATATTCAATTTGAATAAAATAATTTTTGTTTTAAATTTGTAATTTACGTTGTGTCTGAAAGTAATTGAAACTTTATTTGTATATAAATGCAACCTTGCCTGCACAAACTTTATGTTGTGTCTGAAAGTAATTGAAACTTTATTTATTAACAAATGCAACCTTGCCTGCACAAACTTTATGTTGTGTCTGAAAGTAATTGAAACTTTATTTATTAACAAATACAACCTTGCCTGCACAAACTTTATGTTGTTTCTGAAAGTAATTGAAACTTTATTTATTAACAAATGCAACCTTGCCTGCACAAACTATTTACTTACAATTAATTATTACAAGAGGAAAAAAATACCTTATTAAACTTGAGAACACAAATACAAATAAATAATCAAAATAACAGAAGAATTATTTATTACAAGCATTGCTACGCGATAAAAAGAAAATGAACCTTAATTTATGAATGCTGATATTTTAGGATATGCAGGACAATTGATTTTTCTCTTTGAAAATCTTAATATGATATTTGACAAAAATTCTTTCTTCGAGAGAAATCAATATTTGTTATTTTCAGAAACAAATTTTAAACTCTCTAAACTTTTTTTCAAGTTTATCAAACGAGAAAGAGAAATTAAAATAATGAGAAAAAAAAATTTAGGAGGAAGAAAATTAATTCTGACGTCACAGTACAAACAGTATGAATAAAAAATGAGTAAAATTTAATTGACAGTTTTACTTTCCTTTCTTTATCCATAATTAATTATTTGCATAAAATATATAATAATATGTATCTGCATTAGGCAATAAAAACATTGTGACACATTAAAAATAATATCACTATAGAAACTTAGAATAAAAAGAAGTTTATAATTCTAAAAACATAATAAAATTTAAATTTAAATAATAAATTAAATAAATAATTTAAAATTAAATTAAGCTTATCAAAATAAAATAAAATAAAATTTAAAATTGATTAATTTTCATTATATTTAAAATTCTTTAATACTGTTCAAATTTCCAACGTTTTAAGTCCTATTATTTATAAAAGCCTAGTAAATTTTTTTTAACATTTTTTGAATTTTTTGAATTTCAATTGACTTTGAGGGCCTCGTTTTTATTAAAATGCATATAAAAAAATTGGCACATACCAATTTTAATGTAAAATTTACTCCTCTTTTAGATTCTACTGTTCAAATTTGTTTATACCTAATTGATAAAAAGTTATAAACAATTGTTTTAAAAAAAACACGATTTTTCGAGAAAGAAATTTTATTTCAGACGTATTTTCACCGGAAAAAACAGGTATATACTCTCAAAAGCTCAAAATATCGCGTCCATGGACCCTCAGCTACAAAACCCTAAAGCGACCAATTCTTTTTTTCAAAATGTCGGACGCTAATATGGCGGCTAAAATTAAAAAAATGGCTCAGATATGAAACATATTGATCCAACTTTTTCAAGTCACTGAAATCGCCTGAAAATCGTTACTGGGGGGTTCTTGGGGTCGCTGTTTACGAATATGATGCTAGTTTTAAAAAATTTAAAATGGCGGATCCAATATGGCGGTCAAGTTTTGGAAAAATTTATTGGATTCACTTGAAACTTGCTACTCGGGGGTTTTTTGGGGGCTCTGATTACGAATATGATGTCAGTTTTAAAACATTCGAAATGGCGGATCCAATATGGCAGACGAAAAATTTTAATGTCGTCTATTTCATTTGAAACTCGTCACTCCGGGGTTTTCGTCGTCGCTGATTATGAATATAATGTCAGTTTCCAAATTAGCGACCTCGAAAACACCCAAGTAAGAAGTTTCAGGGTAATAAGATAATAATTTTATAAAAGTCATCCCAAAAACCCTCGAGTGACGAGTATTGATCTAATTTGACATTTTAACCCTTAAAGCGCACACTTACGAATTTATCCTTAAACCGCACAATGGGTGTGCGACACCCGGGGACTTTACAGTGAGTTCCCTAAACTGGAATAGGATATTATCTTTTATAAAAATTATCTTATGTAGTTCAGTACATCTATTTTGAAGAAAAATAGGTTTCATAATAATTTATTTAATCTTAATAACTACAAAAAAATTTCTTAAACTACTGAAATTACCTTAAACCGATAACTGGGCGTCAGCCACATAGAACTTTTTCGCCGTCAACTTTATAAAGTTATCAAATACACAAAGACACTTAGGAGTATAATGTCACTCACGGAACATAAAGTTAAGTACAAAATGTACCGTCCAATAGCGATACATGTTCAATTTTTACGAATTTAAACGAGATATAAGAGTAAAAAGCTAGAATATGGGTGTCTCACAACCAGGGTTCGCTTTAAGGGTTAAATTTTTCAAAACTGACATCATATTCGTCATCAGCGCCTCAAAGAAACCCATGAGTAGAGAGTTTCAGGTGAATTTTTACAAAACTTGTCCGCCATATTGGATCCGCTATTTAAAATTTGTTAAAACTAGCCTCGTATTTGTAATCAGCGACCCCAAGAACCCCCGAGAAAAGTTTCAGGTGAATCCAATTAATTTTTACAAAATTCGTCCAACATATTGGATTCGCCATTTCGAATGTTTTAAAACTGACATCATATTCGTAACCAACGACCCCAAAAACCCTTAAGTAGCGAGTTTCATGTGAATCCAATAAATTTTTACAAAACTTGTCCGCCATATTGGATCCGCCATTTTGAATTTTTGAAAACTAGCATCATATTCGTAAACGGCGACCCCAAGAACCACCGAGTAACGAGTTTTAGAAGATTTCAGTGACTTGAAGAAGTTGGAGCACTATGTTTCATATGTGAGCCATTTTTTTAGTTTTAGCCGCCATATTATCGTCCGCCATTTAAAAAAAATTGGTTACTTCAGGGTTTTGTAGCTGCGGGTCCATGGACGCGGTATTTTGAGCTTTTGAGAGTATCTACATGCTTTTTTCCGGTGAAAATACGCCTAAAATGAAATTTTTTTCTGGAAAAATTGTGTTTTTTTGGAAAAAATTGTTTATAACTTTTTAACAATTTGGCATAAACAAATGGTATGTGCCAATTTTTTTATATGCATTTTAATAAAAAACGAGGTCCTCAAAGTCAATTGAAATTTTTCGTCCGTCTGGTCCTTAATGGGTTAAAAAACAAGTATCATGCAAAAAGATTATTGATTTTTAAAAAATGTATCCACCATATTAGTTTTTTATGTAAATTTTATTCAAAATTATTTCAAATTCGTAATCAGCAAAACAGAAAACCCTTAAATGTAAAAAAAAAAAATAAAATCTGATAATTTTTTAAAAATTTCGTCCACTATTTTGGAATTTCCATCTACAATTTTTTTAAACTAACTTCATATTTGTATCCAGAGGACCCCAGAAACCTATAAATAATTAAATATGTTTAACTCCTTATCAGTGTAGTCAAATTAAGCTTTTCGTGCCACAAATGTGCAAAAAAATGTTTTTTTAATTACTTGATATTATTATATTTGATGTTTTCGAGTCGCTGAATCCGAATATTTGATCAAAATTCAAAAATTACAATTGGCGGCTTTAAAATTTAAAAGTTTCCGTATTTGACTAAAAATACTCACTTAGGGGTTTTTGGGATCGTTGATTTCGAATATTTGGTTAAAATTTTAAAATTCAAAATGGCGACCGAAAAAATTTTAAAGTTTCCGGATTTGTCTAAAAATGCACATTTGGGGGTTTTTGGAGTCACTGAATTAGAATATTTGGTTAAAATTTTATAATTCGAAATGGCGACTTTAAGATGTCAACTAAAAATTTAAAACTTTATGAATGTGGTTAGAAATAGTTATTTGAGTCTTTTGGGGTTTATATTTTTATATATGTATATATATATTATATTTTACATATATTATATTTTTATATTTATATATATTTACACAAACTATTTAAAACACCGCTCTTAGTCGAATCCGGAGTCACGAACTATTTAATTTAATTACTATTATTAAATTTTTTAATATAGATTGATTTTGAGTATTTCACAATGTTTTAAAACATCGGACATATTAATTCCTCTGCTTTAAGTTTTATGAACTAATTAGAAAGTTTTAAATTTTTTGGTCGCCATTTAGGAGCGTTATTTTAAATTTTGAATTTTTGATTAAATATTTGGATTTAGAGACCTCAAAAACCCCCAAATGAGCATTTTCAGCCAAATTCGTAAACTTAAAAAAAATTTTGGTCGACATTTTGAAGCCGACATTTTGAATTTAGAATTTTCAATAACGGATTTGGATTCAGCGACCCCGAAAACCCCCGAGTAGGCATTTTTAGCAAGATTCGTTAACTTTTATATATCTTTTTGTTCGATGCCGCTATACCGGTCATACACACTGGGGGCACGAATTTTTTTTGCCTCTATAGACGTCAAACACTGTGAAGGGGTCAAAGAAGAATTTATTTTCAAGAAAACATTACTATTCGCTTGCAGATCCAGAATCATCAGTTGGTTTAGAACTCACATAGCGATCGAAATTTTGTGATGTTAATTCGTCATTCACAATTCAATATATGTATAAGTATACATAACATTCTGATCGCATCTGACGACAGCTGATTATTTTTTTGGTGGGTCCAATCGTAAACAAGATATAAGTGGATCCGATGATACTAGCAGCCAATGAAAAATATCTGTCATCGTGTTTATTCTTGAAGATTTTCGTGTAAAATCTCGATTCCTGTACTTCTTCGGAAAGTCTTCCAAGTGGTAGTTGTACCCATTCAATAATGAGAAATCCGTGGATGAGCACTTCATGGTTTGATGTGGGCATGTAGTACCACAGATAAGTTTTAATTAGGAATTCTGCAGTATCCAGGCAATATTTCTTAAGGAGATTTACATCTACTGCAGAACCACAAGATATAACTTCCATGACCATGTGAGCACGATTAAGACACTCGACGTCTAATCCTAAAATTTCAGCAGACTTCGTACAGTTGGAAAAGAACCTACGAGCCGTATTACCATCATTACTGTTTCCGAAACCACCAACTTCTGGAGTATCAATAATAAGCCCCATTTCGCGATTAAATTTCTGCTGGATTTCTTTTTTTCTTACTTCAACCCTACTTTTATCCTCTTTTGAAAGCGCTTGCTAATTTTTATTATCTAACTTATAAGATAAGTGTAAAAAATATTCCATAAAGTGGATCCAGGCAAAATTTTCAATCGCAAATTTTCTTCTTCAACAGGTAAAGCTAAAATCTCTTTAAGATTGTTAAACTGTAACAGTATTATGAATTTTCCCATCTATTATCGTAAAAAACGAATTTTTAAGAAATCATGATTTCCTTTTCATGTATTACTGTCCGATATGGAATTAGAGTTTCTATTTGTTCTTCGACATATTTTTGTTCTTTTAAAAGCGACGTTTGGTCTTCCTTAATATATTGCATCTTTATTGGACTACAAAATCGAGGAGACGAAGGTTTGGGGTTTTGCCTAATTATTGAAGTTTGGTTTTCATTTTCGAACAGACGTAACGGTACAAGTGATCTCAAAAGCATACTGGAGTCGGAGGCAATTTCATATTCAAATTTTTGTCAATACTTCGACCTGAAGAACCCGAAGAATTTCAACAAACCGATGACTTTTTATTTGAAAATTAGTCAGCCATATTGAATATGGCAAAGGGTACTTCTCCTTTAATTTCAGTCACATTAATACCTGCTGGATAACAGCGATTTTTTGCTTCAGCAACTTTGGGTATGGAGAATAAACAAGTGCATTATTTTGCAATTTCCTTTTTCTGATAATTCTATATGTATGTCGCGTCATTTTACCTTGAACGACATCAGAAAGTGCTAGGTCTCCAGAAATTTCTGTTTGTTTTAAAAGAGGTGCCGATTTGAAAGCTATGATTGGTATTTGGAAGCTCGAGATGGTGATGTGTTCGTTATTTCCTTGAGAACATTAGAAGCTTCAGTAGTTCCATCAGCGCGTAAACTCATGCGTGCAGCAAACACTAATTCTGATGCTGATTCCACATATACAAAACGCGCGCGTATCGTATATGTGGAACCAGCATCAAGTACCGTGTGATTTGCGTAAATCACTTGCAATCCTACGCTTCGTTCTCGCGCTTACGTCCTCAAATTCTTTTGAAGGTCGACCCCTTTATCGCAAGCACTCAAAAACATCCTCCTTATTCTGTTTCATTGGATTTGAGTCACTTGGATACTGAATCTGCAAATTGTTTGTAAATTGTAACAAATTTTAAACATTTATTTAAGGCGTTTCCTTTTCGACATTCAAACCTGGAATTCCATGATCTACTTTAACCATTCTTTGTTTTCACTAAGAAAAAGTTCTCTAGTTCTATTACGTTCATGCCATTTTCTGTTTATAGTGTTCAGTAAACGTTTTAATTTACCTTTTTAATCTAAATGAAACGTTAAAGTTTTATTCCTTTCTTTAGATAAATATTCCTCCAGAGTTTTGATTTTAATGTCTAGTTCCAAATGCAAATTGTGGTACAAGATGTCAAAAATTTCACGATATCTGCACTCTATACTATCTTTATTAATCATCTCGTTCATCGTATATTACTTTCAAAATACACAAATTAAAATCAAAACTTATATAATGAAAAAATATTACAAAAAGTACCGGTTTAGTAGTCTTGAAAAGCCTGATTGATAAAATGTGACAAAATGGAACGGTTTAGTGAAGTTGAAAAAGGCCAATTGATAAAATGTTACAAAGTGCAAGTGTTTAGTGGCCTTGAAAAAGACCGATTGATAAAATGTTATAATGTGTAACAGTTTAAAGGTCTTGAAAAAGGCCGTTTGAAAAAATGTTAAAATGCAAGGGTTTAGTAGCCTTGAAAAACCCCGATTGATAAAATGGTATAAAGTGATGTTTGTGATGTTTTTAATTCAACTCTACCCCACCAGACCACACAAGCATAAGTCAGCCTAGGGAGCAGAATCGCTTCATAGATCCACAATAGTCTATCCGGTTTAAGACCTTAGCTACCACCATTGGCCCTTCTACATTGCCAAAGAGCAGCTGTAAGTTTCTTACATTTCTCCTCTAGATGCTTTTTCCAGAGCAGCTTACTATCCAGTATTACCCCTAGATATTTTGCCTGCTCTGTAAATTGAAGCTCTTTCCCAGACAGCATGAGTGAACGCAAGACTTTCCACTTGTATCGTCTAGTATAGATAACAGCTTCTGTTTTCCCAGGATTAACAGATAACCCCACCTTCTTACACAATTTATCTACCTGGTTTAATGCCTTTTGAGCCACCTCGAGTATTACATCAAGGTGGAGACCACGATCGATTAACAAAATATCGCCTGCATAACCAATTGCATGATATCCTGCTTCAGTTAGGAGTCTCAGTAGTTCGTCCATTACCAGAGACCAAAGCAGAGGTGAAAGGACACCCCCCTGTGGACATCCAGAATTGACTGTCCCTTCCAGGACTGAGTCCCCTTTTGCTGACTGGAGGTTTCTGTTTTCCAACATATGACAAGTCTAATCAACAACTACTGTAGGGATATTAAAAGATATCATAGCTCTTTTAATGGACTCCGGAGAGGCCTGACTAAAAGCCCCTTCTATGTCCATAAAGACACCTACTGCAAAACCCTGGTTTTGTAGTTGTCCATCAATTAGGTCAACCGCTTAAGCCAAGGCTGTTTCCGTAGAGCATCCCGCTCTATACTCATATTGATCCTTATGTATCGGATACTGCTTTAAGATCTCACTGCGGATATATCTATCCACCAGTCTTTTAACTAATGTGAGAGAATAAAAAATAATAATTTTACAATGGCACATAGTGGTAATTATACAAATATTCAACAATAAAACCATTCAAAATTGAAAATCTCGAAATCAACAAAACCTGTAAAATTCTTATTTTATTGCAATCCCTTTGCTGTCCAAGGATATATGCAACTCACCTTCGGAATTGTATTTGAACTATTTAACAAAAAAAAAGTTGGGCGCCAGGCCCACCGATGAGCCAACGTCACCACCAAAATAATCAAATAGTTTGTCTTGAGGAAACTAGACCACCAGGTTAATTCCTCAATGACTATTCGTCATCAAAAAAAAAAAACTCAAAATACCCGAATTAATCATACAAAATCTCAAAATAAATCTTTAATTAAACGAAAGAGGTTCAAATACAATTTACCGGCACGTCACAAATTTACTCTAGCTAACTCAACACCAAAATAAGGGAAGCATTGGGCGTAGGTTTTTGATGGGAGTGTAAATTAGCCACAAAAAAAATCAAATCATAATCAATAACTATTAACAAAATTATATTTCAAATTAACCTTCGGTTATTTACAAAAAAAAAGGTGTTACCATAACATTATTCGAAAATATTCGAAATAGGAACGCGAAATTCACAAAATATCCATTTCTATTAAAGTAAAATATTTCACTGAATATCGGCAATACTCTACACAAAAAAAGATCATGATAATCTACTTTTATTTTACAAAAGGAAATCGTCACTAACGAAAATTAAGTTTTATCGAGAAAAACGCGACATTTTGAAAATTTATTATGCAAAGAAAAGGGGTCGCTACACGAGGCACCACGAGGTCTCACAAACTCAAGAATATACATTTTTATACACAATAATCAAAGTAATGATTCGAAATGAGCACCATTGTTATTAATAAAAATCAAGTCTAGTCATTTTAGACTATTTTATAACCGCAAAAGAACTTATGAAATCACGAGGTTTCAAGTGGCGTCATTTCGAAAGGAAAAGTGAAAAATCCACATTCTCTGTATAAAAAAGAAGAATACTCTACTCGGCAAAATAGATAATAAACGAGAATGTGAATCTTTAAACAACTGAGTATCGACTCACCAAACAAACGTAAATCAGCTACGGCTCTTAAAAGACCCAAAACGGCGAAGTTCCTCGTGTTGGACACCTGTTCCTTCACAAATCGCAACGAACGACGAACAAATTCTCACAAATTCGATCTCTGCAAATGCTCTGACGAGTGTGTCGAGCACGTTTTTCGTAGATTCGCCGGTAGCGTCTAATGACAAGCCCAACCAAACCTACGGTGCTCGCGCGCGCTAATAGTTCGCGACAGAGAAGTGGCGGCAAATCATTTCAAATTCAAAATGATATATTTCGACAAAACGCAAATTAATTATTTTTATCATTCAAACATCCATTCCATATAATATTAGTAATAACCGTAGAATGTAAAAGCAATATAACAAATATTCGGCAATATAGCAATTAACATAACAAGTTATTTAAATTTGAAATTTATGAATTCGAAGTATCGACCACAACGATAACTAAATACCTAATCTAATATTTAATTGACTAATTAGTCGTTGAACTAAATTAAATAAATATAATTAAATACAAAAGCAAAGATTACCGCAATTAAATAGATGTAGAAACCATTCTAATTCGAATCAAAATTACGCAGATAAATGCACTAATTGTACCTAGCAAGACTACTAAATTTTTATACTAATAAAAATTACCAACCACAAAATTAGCGAAGCTTAATACTCCAAAATGTTAGCAAAATTAACAAAATAAAATCGGCGAAACTAACTAAATTTAGCAAGATAACCAAAATTAGCAATATTAAGCAACATTACAAAACAAGTAAATTTAGTAAAATAAAGAAATTAACTAAACTAAGCAAAATTATAAAACAACTAAATTTAGTACAATAAAGAAAATGCAATAACAATAATAATAATAAGCGAGAGCTATTTTTCAAAGTTGAGGTTAGGAACTCTTCTCCAGGTGGAACAATAGTGAGTTGGAGTTGTAGTCGTCCACAGCCATAACCAATTTTTATCGAGACTTTCGATGAATAGGATGTCGACGAGGCCTCTGTCGACAATCTTGTCGGTGCATCCAACATTAACTGGTAACAGCAAATGGAAGTGACCCATCCATGTGAGTGTAGAGTGTGTGTCAAAATTCCAAAATTGGATTTGGTCCGAAACCAAACCACTTGGTGTGTTAAAAACAACAGGCGAAAACAGCCAAATATTAAAATTCTCTCCAAAGTCCAAAATAAGGTAAATGCAGCCGAAATACAGCATTTACAGGCCAAAATTCAGCTCCAAATAGACAACAATAAAAACAGGGTCGTCACAGACCCAAAATAAAATGCGAGATCGAACTGCCAGTAAAGCACCAAACAGCCAGAGTGCGACAGCAAATCGCCAAAAAACGACATCGTACAGTCAAATTGTCTCGAGAGTAAGTGTGCGGCGTCAAACAGCCAGCAAGGCATCGAACAGCCAGTGTGATGTATGGTTGGACCAGAAACTCCTCCAAGACTACTATCGTTCCTTAGTTGTGGTGGTGTAGAATGATGTCCAAAAATAGCTCACAGCGAACATAAAAAAATAAAGCAGTAAACAAAAACAATAATAATAAGCGCAAAATCATTGTGGTCGATCGCAGAGCAGAGATTAACGCAGAAAAGTGTCCAACAGGAGAAGATCATTTTCTCCTAAATTCAATTTCTCTAATTATTAACTCGGGTGTAACGTGTAAAAAATATTCACGTTACAACTCCTCCCTCTACACCACGTGTGCGGGTCAATCCGCCACGCAATGTACAGTTCAAAACTAAACAAAATTTCAAAACCAAATTAACCGCGAATTTATTTATAGGTCAAGTCGACAACCAATTCTCAAACTTTTCTGCTCGAAATGCTCCGGCCTACTTTCGACCATTATCAACACAAACTTAAATTTAATCATGCGTAATCAAATAATTCGTCATTAGCAAATTAGTGAATTTATAAATGTTTCAAATTAATACTTTAATTAGAGTGTTTATTTAAGTATTATTTGCTTCTAAAATCGGGACACGACAAAATGAACTCTATATAATTTAACTTTATCTTAACAACTTCAAATTTAAAACAAAACTATTTTCAATATTAAGTGACACAATGTGCTACCCCGATACCGAGCTAGTGCTCTGGAAGTAATATTAACAAACGCTACAAAAAAAATTTCAATCCACTATTTTCTTTCATGTGATCTATTACTCTATTATATAAAAAAAAAGTCACAATAAAATACTACCCAATTTAAATCAGAAAATAAAATTATTTATTTCTTCAAGACACAAGGATACCTAATGAACAAAACGTATTATTTAGAGATTTTTCATAAATGTAATTAGAAGAATGCACAACGGTGCTAACGAAATGATATATGATTTTATATATTAAAAAAAAATATAAATTTTTCTTTTTTTTTTTTTTTGTAACGAATCAGATCAGAAATTATTTTTAAACGAAATTGTTAGAAACAATCGACGAGGTGTGATTTAAACTATATAACTATACATAATATCTCTATACAACTAATCATACGAAATAAAGGTTTCATCGAGATAAATGCTCTAATTAGTAAATAGTCCAACGGGACTGGGAATTTGTCAATCTAAGTGAGTCAAAACTAAATGGCAAAGTACAAGTACTATAGGCCATATCCGACCAAATAATAAAAAAAAAGGTACAGCAATTGTTGCAATTCTTAATCTGGTTACAAAATAAAATTATTTATCACTTTCTCAATACCAAATTATGGTAATAGTCAACCATTAACCAAAAAAATTACTTTGTAATAATCTAGTATTAGTTTGAAAGGAAAAATGAAAGAGATTCTCGTAAAAAAAAATAACTATTATAATCAATTCGATTCGGGACAGGGAATAAGCTATTGTTTTCGTGACTTGCGAAAATAGTCCTTTCCTTCGATCTTTTCCTTTCCGTCGCAATCGGGACAATTTAGTGATGTATATCCAGGCAGTCCGCAGTGGAAACAAAATCGGAACAGAAAAGGCTTGGGGCAAGAAGGATAGCGATGGTTAGGATCGGCACAATTCCAGCAACCAATTTTTGGTTTTGATCGATAGTGAGAATAAACGGGTTTTGGTAATTGAGGGGACGGATCTCGGAGGGGGGGCTCTTTTCGTTTTATCGACTTATTTTCCTCGACGTGTGTGGGAGCAGAGGGAGCGTGACAACGTTTGGGGCAGCCATTGCCCCGCAATATTTCGTCATCTTTAGAATTCTCGGATTCCGAGGTCACGTCAAGCAAATTTTCGGGTTTGGGATTCTTTACAGGAATTATTTTAGGAATGGTTCCAGTATATTTAGTTGTAGGGTCTAACATCACGGGGTTTTTCTCATTTTCCTTTGTCGTGTCGTTTTCCGGCGATGGCGGGGCGTCTTTGGAAGCGGTAGAATTTTGTCCATTCACAGAAGGCATCACGACTGGATTTTTCGTAGAATTCGCACCCAGTGTTGGTACGCTAGAATTCAGGTCGGTTTCGATTGTCGGCGGCACGGGTGGCTGAGTTGAGTGGTCCAACTTCGGTTCGTCAGACTGCGGTTTCTTAGGCAGGAGGTGTGAGGGTAGTGCAATAGAAATAGCAGAACCTTCACTCATAGATTCTGATGATCTTGTTGATTGCGAGAAGTTCGAATGGAGTGGACGATCATCGTTGACAACCTCTATTGAGACGGGAGGTATAAGGACAGCGCATCTGTCGCAGTAAACCTTGATTGCATCTTTCTGCGGGTGATTCGATGATGGATTCATTTTCTCAGGATTGCAGTTCTTCCTTAGCTTTCTAATCTTGGTTTTCAGCTTGGCGGTACGACAGCGTTCTTGGTCCAATTGAGAGACTAACTTATGCAGGGAGACTACCAGCCGATATGATTCTGCTTGTGATTTCGCCAAGGATTCCTGTAAACGTAGGCGGGTCATTGGTTGAAGAATATCGGACTCAGCGAGGGAATCAACTAGCGGTCTATCGTCAGTCATCGTGAGCGGTCTCAGCGAATAATCCTAAAATTAATAACGAGAGTGAGTAAATATCATAAAAGTGGAGAACATAACAAAAAAAAATATGAATGGGAATATTACAATGGATTTATTCTCGTGCTTTTTTGAAATGGACTCGGTCTTTCCTTGGAAATTTCCTATTACAATTGGGGCAATTTACTGAAGTATACCCTGAGTTTCCACAAAGAAAACAAAATTTACTCGTAAAAGATTTCGGGCATGACGAATATCTATGGCCAATATCTAGACAATTCCAACATCTCGGAGGTGTGGCGTCAGCCATTGCGTCGGGTCTCAGAGAATATTCCTAAAATTAGAGTATAAATAAGTCCCAAAGAAAATTTATTGAATCTCAAAATTTTTAATCTCTATTTATTTACAAAATTTATCTATTAAAAAAAAATCAATTTATTTACAAAATTATTTTTATTTATTTCAAAAAAAAAATCAATTTATTTATAAAATTGTTTTTATTTATTTTTAAAAAAAAATCAATTTATTTATAAAATTGTTTTTATTTATTTTAAAAAAAAATCAATTTATTTACAAAATTTAATTTTATGCAGAAAATTAATTTATTTATACAAAAAAAAATATCAATTTTATTACAAAAAAAAAAAATTTTATTTATACAAAAAATTTATTTATTCGGCTAGATTAACATCGTCGTTGGGTCCGCGATATGGTTTTAGGTCTTCAATATGAACTTTTCTCACCTTTTTATTACTTAAATCGCTAATATCATATACAAGTGGCGAATATACTTTGGAAATCTTAAAGGGTCCAGAAAAAGGAGGACACAATTTCGCGGCAATATTTTTCTCTTTTGACGATAGTTGGTGTGTACGCGCTAATACTAAATCACCAATGTGATAACGCAATTCTCTTCGTCGAAGATTGTAATATTTCGATTGTCTCGCAAATGCATCGTCGAGATTCTTAACAACCCAATCGCGAACTATATTCATTTTCTTCATTCTCTCATTCCAACTGGACGGAGATTGAGTTTCTACTTCAGTAATATTTTCAATCTTTTTACGCAAACTATTAATGGGTTTAGGTTCGCGACCTAAATTCAGAAAAGCAGGAGTGGCTTTAATACTGCTATGATAAGCCGTATTATACGCAAATTTAAATTCGGGAAGGTGCATATCCCATTCTCGGTGATCCTTTTTTATATAGGAAATAATCATCGTCTTCAACACTCTATTCACTCTCTCTACAGGATTTGCCTGTGGGTGATATGGTGGCGTAGTAGAGTGGAAAATATTATATTCTTTAGTCAAAGATCGAATAACGCTATTGATAAACTCAGTACCGTTATCGCTCAAGATCACTTGGGGAGTACCCCAGCGGTTAATAACGAGTTCTCGAAACAATTCGCAAATTTTCTTTCCGTTCGCTACTCTTAAGGGAGCGCACTCAATCCATTTAGTAAACAAATCTTGTATTACCAAGATGTACTGAAATTGAGCTTTGCTACGAGGAAGAGGTCCGATGATATCTAACGCAACGACAGTCCAAGGTTCTTCGGTAACACGACGTCCCATGGGACCTGGTGGAAGAGATTGTTCTACTTTACAAGTATTACAAATAGAACAATTTCTAATATGCGCTACTACGTTTCGGAAACAGTGCGGCCAATAATAACTTTTAGTTATTCGCGAATACGTCTTTTGAGCTCCAAGATGGCCCGATTGAGGATCGTTGTGAGCTTCAACAATAATATCTTTCTGCTCATTTTCCTCCGGAACATATTTCCAAGCGTCAAGATCTTTGTCTAAAGATTCTAAATACAAGTCAGGTCGATAATAATATAGACGTTTATCTATAATTTTCCAAAGGGGGAATTTTTCGGGAAATTCGGCTACAGTCATATATCGTCTAAGATACCATGAGTCCTGGGGATCTTTGACTACATTTAAAGTCTCAGTGCTTATATCTTCGCTAATACGAGAGAGTGCGTCGGGCACGTGGTTTAGGGAACCTTTTCGATAAACAATTTCATAATTATAACCCATCAGAGCTAATGCCCATCGACCCAAACGACCGGAAGGCTTCTTTAAATTGTCGAGCCACTTCAAGCTAGCGTGATCGGTTATAACAGTGAAATGAGAGGCGGCTAAATAATAATCGAATTTTTCGATTGCCCACTTCACGGCTAAACATTCTTTCTCGGTGACCGTGTAATTTCGCTCAGCATCGTTCATAGATCTGCTTGCATAAGCAATTACACGTTCAACGCCATCTATATTTTGTGTCAAAACAGCACCTACGCCATAATCACTGGCATCTGTTTGTAACACAAAATCAAGTTCGAAATCAGGGCACGCTAATATCGGAGAACTTGTCAACTTTTCTTTTAAACATTCGAACGCTATTTGTTGACTTTCTCCCCAAGACCATTTTACGTTCTTTTTTAGCAGAGCATGTAAAGGAGACGCAATAGTAGCGAAGTCAGGTATGAATCGCCGATACCATGACGTCATGCCTAAAAATCTACGCAATTGTTTTATAGTACGCGGAGCGGGGTAATTGAGTACAGGCTCAATTTTCTCCGGGTCAGGTTGAAGACCATTTTCGTTAACTAGGTAACCGAGGTAACGGACCTGCGTACAACAAAATTCACATTTTTCTGGACTCAATTTTAAATCGGCTAGTTTAATAGCATCGAGGACCTTTTTTAACCACTCTAAATGCTCAGTGAAAGTCTCGGTGACGATAATAATATCGTCTAAGTAGACGAAAACAAAAGGATCCATATTTTTGACGACACCATCTAATAATCTCTGAAAAGTGGCGGGGGCGTTGGTAAGCCCAAACGGCATTCTTTTAAATTGGAAGAGTCCACGTCCTGGGACAGTAAAAGCTGTTTTCGGACGGCTATCAGGGTGAAGTGGAACTTGCAAAAAACCTTTTTGCATGTCTAATTTCGTAATGAATTTCGCGTGACGTAATCTATCCAAAATGGCGCTAATATACGGAATCGGATAAGCGTCTTTTTTTGTAACGCCGTTAACTTTACGGAAGTCAAGACATACACGATACGTACCATCAGGCTTTCTGACCATGATAATAGGCGAAGACCAATCTGAATCTGACGGCTCGATGACGTCATCTTTGATCATTTCGTCTATTTCTTTATGCATTTCGGCAAGTACTTTTGGCGAGACTAAATAATACCTTTGTTTAATTGGCAATGCATCACCAGTATTAATTACATGCTGAGCTTTGTTAGTCAGTCCGAGTTTATCGCAAGGAGGGGGTAATTCGCGTTTTAGAAAATCGGCTAATTCATCTGCTTGTTGTTTAGTAAGTTCGCGAATTCCAAAACAGACGTTATTAGCATTATCTTCGTCTTTAAATTTAAATACGCGATTAGGACTATGCTGGAAGAACCAAGACCTATTTTCAAAATTAGTCACTATTTGAAAAGTTCGCAAAAAATCAAGTCCTACAATTAACGAGTACGGGAGACTATTTAACACTCGAGCATTGATCTCTTTAATTTGACCTTTAAGATCGATTGGTAACAAAACTTCTTTAGAAACTGCTTCAATTTCGCCATTCGCAAATTGAACCTTACCAGAGCTTTCAATACTTTTTAGATTGAGCTTTTCGATTAATTCGACTCCTTTAGAGCCTATAAAGGTGCGAGAAGCTCCGCTATCAACAAGGGCTGTGAACGGTATACCTTGTATCTCGAACTCGACAAATAATAAGGATTCGGTGCGGTTCAATAATATCGCATTATACGATAGTTCTGCTGTTTTTAAACTTTTAAAAGAAAGTTTTAAATTTAACTTACTCACGTCAATGCCTAATTTTTCAGGACGATTACTGTCAAACAATAAATTGCAATTTTCATTATCCGAATCGAAAGGTAAAGATGTTTCGCTAAATATTTCGCAATCTGAATCGAGAGATAAGGAAGATTCGCTATTATAGTCACAATGTACATGACCTTTATCGATTATATTATAGGCGGGCTCTATAGTACTAGTCGGAACCGAGTTAGCCCTAATTGACGGTTCCCTTATTTGTTTCCCTGACACGCGGTACAGTTGGGACGAGTGACGTCTCGTTTACCACAGCCAAAACAATAAATGTTTTTAGCCTCCTTACAATCATAACTTCTATGTCCTTCTTTACTACAGTTCCAACACGTAAGATTATTCTTTCGCGATTTCGGAGAATCGTTGGAAACATCAGCGGAAACTTTCTCTTTAACTTGTGACTTTGACTTATTTCGGTCGCTAGTATCGTTTTTAACAGGATTTTTCTCTTTATCTTTGTTAACTGATTTATTAGGTTTCTTTTCATTTGTTAAAAAGAAACTATCAACTTCTTCATCGGAAGAATCAGCTACAAAATTCAAATTTTCCTTTCTTTTATGGATATTACGACCGCGAGGTTCTCGATACGCGAGATCCGGTAACAAGGATCGCTCAGGAGTGGGGGGAGGTCTATACGACTTCGCCACACGATATGTTTTCTCAGCGGCTATCGCGAGATCTTCAAGCAATTCACGAGAAACGGCTTCATATCGACGAACGGCAACTTGTAGTCTAGGAAGTAAATTACGATGAGCGTAACTTATTTCTTCCATCTCGGTGAGGGGTGGGGAGACACGTTCGAACATTGACCACATACAAGTCAAATAGTCCGCTACTCTCTCGTTCTCACCTTGTGTTCTACGATAGATTTCCTGTCTAAGCTCGAATTGGAAATCAGCGTCTGCGAAACGAGTCCTAAAAGCGCGAGTAAATTGATCGAAAGTTCGCCATTGATATTTCGAACCTCGAAACCAATTTAATGCAATACCGGATAAAAAGAACGGAAGAATTCTTAATAAATCTTCGTCTCGAATCGGAAAAAAGGTTCTACCTTCTTCGAGGCGGCGCAAAAATGACTCAGCGTCCTCTTGACTAGAACCAGCGAACCTAAGGTTCCATTTGCGCATAGTTCCGTAAGCGGAAGCAGCGGAAGTGCCATAAGGGCGTGACCTTGGTCGATAATCATTTTCATAATTACCGGAAGCATCACTATAATCCGAAGGATAATCATCCGTATCAAGATAGGGTCGATAATGGTTATTTTCGCGAAAAGGTCTGCCATAATGATCATGACGAGATCGTCTATTTTCATATGGCGATCGAGAGGAATTTTCCTGAAATCGAACGCTACGAAATTCAGGTTCAAAGCGAGAATGATAACCATAATTATCTCGACGAGAGTCGGATAATCCTCTTTCGGGAACAGGCTCGAAATTTTCATACGCGCGAGTTCTAGAGTTAGTATAATTTTCCTCTCGAATATCTCTAGAAGGACGAACAGGTGCAGTATTGCGATAATCTCTATCTGTGTGTGATGTCACGATATTGTCAACCGGGCGAGTAGTATTCAATCTTCGGTTAACGTTGCCTTGACCTAGATTCATCCTATCGAATTCTCTCAATATGGGAGTTTCGCTACGTCGATTCAAGTGTTGTTGTATTTCGCGATTTCGCTCGAAAGTGTCGACTAATTCATTAGTGTTTCGTCTCCTTCGTTCTCTATCTCGATTCTCAAAATTATCTACTACGTGAACTTCTTCGGTTCGAGTCCTGTGTATCGTTCCAGTGTAAATGGGGGGAGCGCTAGTCAAGTGTGCAGGGAGCGAGGAGACTACGGTAGTGTGGGAAGGCGAAACGCGAGATGAGGGGAACGTAGGCTCAGCGGACGTGGTGGGGAGAGAAGGGTGAGAGGTACGCTCAGCAGAGGGATTGAGAGAACCGGTATCTCGACTAATTTCCTCCGTTAAATTTCCAAAACTTTCTTCGGTAACTTCGCGGTTTGTTTCTTCGTGAAACGAGCTAGATGCATTCTCAGGTATGGTTTGAAGGTCGTGCCTGGTTACAGTTCCAATACCTGAGTCAGCGGATGACTCTCTACGTCCGTTTTCATAACGAAAAAGTCTCTCTCGGAGAACAGGAACAATTCCGCTAATCGATAAATTTCGCGATTCTAGTTCCGTAACTAGATCGACTTTCCGAAGGGAATAAGCCCACTCGCGAATTCTTTTAGGTGACAAATTCATTTTACCTTTTTATTGCATCCGTTTGCTTTATGATTATTAAGAATTATGTTATTAAAGAATTAATTTTATTTAATTCGATTATTTTAAATCCTGAATGTATTAAGTCGGGCTTTGGGGTGAAGGTTTTGAGTATAATGATCAACCATATAATATTGATTAATGTAATAATCACGGTATTTATCACGCAATTACAAAAGAAAATTATTGGGAATTCTTTTACATCAGAAACAAATTAATCGCAAAATGAAAAATTAAAAAAAAGTTTTCGTTGCTTTATTCGAAGCTAATCAATTCAACATTATTTTCGAAATTTAATAATAAAAAAAATAAACGTGTAAAATATTAAATTGGGAACAAATTTAAGGGACGAAATATAATTTTAAAATTATTTTAGTTTTAAACCCGTCCAAGAAAATGATCAAAAGAAATATTATTAGAGTATTATTATGAGAACATTAAAAATAATTTTAAGAACGCATTATAATAGTGAATTTAGGTTTCAAAATTAAACATCCGAAATAAAAAAAAATGTTTCCTAGCGTAAAATAAATTTTCTAAAATCAGAAAGTATTAAATATTTCACGCGAGATATCTTACTACGTGAGAAAAACAATTGCTAAAATTCGATAGTTTAAGAAGAATTGGGGCACGAGAGAAAATTACGCTAAGTCGCAAAAAAGGGGGGAACATATGTTTTGCAAATACATGATTAATTTGCAAACTAGTTTTAATTTATAAGGTCAACATTTTGTTAACCAAATAAATAATATACAAAATATATATACACAAAATACCAATAATATACACAAAATTATCAAATCATCAATTTAATATACAGAAATCAAATATTCAGCAAAATAATAAATCACATAAATTTTTCAATATAATATAAAATAAAATTAGCACATGGTATCAAATAATATTTTATTCTGGGATTTGAGTTTGATAAACTTCGCTTATTTCGTGCCTGTGAGTCAGAGTCGTATGCAAGGACATAAACACGATCTATTGTGTTCGAAATTCAAACAAGTGTTTCGAAATAGCAAGATAAATTTATCAAAATTTTCTCGATTTAACACAAGAATAAAACCAAATATATTTTTCGTAATCAAATTTTAACTTTAATATTCGAATAGCCGAAAATTAATTTTTCATAGCAGCAAAACTTTCAAAAAAAAAATTAGAATACACTCCCAACAAATTAAAACACAGCGAGTTAACAAAATTTAATGTTAGGCTGCCCCACGTTGGGCGCCATTGTGAGAGAATAAAAAATAATAATTTTACAATGGCACATAGTGGTAATTATACAAATATTCAACAATAAAACCATTCAAAATTGAAAATCTCGAAATCAACAAAACCTGTAAAATTCTTATTTTATTGCAATCCCTTTGCTGTCCAAGGATATATGCAACTCACCTTCGGAATTGTATTTGAACTATTTAACAAAAAAAAAGTTGGGCGCCAGGCCCACCGATGAGCCAACGTCACCACCAAAATAATCAAATAGTTTGTCTTGAGGAAACTAGACCACCAGGTTAATTCCTCAATGACTATTTGTCATCAAAAAAAAAAACTCAAAATACCCGAATTAATCATACAAAATCTCAAAATAAATCTTTAATTAAACGAAAGAGGTTCAAATACAATTTACCGGCACGTCACAAATTTACTCTAGCTAACTCAACACCAAAATAAGGGAAGCATTGGGCGTAGGTTTTTGATGGGAGTGTAAATTAGCCACAAAAAAAATCAAATCATAATCAATAACTATTAACAAAATTATATTTCAAATTAACCTTCGGTTATTTACAAAAAAAAAGGTGTTACCATAACATTATTCGAAAATATTCGAAATAGGAACGCGAAATTCACAAAATATCCATTTCTATTAAAGTAAAATATTTCACTGAATATCGGCAATACTCTACACAAAAAAAGATCATGATAATCTACTTTTATTTTACAAAAGGAAATCGTCACTAACGAAAATTAAGTTTTATCGAGAAAAACGCGACATTTTGAAAATTTATTATGCAAAGAAAAGGGGTCGCTACACGAGGCACCACGAGGTCTCACAAACTCAAGAATATACATTTTTATACACAATAATCAAAGTAATGATTCGAAATGAGCACCATTGTTATTAATAAAAATCAAGTCTAGTCATTTTAGACTATTTTATAACCGCAAAAGAACTTATGAAATCACGAGGTTTCAAGTGGCGTCATTTCGAAAGGAAAAGTGAAAAATCCACATTCTCTGTATAAAAAAGAAGAATACTCTACTCGGCAAAATAGATAATAAACGAGAATGTGAATCTTTAAACAACTGAGTATCGACTCACCAAACAAACGTAAATCAGCTACGGCTCTTAAAAGACCCAAAACGGCGAAGTTCCTCGTGTTGGACACCTGTTCCTTCACAAATCGCAACGAACGACGAACAAATTCTCACAAATTCGATCTCTGCAAATGCTCTGACGAGTGTGTCGAGCACGTTTTTCGTAGATTCGCCGGTAGCGTCTAATGACAAGCCCAACCAAACCTACGGTGCTCGCGCGCGCTAATAGTTCGCGACAGAGAAGTGGCGGCAAATCATTTCAAATTCAAAATGATATATTTCGACAAAACGCAAATTAATTATTTTTATCATTCAAACATCCATTCCATATAATATTAGTAATAACCGTAGAATGTAAAAGCAATATAACAAATATTCGGCAATATAGCAATTAACATAACAAGTTATTTAAATTTGAAATTTATGAATTCGAAGTATCGACCACAACGATAACTAAATACCTAATCTAATATTTAATTGACTAATTAGTCGTTGAACTAAATTAAATAAATATAATTAAATACAAAAGCAAAGATTACCGCAATTAAATAGATGTAGAAACCATTCTAATTCGAATCAAAATTACGCAGATAAATGCACTAATTGTACCTAGCAAGACTACTAAATTTTTATACTAATAAAAATTACCAACCACAAAATTAGCGAAGCTTAATACTCCAAAATGTTAGCAAAATTAACAAAATAAAATCGGCGAAACTAACTAAATTTAGCAAGATAACCAAAATTAGCAATATTAAGCAACATTACAAAACAAGTAAATTTAGTAAAATAAAGAAATTAACTAAACTAAGCAAAATTATAAAACAACTAAATTTAGTACAATAAAGAAAATGCAATAACAATAATAATAATAAGCGAGAGCTATTTTTCAAAGTTGAGGTTAGGAACTCTTCTCCAGGTGGAACAATAGTGAGTTGGAGTTGTAGTCGTCCACAGCCATAACCAATTTTTATCGAGACTTTCGATGAATAGGATGTCGACGAGGCCTCTGTCGACAATCTTGTCGGTGCATCCAACATTAACTGGTAACAGCAAATGGAAGTGACCCATCCATGTGAGTGTAGAGTGTGTGTCAAAATTCCAAAATTGGATTTGGTCCGAAACCAAACCACTTGGTGTGTTAAAAACAACAGGCGAAAACAGCCAAATATTAAAATTCTCTCCAAAGTCCAAAATAAGGTAAATGCAGCCGAAATACAGCATTTACAGGCCAAAATTCAGCTCCAAATAGACAACAATAAAAACAGGGTCGTCACAGACCCAAAATAAAATGCGAGATCGAACTGCCAGTAAAGCACCAAACAGCCAGAGTGCGACAGCAAATCGCCAAAAAACGACATCGTACAGTCAAATTGTCTCGAGAGTAAGTGTGCGGCGTCAAACAGCCAGCAAGGCATCGAACAGCCAGTGTGATGTATGGTTGGACCAGAAACTCCTCCAAGACTACTATCGTTCCTTAGTTGTGGTGGTGTAGAATGATGTCCAAAAATAGCTCACAGCGAACATAAAAAAATAAAGCAGTAAACAAAAACAATAATAATAAGCGCAAAATCATTGTGGTCGATCGCAGAGCAGAGATTAACGCAGAAAAGTGTCCAACAGGAGAAGATCATTTTCTCCTAAATTCAATTTCTCTAATTATTAACTCGGGTGTAACGTGTAAAAAATATTCACGTTACACTAATTTTAGAATAAAAGATGTGAGGCTAATAGGACGGAAATCCTTCGGTGAGGTATACCCGTTCTTACCCAATTTCGGTATGAATACAACTTTCGTACCTCTCCACGATTTTGGGACATTACCCAACGTCAGACTTGCCCTAGCAAGTCTCACCAGTGGTCCCACAACGCTATATACTAGGGTGTCCGTTATTTACCAAGTTGTTAATATTTTTTGCGACGCCCCATAAATTATTAGTTTACCATGTAAAACAAAATGTCAGACCAAAATAAACCCTTAATATTCACAATAAACCTTGCCCCAAAGACGATACATTTCCCATTTAAAATACATGGGATTTTGCTACTTTTTACAAATTAATTTTTTCTCGTCAAATATTTCATTTTACATCAATGACAAATATATATTCTTATAGGAAATTTAACGCTCTAAAAAACCATTTCTTATGATTTTTTAATAAATTATTTTCTTTAAGAGTTATTTAAAGTTAAAGTTCAACACTGTAAATTTTTAAATTTTTGTACTTTTACTGCAAAATTATTATGGAAAGATCCATATTAAATCATGCAGGCATTCCGACGATATAAATTGCGAATTATTTTCGCAATGACATATGTTATCCTACTCAAAAAATAATAAAATGCATATTTTTATTAATCTTGAATAGGATTCTGTTTGCACTTTTTACGAATATTTTATGATTTTAGCAAAAAAAATTACTTTTTTGTATTTTCTTCTATAAAATTGCGTAATTTTCATATTTTTTGTTGCTCTTGGGGCTCATTTTTCCTTTTTATTCATCATTTTTTTATATTTATTATACACCCTATCAAATGTATTAGCTGAAACTAAAACCGGTCGAAGATGGGTCTGACATCTAGTATTAATATAATTTTGATAGCAAATTTTTTTCCTATACTTTATACTTTTTCCCTTATTTTTTCATGACTTTTCCAAATAATTTTTATCAATGTCATTAAAATAATCAATTATTTTACATTTTTTAAGAAAAGGGGAAAATATTTAATAATTTTAATTTACCAATTACAATTTTTCATTTAGAAACAGAAAACCGTGAAAATTATTTCCATTTTTTAAACAATATAGAGAATTGTATTAAAACGATATAACTTTTTAAAAATTTTAAATTTGTATACCTTTTTATAATAACAAGTTTTAGCAACATTTTAAAAAACAATTTAGAGACCGAATAAAACTAATTAACAAATGCTTAATTTTGTTAATTATTTCTATACTCATCTTTTTCTTTACATGGAATCAATTAATTAAAAAACGATAGAAATTTATTAAGAAGACCTAAGTAAGTAAATGTCTAATCTTGTTATTGTTAGCAAAAAATTAAAACTTGACATACAATTAACAAATTATAACTATAATTTTTGAACAATCATTCTTTTTAACGAAGAAATGTAATGTTATTTTTTTAGGGTATTTTAGTTATTTTATTTTTAGACACCTTTGAGGTGTCTTTTGAACCTGTTTTTTATGAATTTTGTTTAAACACAGGAATAAAGTAAATAAAATTTGGTTTAGAGGACTTTATTTGTTAACTTTTTAAGTTTACGAAAATATATTTATTTTGGTTAAACCGTTTAATCTAAAGAAAAAATTCAAAGTTTTTCTGAATTTGTGAATTTGTGAATTTGCTTTCGAGTACGTAGGATATTTTAAAAATATTAATTTTTGTGTATTTTGCAGTTATTTGAAGCAAAAAGTCGATTTTTAGGGCGAAATTTTTTAAAAATATCTATTGCCAAAAAACAAACAAACCAAAAAAAATCCGCAACGTACTCGAAAGCATTAGAAAGTGACAAACAAAAAAACTTTGGCCGAAGTCAATCCGATCAAAACTGTTCTAGCTAGACTGTCCACCGTTTTTAAAAATGCTATTTCGAGAAAAACACATTTAAACTTTTGTAATGTGAAAACATGAAAAATGGAACCACTGTTAATCTACGATGTCTGCACCATATAAGTGACTTTCTCAGCGTTGCCACAGGTCAGGGAAATCAGGGAAAAGTCAGGAAAATTGAAATTGGTCAGGGAAGTCAGGGAAAAGTCAGGAAATTTTATCAAAAGTACTGGAAAAATTTTAAATATGTAAAATTAATATAAAATTGCAATTTTTGTGAATAATTTAAAATGTTTGAGTGAATATAACTAGGGTTATTTTGGAAAGTTACTGTGTTCATAGTTCGCTCTCATACGATGGCGCAGTAGTTCTTTGTCCAAACGACCAAGCCAATCAAATTCAGAGTTTCGTCTAAAGCTATAAACTGTGAACCCTGTGAACGCATAGAAGGAGAAGGAGAATCTTTATCAAAGTGATCAAAGTTGATCAAAATCGACTTACCTTCTTGTAATATAAATAAATAAGTGCTTACTAACAAGGTCATGTAAATTAATAAATGTTAACTAATAAACGAAAGGTAAGTTAAAATATTTAATTTATCTATTTTTTATGTACAGTTTCTAATTTGTAGAATTTAACTTATATATAATATTTGCAAAAATGTGTAAAGAGAGCAGATTTAGGTTAGGTTTACATATTTTGGTGAAAGTGTAAAGAATTTTCGGAAATATTTTAAAGACTATCACCTATTTTTGCACATATTTTAAACATGTTAAACCTTTTTAAGTACATGAATTTGTAATTCTCAGTGTGTTTAAAATATTAATCTTTATAGTTTTATTTATAGATAACAACATTATTCAACAATGCAAAAGAAAAGAGTATTTAATGACGACTGGTTGGAAATACTAGAATTTTTTGGGATAAAAAAAGGCAAAATTGAAACTGAGGGATATTGCACTATTTGTAGTTACGGTGCGTCTAGTCAAAATTAAATAAAAATTGATATTACCTCAAATTTTTTTGTTGATTCTGTATCCTAGCCCTATATAGACATATCTTATGAAAAGACAAAAATTGTAAGTTTAGCGCTTTTTTTTTAACGACGTCAATTACATTTTTTGATAATTTTTACATTTTTCAACATATTTTATTTCATTTTACTTCCTCATAGAGGAAGTATTGTAATTTTCGAGTTCGATTTTTTGACATAGGGTCAAAATAAGTGAAACCGGCCACTTGAAAAATTTTTATCTCCAATTTTCAAGTTATCTATGATTTTTAGTAGATATATGAGTACACTTTTTCCCCCTAAAATATTTTTCAAAAAAAAATTTTATTTTTGAAGTAATCAGGTATTGAAGTTTTAGGTCATTTTATTTTCATTTTATTATTACTTTGAAACAAATAAAGATAATTAAGTAATTTTTTTTAAAATTAGAGCTTAAAGTCTATACTTTAAAGATGAAATAAAGCGATTGCTAAAAAATGAAAATTTATAATTGTTATTAACAATTCTTTTAAACAATTGCAAATTGAAGAATGTTCTCAATGTTTTTGAAAGATTAAATTACGATCTTAAAAATCCGCTTGAAAGCGTGAAGTTTCTAACAAAACAAAAGAAGATCTTATTTATTCGTTTGCAATTTTATCTTTTTCCAGGAACTGGAGTCAATTTTTGCTTGCATTTTGTCAGCAAAATTTACATAATTTCTATAATATTGGAAGTTACTCATTTTTCTTTTTTTTAAATGAATCCTTATAGTTTTGCGCATCAATATATCGTAATTTAATCTTTCAAAAACATTAAGAACATTCTTCAATTTGCAATTGTTTAAAAGAATTGTTAATAACAATTATAAATTTTCATTTTTTAGCAATCGCTTTATTTCATCTTTAAAGTATAGACTTTAAGCTTTAATTTAAAAAAAAAATTACTTAATTATCTTTATTTGTTTCAAAGTAATAAAATGAAAATAAAATGACCTAAAACTTCAATACCTAATTACTTCAAAAATAAAATTTTTTTTTGAAAAATATTTTAGGGGGAAAAGTGTACTCATATATCTACTAAAAATCATAGATAACTTGAAAATTGGAGATAAACATTTTTCAAGTGGCCGGTTTCACTTATTTTGACCCCATATCTTTATGTTATTCGACCTCAGGAGTTCAAAAATGACATTTTTAAAAAATGTCATTTTTAAAAAATGTCATTCCGTATGTGTGTGTGTGTGTGTGTGTAAACATCACATTTTCATAAATATCTCGAAATCATAAAGAGCTTTTGGGTTGAATTTTTTTTAAATTGTAGATCTCACCTGCGGACATGAAGTGAGAGTACTTTGTGATAGATTAATAAAGTTTAACTAAATTTTTTTTGGATTTTTAATTTTCCAAAAAAAACATTTTTTGCCCATAACTTTAAAAAAATGTTAGGACACCTATAAATGTTTTTCCATAATTTTGTAGAGTTGTTTTAGACGCATCTTTTGAGCCCTAATTGAACATTTTTCGTCCATATTGACCGAAGATGTTAAACTTTTAAAAATCATAAATTTTGGAAAATAAGACTTTTTTGAAAATTTTGTTAAAAAATGTAACTTTAAAATTATCGTTACCAACTTGTAGAGCATTAAAAAACGCTTCGATTGACCTACTTTTAAACCTGATTCGATAATAAATTTCAAAATTATTGGTATTTTAAAAACCAAAAATTGTGGAAAAAGACATCTTCTCAATCATTTTGTTTAAAAATTTTTGTTTAACTATTAAACTATTATAACTATCGTGTAGGGAATCTAAAAATACATTTATGAAAAGTTATTCATATATTTTTGTTATTATTACCTTTATGAGGAAGCAAAGTGTTCATGAAATGAGCACCAAAATTATAAAAAAATATACAACTTGGCAGCGGTTTTAAACTTTTAAGGGCTACTCTAGTTTACAATACTCTTCACTTATAACCACGATTTTTCAAGAGTGTAATTATGTACATGTTATATTAAATTATTGTTTCGTTGTTGTCAAATCAATGTTAGCGGGGCTAACCGATACTAAACAATAACAAAGCATATACTAAATGTGAAATACATCACTCTGTTGGATCTATATTTACTTTTAAGTTCTTACGTTATTATATATGTTTAAAATGATATAAAATATGTTGAAAAATGTAAAAATTATCAAAAAATGTAATTGACGTCGTTAAAAAAAAGCGCTAAACTTACAATTTTCGTCTCTTCATAAGATATGTCTATATAGGGCTAGGATACAGAATCAACAAAAAAATTTGAGGTAATATCATTTTTCAATTAATTTTGACTAAAACTATTAAGTTGAGTAATATGGGAATTATAGCTCTTAAGAGTCACGTCAAACAAGGTTCAAATCATGATAAAAAAGTTAAATCAACGCAAAGTTTTACTAGTATTCGTTTGTTTACTACAACAAAGGTATATATACTTTTTATTCATTATTAGTTAATATTTATAATAATATATTCGTGTATATAATGTTTTTTAAAGACTATTTTTTAACATAACCTTAATTTAAAAAAAACTACTTTCATAAATGCAAAATTAACAATAGATTGAATTGCTGTTAATTAATTTTTGTATATTTTAAAACGTTGCTTTTAATATTACAGACATAATTGCAAAAATAATATAATATAATAATTGTAAAAAAATACTTATCAACATAATCAAAACAAAGTTTTTTATTAATTAAATTTTAATAAATAATAATATTATTAATTAAATTATATTAAATAATAATATTATTAATAATAAATAAATAATAATAAATAAATGATAAATAAAAAATAATACAACTATCATTAAAATATTAATTTACGTTTTCGAAGGTTATTGATTAATAAAATATTTTTATATTTTATATTGAAAAATTCACAGTATCGCAATATTTCAGGAGATTTCTTCTACCATTGCTGTAACTGATTCAGTTAAATCAGTAAATCTGTCAAACCGTGAGCCAGCTGTAAGTGAGTCAATACCGAAGTCGGATGCTGGATCATTACATTCTAATAACACTACAACGTCTTCTATTCAGCCATTTTCTTCTCTTATTCCAATTAATAAGTTTTCTATCAAAGATGACGTGACGAAAGCAGAGATCATATGGTGCCTTCAGTCTATTGAATACCATATATCTAGCTCGGCAGCTGGAAATAAAGCTTCTCTATTTTCTAAAATGTTTGGAGATTCTAATATAGCTAATGCTATGCAGCTGTCACGTACTAAAGTTTCTTATGGTTTAACTTTTAGTCTTGCTCCCTATTTTAATGAAAATGTTCTTAATGCTGCTCGAGATTAAAATATAATCGTTCTTTATTTCGACGAGAGTTTAAATAAATCAGCACAAGCTCAAAAATTAGATATTGCTTTGAAATTCTGGAGTAAAGTGTCCGATCAAGTGGAAACACATTATTTTTCCTCGGCTTTTCTTGGACACAGTCGAGCAACTGATTTAAACGTAGCATTTCAAGAAATACTAAAAGATTTTAATTTGACTCAAATATTATACAAGTATCCATGGACGGACCAAATGTTAATATTACTTTTTTGAGAGAACTAGAAAATGACATTGTAACAAAGTACGGTCCTAATGCTTTAATTTTTATCGATATTGGATCCTGTGGCTTGCATACTGTTAACAACAGCTATAAAGCAGGTTTTAAATCTGTCTACTGGAATATAATACAATTTCTCACATCTGCGTATTATTTTATGAAAGATGTACCTGCTCGTAGGAGTGATTACCTAAGGTTTAGCAAACCTGAAATTCCGGCGTTTCCTAAAAAATTCTGCTCTGTGAGATGGCTAGAAAACAGTGAAGCTGCTGAAATTGCGATCAAAATCATTCCCAACTTGAAAAAACTAATCCAAGGAGTCACAAAAGAAAAAATTAATATTACTTCAAAAAGTTTTAAAAACGTAAAAACTTGTTTAGAAGACAGACTCTTGGCGACAAAGCTTGCATTTTTTGGTTACATTGGGGAACAAGTTTCACCATTTCTAAAGAAATATCAATCTGATGCGCCGATGATTCCATTTTTACACACTGATTTGACAGCAATCATTCGTGATATTATGTCACATTTCGTTAAAAGTGAAGTTTTAGAAAGCTCGCTCAGTTTGTGATATTGATCTCTCGATTGAAACAAATCTACTTCCTTTTAATAAATTCAAATTAAAAAGTCACGCTGTCAAAGCAGAACTAAGAAAAGTTAATGCTACTGTTAAAGAAATTGATAATTTCAAGGCGGATTGCAGAAAAATTCTAATTAAGATGTGTCAACTTTTACTTAAGAAATCTCCAGTTAAGTACAGCTTATGTAAAGCGTTAACTTTTTGTGATCCTTGTCTTATTGCTAGTCATTTAAGTTTAAGCAAAGCTAGATTATCAACTGCTTTACAAGGTTTCCTAACGAAGAACTTTGTTCTAGAAACGTTCCTAAAACGTTATTAGAACGTTTCATGTCCTCCAAATAACGTCTTAAGAACGTTTTATGTTCTAAAAACGTTTTTAGAACATTGGTAGTTCTTAAGCCGTTATCTAGTGGACATGAAACTTTCTAATAACGTTTTAGGAATGTTTCTAGAACAAAGACGTTTCCATGCCCAGAGGGTGGGTGAGTAGTCACGTTTGTGACAAAATTGGAAAAGAATTCAAAACCCTTACCTCTGAAAGAGAATTTATAGACTTATGTAAGGGATATAGAAGAAGTGATGCACGAGTTGATTATTTTTGGAGAGATTTCTTGAATCAGCAAGATAAAGAAAGGTTTGATAACTTATACACTTTTTTGAAAAAGTGCTTATTATAAGCCATGGTCAAGCTATTGTTGAGAGGGGTTTCTCGATTAACAAACATCTTATTGTTGAAAATCAACTCCACAGATCTCTTATAGCTCAGAGACAGATTTATGATGGTCTCAAGTCAGCTGGTCCCAAAGGTACTAGTGATGTCAAAATTGATAAAAAAATGATTACATCATTCCGAAATGCAAGAGGTAAATATGATGCTGCCTTAAAAAACATCAAGAATTGTTAGAAATCAATAATAAAAGAACAATGATATACCAAATTTCAGAGTTAAAGGCTGAGAAGGCGAAGTTAATCTCTGAAAAGACAAGTGAAATATCTATAATTGATAATGAAATTGACCAATTGACCAAATCACTTGTTTGAATGAGAATTTATGACTGACTAGTTTTATAAATATATTTATTTGCAATATGAAAGTAATTTAACGCAAATATAAAAGAATATATTGATATGTTTTTTAATAATATGTTTAAACTGCTCTCTAAATCTGAATATGTGAAATTTCACTTATTGTACGTTATAAGTCGTCCTCTCGATCAATAAGTGCATATACACTTATAAATAAGTGAATTTTTCACTTATTCTGAGTGAAATTTCACTTATTATAAGTGTATATGCACTTATTGATCGAGAAGACGACTTATAACGTACAAATATGTGAATTTTCACATATTCAGATTTAGAGAGTGTTGTTCGTGACAGTTAACTATGTAATAAATCTTACCTCAGAATAAATTATTGTCTTACTTTTTATGAAACACGCATTTTGATTGTTTTATTACTCTCTAAATCTGAATATGTGAAGATTCACGTATTTATTAGTTATAAGTCGCTCTCTCGTTCAATAAGTGCATATACACTTATAATAAGTGCAAAATTCACTTATTCATAAGTGTATATGGGCAATTCCACGTGAGATTTAAGTCGACCTCTTAAAATCGGCCAAAAATATTTTTTTTCTATTCTGTATCGAAAAAAAACAGATGATACGTATTTTTTTATTTATGTTTAATTGTCCAAATTTTCGAGTTATGAATTTTCGAAAATTTGGACTTTTAATTGTAGACCTATATTCAGTAGCTTATAAGTCCGAAAATATTGAGTTTAGGAAAAAGTTGTCAAAGAATGAAAGTTTTAGTTTTCTTTCGACTTTAAAGAAATGTTAACAAAAAATTTTTTTTTTTATAAACAAATTAATTTTTTTTTAACTTTAAGCAGGATTTTTTTTTAATTTTTCCTTATTTTCTTGTACCTTATAATATAGAGAAGATTTTCCAAAAAGTTTCGAAATGGGCCTGATGTGTCAAATGAGTTTTAAAATATTTTCTCTCTAAATCTGAATAAGTGAAATTTCACTTATTTTAAGTGAATATTCACTTATTCCATGTTTCAAAACTCTTCCACGTAGAATAAGTGAATATTCACACATGAAATAAGTGAATTATATTCACTTATGAATAAGTGAATTACATTCACTTATGAATAAGTGAATATTCAATTATGAGATAAGTGAATACTCAGACATTAAGAAGTGAATGTAAATAAATAATCAGGATCAATATTATATAAAAAAAATATTTATTTACTATCAACTATTTAACAATCTCTTCTCTTCTCATTATCAGTCTGAAACTAATAAACATATCAATTTTTCAACTTTTTTAAGCTAAATTCCCAAACGGTCACCCATCCTAATATTAACTGCAAGCAATGTCGCTTAACTTTTATGATCAACGAGAAACACTACAATGCCACTTAATAAGTTGCCTTATACTCATAGAAAATTATTGGGTGATACTTATAAAGAGTTAGTTTATTGTGTTCTACTTTAACGTTTTGTTTAAGATTTCTCTTATTATATATGTATATAAATACTTAGTAAATAAAAAGTTAGTTATTAGATTACTGTTAATATAATATTTAACCGAATATTTTTTTAAAAATTTATTAAATTTTAAATGACAATTTTTATAATTAAAGAAAATAAAAAATTTCTAATATAATAACTGAAATGATAAAAACATTGTTTTTAAACTTTTAAAAGTTGGTATAAATAATAAATTGTAATATAATGCGCAGATGAATTTCTTTTTAACTAAATATTTCACTTATACATAAGTGGGGATTTCACTTATTGATAAGTGAAGACAAGTTCACACATAAAAAAGTGAATATTTCACTTATGTATAAGTAGATTCTACTTATAAATAAGTGAGAAAAAGGTTCACACATGAAAAAAGTGAAATTTTCACTTATTCAGATTTAAAGAGCATAACTCGAAAATTTGGACAATTAAACATAAATAAAAAATACATATGTTTTTTTTCGATACAGAATAGAAAAAAAAAATTGGACGATTTTAAGAGGTCGACTGAAATCTCACGTGGAATTGCTTATATGCAGATATTAATCGGTAAGATGACTTATAACGTATAATAAGTGAAATTTTACATATTTAGATTTAGAGAGTGGGGTCAGGGAAAAACAAAAAATTTTGACTGGAAATCAAGGAAAAAAAATTACCGAGTTTGTGGCAACCCTGCTTTCTACATTAATGTTCCTTCATTTCCATCCTTTCGAGCAATTTGAAACTGCCTTCAGTATTCTTGAGCTACTACGATAAAAGGAAAAATAGCTGATAGGACTCGAAGCGCTCTTGGACACCTTCTGCCGATTTCGAATTTTTCCACATAAAATATCTTCGAAATGATATGATTTTTATTCTACACATCATAAAGAAGTATCGTTTAAGCAAAAAAAAATAGAGTTAATTTTTTTCGGGTTAAAGATGTCACTCCTCATGATACAATAATAAAAGTTTCATTATTGTAGTATAGTGTGTGTATATTGTCCGTAAGGTGCTGTCACCTATATTGGTTTTATTGCGTGTTATATGTGAGAAAATATTCACAAGTCAGTTGCTGTTGAGCATGTATGCCGACTAGTCGCACAGTGATGTACAAATAATAAAGACTTTATTATTAACTAACAATTGAGTTGTTATTGCTTCAAGTTATTACATTTGGCGACGAGGTTAAATAGTAATTATGTGTTATGTTGATGTACGATGTCAGAAGATGATAACCGGATGGATATAGATAATGGAGAAGAATCTTTTATCTACACGTGTGAAAACGAACTAAGAGAAGTAGCACAAGGATTGTTGTCACTGTAAGCCGGGAATTTTGTGAATCAGAGTCTTTTACACAATACTATGGGTATCTCAACATGCCACGTCCGCCATATTGGATCTGCCATTTTGAAAATTTTAAAAATCTGGCATTGGTTTCGTAATCAGCGACCCCGAAAACCCCTGACTAACAAATTTCAGGTACATTTGATGAATTTTTTAAAAAACTCGTCTGACATATTGGATCCGCCATTTTGAATTTTGAAAAACCGTCAACAGATTCGTAATCAGCAACCCCGAAAATCCTCGAGTAACAAATTTCAGGTAAATTGGATCGATTTTTTAAAAAGTCGTCCGCCATTTTGAATTTTGAAAAACTGACATAAAATTCGTAATCAGCGACCCCAAAAACCCCCGAGTAACAAGTTTCAGACAAATTAGATGATTTTTTATTTTTGGCATTCTGGGCACCCTGTCGAAAATTTCACCAACAAATGTGGGTTTCATGATGTTTAAAAATAGTTTTATTTTGCTCAAACACAGATCTCAGTATCTTTAAACACACTTCTATAATTAAACATATTTTGAACACACTTCTGACATACTTTTTATAGTAAGTAAATCATTTATTCAACACTATTTAAACATGTTACTCACATTAAGAGTAAACAGTCATAAGACATTTTCCTGACATACATATCAGGGTTCAAACCATGTTTTGAAAACACTAAGTTCACAAACTATTGTATATTTTACAATGAACATACTTGAAACTATCTTTTGACAAACATTTGTATGTTTGTTCAGTATTACTAAACAATGATTTCACATGCTTTGGAAAACAATGAATCACTCAAGTTGTATGTTAATAGTATGTTTAGAGAACACTCTCTGAACAAGTATGAACACGGAAAGAAAGTTATTTTCAAATTTTACAAAAATATTTTACAAGTGTTGGACAAAATGCGACAAAGGTAAATATTTATATCAGAAGTATTAAACTTTAAAAAAACTTATATGATATTTAGTAAAGTTATATAAAGTGTCATAAACTTGTAACAAATTTTAATATAACTTTACTAAATTTTATAAGTTTTTTTAAAGTTAAGTATTTCTGATATCAAAATTTACCTTTATCGCATTTTGCCCTACACTTGTAAAATACTTTTATAAAATTTGATAATAACTTTCTTTCCGTGTATATGTTTCATTCGTATATTATCCCAGCAAACACGTTCTATAAGTATTCCATAACAGTGTGGTCACCGAAGTGCGGTCACAGTGTTATAGGACACTTGTTATAAATTCATTAATTAAGCTTAAATTTATTGCTTTAATATTTCATTTAAAAATTAATTTTTAAGCTTTTCCTTATACTTTTAACTTTGAAAATTAACATTCTTCAATAACATAACATATTAAATATAATGTATATTATACGTAAAATAATTATACTATTGTTGCAAATACAGTATCCTTTTTTCAAGTTACATAGCACATTTTCATAGTTCCTTCGTTACATATGTAAATTCTAAACTTCCTTTCATGAGCCTCCGTGGCGCAGTTGGTAGAGCGTTCGATTTCTAATCCACTCCTAGCTGCGTCTTGCGTTCGAGACCTCGTGATTGTAAATATTTAGATAAATAGCGAAACAAATTTTCGTCGACAGGTATAAACATTCCAAGTATGTATGACATGCGAGAACAGAATGGAATATTTTTTTACTGAAATTTAAATATTTTTTTAATGGCAGATTACTATAAAAACATAAAACTTTAAAAAGGTTGTAAAGAGAATGTTAAGTGTGTGTTTAATTAGTAGATCAGGGTTTCATGAATGTGAAAAGAGTGTTTCAAGAGTATTTTTACCTGAACATTGTGTGTTCTATAAACACACTTCTGACACACAATTCAGTGTTTTCCAAACACTCAAAGCGTTCCAAAATACACGGATTAGACACACTTTATTGTGTTCACAAACACATAAACGACACACAATAAACATTCTATAAAACACTATTTAAACACGCTTTGCCCAAGATATTTTCGACAGGGCACATTTAGTATTTTTCAGCCGGCAGTTAAGGGGTTAAAGTAACTTGAGTATACATTGTTATTATTAAAATTTATTTATTATATTCTCATAAAAAATGAAAAGGATTTGGATTTTTCACTTTGTATTCGCCCGTAAGATGATTTTTTATATTATTTATTGCTTCCTCATTGAAGCTTTTCAAACTCGGCTTTTTCACTTTTTTACACTTCCTAACATCAGGAACTAAAAAATCGCATTCTTAAAATATGACATTCCGTGTATGTGTGTGAGTTGATGTAAACATCACACTTTCATAAATCAAGTTAGGGATAAAGGGATATGTTCTTTTTTTAATATTTTTTTTTCATAAAATAAATAAATTTTTTTTATTTAGACCTTGGTATTTGAAAGTACACTACTATAAAAGTAGGGTATAACATTTTTGATAAAATTATTAAAAATAAGGCCTTCGGGTATGATTTAATAAACAGTTTTTCGGGTTCCTTTCCAAAAAAAATTTCTTTTGTTGTCGTCAAGATGAGACGCATGCTTATTCCCGAAATCTTTTTTGACCAAATAGTTATTTGATATAAAACTACTTAACTTAAAATTCACATAATATGCACGTTATTTGACATAAATTTCATTGTACACAAAAACCATTTAACATAAATATCATTTGTCATAGAATTCATTAAATAGAAATATTATGTTACATAAAACTTAGATAACTTAATTCCCATTTGACATAAAAATTATGTAACATAAATTTCTATTGACATAAAAATCATTTAACATCAATTTCTTTTGATATAAAATTCATTTAACGTAAATTTTATTTGTTATAAAATTCATTTGACATCAACTTCATTTGGCATAAATGTCATTTAACGTAATTCTCATTTGACATAAATATCATTAGACATGAAATTAGCTTGACATAAATTTCATTTGACGTGAATATCATTTAACATAATTATTATTTAACGTAAAATTAAATTTGTATAAATTTCATTTAGCATAAATTCTATTTAACATAATTCTCATTTGGAATAAAATTTACTTGACATAAATTTCATTTGGTATAAATCTTATTTAACTCTCTGCTGATGCTAATGACCGTTATCGTCAAAAATCGTCATTTGGACGGTATAGAGGGAGAATAACCAATCAGATCATTCATACATACGAGTAAACATGTATAGAGTGAAATTCAAACTTCATTAAGTCCAACGCACAATAGGTTCGCGAAGGTCATTCGCGAACGAAACGCATGAGATAGACAAGGACACAAATATATCTCTGTCCTTTCCTAACTCATGCTTTGCGTTCGCGAACGACTTTCGCGAACCTATTGTGCTTAGGCCTTTAAGCTTTATGTCAGGAGCGTATCTATGTGATCCAGCGCCTAAATTGCTTTTTTCAGTTTACAAAATCAGAAAACAATAATTGTGAAGCATAGAATTTTAAATTATAAGTGCTATTCACAAGAATAATTAATTTTTAACAATAAAAGAATCAATTTCATAAATTATTAAAAGAATGTAGCATTAAAATTCTAAATACGGTAACATAACCTATAAATTTGACAGCTGAAAGGTAAAAACATAATTGCTAACACGTTTTCAAAATTGTTTTGCAATTTATTACTTGTTTTTGTATTATTATTAATAATAATATTTATTTATAATATATTTATTCTTCCCAAAAAAACGACATTTTCAAAAATTATTTGAATATTAATTCAAATAATTTTAATAAATTTAATTAATTTTAATAAATCATTGCAACAATTAGTTACAGGTAGAGTACAAAAAATAGAAAAATTATTTTATTATATTTATTTACATTAATAGGTTGAATTTCATCATAATATTGAGTTTGTAGAATTTGGTTAAAAATGGAAATAATCTATTCTATTAAATTTTATTACTGCTTGCTAAAATTTAGATTTTTTTATTGGTTTTTTTTAAAAAAAAGAAAAGAATAAATACTTAATTTCAATAATGAAATGTTACTAAATAATAATTCTGTGATTAGTGGTCATATATTATATATTTTTAAATAAAAATAATTTTTTATTTAAAAATACGGAAAGGTTTTTTAACTTGACACCCAGTTCTTGTTTAAACAAATTTACAAATCATTTTTTGAAAAAAAAACTAAATGTTTTTCATGCTTATTTCCCGAGTTCTGACAAGATTTTAATTCTAAAGAAGAGAGGGGAAAAGGTGGAATCCAGTGAAAAAAAATGGTCAAAAAATATAAAATACAATTGTTCAGAAGTTTTTAAAGAACCTATAGGACCAGGCTCGGTAAACTCAGTAGAAATAAATGGCGAAATGTTGTTCGTAGAGAAGAGGCAAGTGCGGGTATGCGGGGGGAAGAATAGTACTCTGGTCCCTTGTAGATGGCAGCACTGAAGTCAAAATGACCATGTGAACGTCTTATTCACGTAGTTCACGCACGGCTCATTTAATAGGTTATGTTGTTTGTGTACAAAGTGTTTCTGCAACGTACTTTTTGAAAGCGTTTGAAATTTTCAAGTAAAATGAACAGAAATAATTGTACAGTTGTTGGATGTAATTCCGAAAGAAAAGCAGAAAAGTTGATGCCAATTCATCGCTTTCCGAAAAATAGAAATGTCAGAATTAAATGGATTGATTTCACGGGAAATAAGCAGTTGAAAACAGTTTCAGATGTTGAAATAACATCGAAACGATTTTTTATATGCCGCAAGCATTTTAGTGAAGACTGTTTAATGAAAGTGCAAACAGGTGCGACAAGATTAAAACCGGAAGCAACTCCGACGTTATTTGGTCCTGATATATTTGTAGAGGTTGCAATAGAGGTGGAAGAAAATTCCATAAATGTTGCAGAAAAGGAAAATTCTCCTTCCCAAATCAATGTAGAACCTAATCAATTCTCCTTCGGTTGGTAGATTATTAATTGATAATAATAAAGGTTTCGCCGAAATTTTACGAGAAAGTTCTTTAAGATTTTTCACAGTAAGTAGACGTTTATCTCATAATTAATAATTTATTTTTTACTTGTATGCTCTTTAAACATTTTACATTATTTTGTAAAGGAATTCTATTACAGGGTGTCTATTAATCTGGAATTAGCCGGGAATTTTATACCAAACCGTGAATTTTTTCACTAAAATTAAAAAAGTTTTATTATTTTAATTTTGTTTTTGAAAAATCACTTTATTTAAATTTTTATAGATATTTATACTGTTCTCTAAATTTAAATTAGTTAAAAATAATTTTCAATTATAATTATAAAGAGACAAGATTATTTTTAAAAAAATTTAAAAAATTCTTTGTTTAATTTTCAACTATTTTACAAATTTTTAATTAAAATTACTAAAAAAACATTATTTTCAAAAAATTAAAAGATTTATTTGTAGTTGAAATCAAATATAATTTTAAATTTGATGAGATAAAGACCGGTAAATAACCAGGAATTTTGTTGAACGAAAATAGTAGACACTCTGTATTATATTTAATTATTTAATAAATTAGTTACGAAACAAAAATTAATAATGGATTAATTGTTTTAATTATAATAATGATTTTGAATTAAAAAACTTGAATTTATTGTTTGCGAACAAACGATAATTATATAATTATAAATATTAATTATTTCTTTATTGTGGTAAATTGTTGCTATTTTAGGAAGATCCAAATAACACAAGGAAAGAAAGTCTAAATGAAACAGTGGAAATGGCATCAAAATCTTTTGATGTTGAAGAATGTTCGAGAATTCCAGATTTAAATTTAAATGAACAAAATTTGCCCACTTTGGAAGATACGCCGAAAAAAGGTAATTTACAAAGCAGGCCAAATAACAAGCGCACTTGGCAATCATCGGAACTGACTACTCCGACAAAACGACAGCTATTCTCCCAATTACAGACAGAAAGAAATGAAAAATATAATATAAGCAAAAAGTTTATAAGGTACGTAAACAATATTATATAAGTGTTTACGTCCACAAACAGTACAGTATACTGAGTGTTTGTAGTATTTGTCCATGTCCATAAGTAGTAAATGTAATGTAGAATTGTAAAAATTTTAATTTATAAGCAACCACCAAAATTGTACATATAATAGTTGAATTTATCACTCGATTTGATTGAGGAATAAGATTTTAAAATCTGATAAATCTATATTTTATATGATATATCTATATTTTAAATTAACTTTAGAATAGAAAAATTGTAATAAATTATTTATTTTTGAATATTTTTTCTATTTACCTAGGTGAAAATGTTCCCGAGAATTGGACCGAGAAATTCCCGGGAGTGAAAAAAAAAAGAAAATTTTTTTTTATTCATTTGTTTTTTTCACTCCCGAGAATTTCTCGGGAGTGACTCCCGGGAACTTTTTTACGTGGATAAAATGCTCTGTTTGTAATTAAAGTCTATTGAAATAAGAGCATTTAAAGGTTTTATTAATTTTTTCTAATTAAAAATCATCAAGGTTAGGACAACATATTTTTGAAATTGAAAATTCTTTGGTATTAAATTTTTTCTTTAATTAAACAGTTATAAATCAATTTCTAAGGATTTTAATATTTTGAATATGTGTTAATCTCAATTTTTTAAAAAAATTGATTTATCAAATTTTGAAAAATTGCTCCTCAATTGAAAAGTAATATTTTTTTAAGTCACCTTTCTCCAGATTTTAATTTAAAGGATTGATAATTTTCTATTTGAAATTTTTAATCTAGGGGAGAGTCTCCAGTTGTGAGACACCTCCAGTTGTGAGACAGTCAATTTTTTTTAACATGCAATATTAAAAAGCCGATTGGTTTATATAAAAACATTTCTTTTTATATGAGCCAACTTTTTCGTGTACGCCGAAGCGGATATATAAACTGTTTTTGTTAAATACCAACACTGTGTGTGATAATCGACTAAAAAGCGTTTTTTCAATAAATGTAAAGTACTTTTTTCCAAGTTAATTAATTGGAAAAGGTAAATGTAATGCATTTTCTTTTAGTGTTTTCCTTATATTTTGTGATGCAATATTGCATTGTTCCAATCTACGGTTGAAAATAATTTAATTTTCCTTTTTCAAAATAGCGCCAATTTCTGGGTGTGAGACGCAGCATATCACCAGTTGTGAGACGGTGTCAACACCCATCTGGGCAGCATAAAAAATACGACTTTGCAGGCATACTATTTAAATGTTGTTTTCATTTCTTTTCTAGTATTTTTGGGCATGTCAAGTGGAAAAAAGTCAATTGATTCAGAAGAAATCAATTTTAATGCTCTTGTTGAAGCTATTAAATTGTGTTTATTTGATAGTCATATTTTGGCAAATAAATATTATTATTTAGTATATAATAATATATATTATTAATATATTTAATTATTTCTACTAAACATAACGTTTTATGTCAAACTTATTAAATTTTAGCAATTTTTAATGAGTGTCTCACAACTGGAGACATTTTTTTTTTTTTTTTTGAAAAAAGCGATGTGCTCGGAAAATGTATCGTAAAATTTTTTGAGTTCATCGAAACACTATACTTTCTTTTAATAAAAGTTGCGTATTTCTGTTACCTTTCGAACTGTGTATTTTATTTACAATTTCGTTTACCCGTTTACAATTTACGGGTCGAAAATGAAACCCGTCTCACAACTGGAGACTCTCCCCTATATTTCATTTATATTTTAATATTAATTTAGTTAAATAATTTTAACAATATATCAAATTGTATATTATATATAAGATTCATTTAGTTTTTAAACGATTAAATTAAAAAAATAGGCGTATTTAATCTAAGAGTTTTACATAAATATCAAGTTAATGATTTATTTTGTTATTAGTAAAATAATATTTTATAATAAAATTGTTTTTTTTAATAAAAATTAAAAGAAGTCCTGTTTATTTCCTCCTTTACAGTTTCAGAAAAATGAGATGAATTTGTGTCTTAATAAGTGTTTAAATTTATAATTTTTTGTTTATTTTTATTTTTAATAATGATTCTAATAATAAATATTAATTTAATAATGGAATATTTTTGTAATAAATTAAATAATTGTTTGTTTATCTTATGTTGTACATTTATTAGTAATTTAACAGTAAATGTGGCTGATGGTTTAGTGGTTTCAATTGGGACTTGTGTCTGTCTATGGAATAAATAAATTAGAAATGTCATTAAATACTAATAATAATTCTTCTCTTTCCTAGGTGTAATACTAAATTTAAGACTTTTAAAGGCTGTGTTCAAAGTGACAGGTTTTATAACATACGATCGAAACTATCGCAAACTCAAAACATTTTTTTGGACATGTTAATTAACAATATTCAAAAAGATCCTCAGGGAAGACGCTATACTAACGAAGGAAAGATTATTGCGCTTTCTATTTATAAAAGATCCGCTAAATGTTACAGATTTTTACGCAAGTTTTTGCCTTTACCAAGTCCTACTGTTCTTAAAACAGTGTTAAAAAATGTTTCAATGGACACGGGCATTACAAAAGAAACATCGAACAGATTAGAAGAGGCTGCTAAAAATGCGAAGGATTCTGAAAAAATTGTTATTTTAATGTGGGACGAGTTAAAATTGAGTTTAGGTCTTCATTATGACAAAAATAGCGATAAAATCGTAGGATTTGAGGACTGGGGAGCTGTAAGATCGCAAAAATACGCTGACGAAGGGTTAGTTTTCATGATAAGGGTTGTAGAAACTGGAGACATTATGCCTGTGTCCTTTAACTTTTGTTCTAAACAAACTACGCGCCTACAATTATTAAATTGCATTAAGGAAACAATAAAAGCCGTAACAGATGCTGGTTTCAACATTGTTGCGACTGTATGCGATGGAGGAACAAGCAACCAAGCTGCAATTTCGACACTTTTGGAAGATACAAAAAAATTGAAGGGCGAGGAATATGTTTTACAACGTTCGTACATTTTGTTATAATTATAGTTTTATTTGATATCGTATAACGGTGTGTCCAGCTACCTTAAAAACCTTGAAAACACCTTGGAATTTAACAAAACCTTCAAAAATTAAAATTCTTAAAAATGCGATTTATTTCCTTCATGTTTTATGTTGAATTTTTCTCAATATTTCAATTATCTTTATAAATAAAAAAGTTTTTTGCCGAAATTCAATTATGTTCAGGAACTTTAATAAAATTTATTGCAAAATACAAATATTTTCATAAATTACAATATTCATCACAAGACTTCAATAACAATAATCTTCGACAAAGTTCAATTATTTTAAAGAATTTAAATAAAATTCATTGACAAATTCAATTATTTTCATAAATAATAGTTTTCATCACAAGAATTCAAATATTTAAAAAAATTTTAATAAAATCCATGGAAAAATTTCAATTATTTACTGAATTCGATGGTTTTTATTATTGTACTATTTTAATAAAATTTCCCGAAAGAATTTAATTACTAAACAAAAGTTTTTTAAAAACTCTACGCAAACATTCAATTATTTTCAAAAAAAAATTTTTTAATTAATTTAATTATTTATTTAGTATTTGCATATATATGTTTTCGCAAATATCAATTGTTTTAAATTTTGGCATCAAATTATTTGCAGCAATTAAATTATTTTCAAACATTTTAATAAAATTCATTGTAAAATTTCAATTATTTTCAAAAAATGTTCTTAATTCAATAATATGTATATCAATTATTTCAATAGAAATTTCCAAAAGAATTCAATTATTGAAAAACAATTTTGATTGTTGTTTATTAAATCGATTTTCTTTATATTTCTAATATTTTATCAATAAATTGTATTTAAAGTTATTTATGAATAACTGTTGAATGTAGAAATTATAAAATTGTTTTTAAGTACTCTCTAAATTTGAATTAGTCAAAATGATTACTAATTTGAATTAGTGATTGACTTTTAGTCATTAGTAAATTTCACTAAAAAATTAGTAGAAATGATTATTTAATAGTAAAATTTACTAATTAAAAAGCAAAAAGTCCGTCACTAAATCAATGTACCTAGTAATTATTTTTACTAATTTAAATTTAGAGAGTAGGTAAAAATTTACTTGAAATACACTTATTGAGAAAAATTAATAAACAGAACTTACTCTATTATACTTGATTTTAAATAACAATTATTTTGAAAATTAGTACTCTAAAAATGGACCTTGAATTTTTTTGTAAAGAATCGCTGGACACCCTGTATAATTAAAAAATTCATGTCTATTTTTAGGCTTACGATTTATAAAATATTTATTTCAGATGGAAAATTTGTTGTACATGGCGTAGAAATTATTCCCTTGTACGATGTGCCACATTTAATTAAATGCATCCGGAATAATTTGGTTAAACATAATCTGGAGTTTGATGTCAACCTCGAAAAAGAAACAGAACGTAAATTCGCTGAATGGCAGCATGTGATAACGGCATATGAAATTGATGTTTATCAAAATAAATTATATCGATCTCTTCACCGTATCAGCGATCGACACATTTATCCAAATAAGATGCAGAAAATGGTAGTTAATCATGCTACACAAATTTTCAGTCGAACTGTAGCTTCATATGTAAAAACTCTTGCTGGCGGAATAGGTATTAATTATGAACAAAAACATTGAGTTAAGTTATTCATTATCATTAAAAAGAGATTATTTCTAAATTGTATTTTCTTTTTAGAACGGATGACTCCTATTGGACCAAGAAAAGTACCGATTGAGGGAGAAAATACAGCCTATATTTTAGGATTTTTTAATAAACTAATGGATACTTTCAACGGTAAAGACAGAGTTGATCCTAACAGTGAGTGGAAAACAATTTTAACGGACGACAGTTTCCATATCGAATTTCTCAAAGAAGCGAAAGACGAATTGTCACGAATGCGCTTTGTCAATGCAGAAACAAAATGCCCACTAAAACGTCAGCCACCAAGTTTGAAAAATTTTATTTTAACAATATCTGGTTTTATTAATTTGTGGGAGACTCTAAAAGGATTCGGATTTAAAAAATTAAAAACAAAATTCATAAATCAGGATCCTCTCGAAAATTTTTTTTCGTCTATAAGAGATTGTGGATCAACGAATCGAAAATCAACTTGTTATCAATTTATTGGGTATTTCAAGACGCTTGTCATCAATAATATGACGCGAATTCACTTGAATGCTGCGAATTGCGAAGATGACGAAGGGAATTTTATTCTTGATTGGGAAAATTATTTTACTTTTGCAGAAGATGAAGAATCACAAGAACCGAAGATAATTTCTTCAAGTAATGTTCAAATTGTACCTACTGCTGATTACATTCCCGAAAAGAGTTCTACGTCAACTTCAACCAGCTCTTTGATTCAGAATTTGAAAAGCAAACTTCCATCCTTAACTTCTTGTTCTCTATGCTCATCGATTTTGGAGAGTACGTCTCATGCATCGTCTCGTCGCTTGGGATCAAGAATTATTTCACGTTTAGAAGAAATGCATCTAGATGTCAAAAAAATTTTGAGACGTATAATTCCTTCTTTGTATACTACAGTTGGGATAAGCCAGATTGCAGTACAGAGTATTAAAAAAGAAGTAAGAAGTCATCGTGTTCCCTGTGCGATGCATCGTGAAATTACTACAACTCAATTTCTTTACACTTGCACGCATCAATATTTAGTATCGACTGTGTCCTATTTAAATTCACTTTTAAAAGGTAAATTACAATTTCATCACACAACAAATAATAAAATGTTTGTACTTAGAGCTCTCGCAACTTATCAGACTGGTCTTAAAAGTAAGCATACTTATTCAACTCTCTCTAAGATACAAAAGTAAACTTATTGTTATCCTTAACCAGGTTTTAATTTTGTAATATTGCATAAAATGTCTACGAATAATTATCTTATATTGAAATCATTTTGGATAAACAATATTTATTTTTTTCAGTAAATATATTAATATATATGGGCAATTCTACGTGAGATTTCAGTCGACCTCTTAAAATCGGCCAAAAATATTTTTTTTCTATTCTGTATTGAAAAAAAACAGATACGTATTTTTTTTTTATTTTTTTGGAGGCCAAATTTTTGAGTTATGAATTTTCAAAATTTTCGCTTTTTAAATGTAGGTATATTTTTAATGTCAGATAACTAAAAAAATATTGCTTCTTTTCATTTTTTGACAAGAGAAAAAAAGTTTTGTTTTTCTCTCTACTTTTGAATAATCATAACAAAAAAATTTTTTTTTCATTTTTTATTAAAAAAATAAAAAAATTTTATAAACAAATTAATTTTTTTTAACTTTGGGTATGATAAATTTTTAATTTTCTTTTTTTAAAACATACCTGGAAATGATAAGAAGGTTTTGCAAAAAGTTTCAGAGTGGGCCTGACAAGTTTGATGGGTCCAAAAAAATAATTAAGCTGTCCGTGCAGGTCGCACGCACGTGGCACAATGGGATTTTTTTACAATTTATTATTAAAAATTGTCTAGAGCCTACAAATTTTATCGGATTTTGATTATTATTGAATTTTTAGGCTCTAAACAATTTTTAATAATAAATTGTAAAAAAATCCCATTGTGCCACGTGCGTGAGACCTGCACGGACAGCTTAATTATTTTTTTGGACCCATCAAACTTGTCAGGCCCACTCTGAAACTTTTTGCAAAACCTTCTTATCATTTCCAGGTATGTTTTAAAAAAAGAAAATTAAAAATTTATCATACCCAAAGTTAAAAAAAATTAATTTGTTTATAAAATTTTTTTTATTTTTTAATAAAAAATGAAAAAAAAATTTTTTTGTTATGATTATTCAAAAGTAGAGAGAAAAACAAAACTTTTTTTTTCTTGTCAAAAAATGAAAAGAAGCAATATTTTTTTAGTTATCTGACATTAAAAATATACCTACATTTAAAAAGCGAAAATTTTGAAAATTCATAACTCAAAAATTTGGCCTCCAAAAAAATAAAAAAAAATACGTATCTGTTTTTTTTCAATACAGAATAGAAAAAAAATATTTTTGGCCGATTTTAAGAGGTCGACTGAAATCTCACGTAGAATTGCCCATATATACATATTTTCATTAATATATTCCATGAAAAAAATTTCTTTAACACTTCGAAATCTATTAAAATTTTATTACTAATTTTCCTAAAGTTTCAAACGTTGAAATTATGACGGTTCTTTTAATAATAAATTAAAAGTTATACAAAATTTAATAAATCATTTTTCCCTTATTCGTCACAAATCATTTTCTATTGCCAACGTGATAGTCAGACGCCAGTTAATTTTATTATTAAAAATTAACAAAAACAATAATTTATTCTCAATCAACAATTACCAACAAAAATAACAAATCTCACCATAATATCTCAAAGGAGATTCCGTCAGGAAAATAACCAAAAAGGGACACTTGGTCATTTGAGACACGACTCTTGTCAAACAGAAAATTATACTTACTAAATCTCAAGTCTAAATAATTACTAGACTATAATTCCTTGTTATTCTTTTGACAACCAAAACACAATTTCTTTTCTAACAAACCTTTATTAACAAACTATTAAATTCTCCACATAACACAAGTCAACTACATACAACGTCAATATTCCTTCGTACAACATACTCTTATACTTTTTATAAATCTCATAAATACGTCTTATCTCATCAACATCCAAATCCAACTAACTCAAAAATGTGCTTTTGTCGTCTGCTACATTTTTCGCGATACGCCGATATACACTTGTCAAAAAGGGGAATTTACATTTCTCTCTACGCCTTAAAGTCAAAAGGACTAAGGCGCTAAACCCAAAATCAAATAATTATTAATTGAAATTGTAATAATAAAAAGAAAGTAAATAATGAACATATCATGACGAAACCACTTCGTCACAAAACTCCTCCCTTGAGATTGAATCTAACTCTTATGCATTCGAACTCACATCAAAAACATACAACTCATAACAAATCAAATCAATAAAAAAAAAATACTTTTTTCATTTAACAATACTAAACAAAAAAAATATAATAATTAACTAAACATTATCCTACTTCAACACATAAAAAAATTTTACAAAGTTCACTTCACTTATAGTCTTTAATTCTTGGTTCTGTTCACTGCATCAATTTCTGGATGGCCATGTTGATTGTTTCCAGCGGTAAGCAGTTCATTGCCATTGTCAAACTCGTACGGCAATTATCAAATCCTTGGTCTCCTCTCTGTATGGTCCTAATTTACCGTAAGAAGGTCGTCGGTTAGATTCTGCTTCGTCAAGAATAGAATGGTCCTCACACCAAAAAGTAATTTGGAAATTTTCCAGGCTCATTAACTGCATTCGAATCCTTGTTTACTTCCCAGGCTCAATTTATTGACTAGATTAATCACTACTTCCCTCTAAGTTGTCTGCCGAAATTTACCCAAGTTGAGACATAACTTAAAAATAAATAAATAGTTAGTAAAAATTATACTTGATTTAACCAGGTTAATATTTCTCTAAGTCTGTGACATGGATTTTGGGATTTCTACGGCTGTCTTTGGTTCGTAGTACAAAAACTAAAGGAGATAATTATTTGATAATTTATGAGATTTCCTCAGAACTAAGTCACCGACTTTAAGATTAATTTCAACAAAAATGACAAAAACTAATTTTTGTCATAGTATTAAGTCTGTCTATTTTTCTCCTTGTCAATGAATTTTGTCACCAAGTATCGCAGTGCGTCAAGTCGTTTAATCCTGTCAATCCATTCCTAAGGTGAAATCCTTCTGTGATCAATCAATCCATATTGGCGATATACCAGGTCTAAGTTGAACATTCATATTCCAGGTTTTGGAAAAGTCACTACCCAGAATGATGTCTAGTGTAACTGAATGAAGAATTTTGTTGTTGAGTATGTCCGTCTACAGTAACGTTCAATTTAAACAACCCTGTAGTCTCTCTCGTACCACCACTAGCGATCCTTATTGAAGTTTTGCATGGTTGTAGTCGGCTCCTATACGGCTCTGTTACTCTGTTGCTGATCACCTATATCATTGCTCCAGGGTCAAAAAGTGCCTCATAAGATTTGTTGCCAATGTGCATTAAAAAAAATCGTCTTTTTTTTTATTCGGCTACTGTCTACATCCTTGTCAATTTTAAGGTATGGGTCAGTTGTGCCCTTCACAACCTCTCCCCTCCCTTGGATCATTGATACTAATCCCTTGTCAGTATCATTCATCCCCTCAATTAAACTCCACTTAAAGAGTGGATCATTATTCCCACTCTTGACCTCAACATCACTAAATGAAAAATTAAATGAGTCTCTCTCATTCTTACATCCTCTTTTATCACATGTCAAAAATTTGAATGAGTTTTTCTCATTTAACTCCTCAGTTCCTACCCTAACTTCGCTTCTTATGAGTGGTTTCTCCCCACTCTTGTCAACTACTACCATGTCACCCATGTCCCAACTGCAAGATGCACCTTCATTAATAGGGAAAGAATTTAAACCTTTAATTTTGTCAGTTTCATCCCTATTTTTCTCAATAATATTAGTTTTCTCTTTGTTCTGAGAAACTTTAATTATCGAGTGTGAAGGGGGTTGGCGGGGGGTACAGACATCTTCTGCGCCCCCCATGGTCCGTTTCCCAAAACATTCCTTATATTCACACAAATCGGGCAACTTAAGAAATTTACCCCTGGTGTTTTGCAGGCTAAGCAAAATTCAGTCTGCTTTACTCTACTGGGGCAGTGCGTCGCAATATGCCCTTGTTGCTGACATGCAAAACAGATTCTCAAAGGACATTCTGACACTCTATGTCCCACTGCTTGGCAAGAAAAACATGCACCATAGAAGGGAGTTGATGCACTAGTACTACCAGTTGAACAAACTTGACCTACTGGGGCAACGACAGTATTAACAGGGTTATTCTGTTGTTGCTTCTTCTTCCAATTATCCGCTACCATGGCCGCATACATCATCGCTGGATTCGGCACTGGTGTTGGTGTCGCAATGGTGGGGGTTGTTTGGTTGAGAGCGTCGATTTTTTTAGTAGTTTTCTCAGCCTTCTTTTCCCCCTTAGTCTTCTTTTTCATCTTCTCTCCTTTCATTTTATTTGCTTCCTGACATTCACTCAATTCTGTTGCACCCTTGTCTTCCATAGCCGCAATATCGTTTTCATGTTTATTCGTCCCATGCGTCTTGTCATCCTTCTTGATACCATGAAATGCAGCAGCCGGAAAACGCATCTTGTCTTTCGATGGTGGGGGAACATATCTGTCGTCCAAGTCCTTTACTTTTTCGTATTGTCGTAAATTCTTTTCTAATTTGGTCAAAGATTCCAAACCAGATGAGTCAACTTGTCTACGATAAATTGGCGTAAGGCTTTTGTAAGCTATTTTAACTTGTTGTTTGACTGGTATGGGTCTCTTTAAGTGTCCCATTATAAGTCTTAAACTTGTCAAATAAGAAGAAATCTTTTCTCCTTTTGCTTGTGTCCTAGCCTTTAATTCATCAATAACCTCGTCATCGTCAACTGTAGTCAAGAATTCTCGTCGAAAAGCTCGCTTGAACGCCTTCCATGTCTTAGTTTCTCGTCTTATGGTCCTGTACCATCGACTTGCATTACCTTTTAATACACTTGGAATTGAGTTTATTAGATCATCGTCATCTATCAACATACAATTTCTACAATCTTCCAGTCTGTTGAGAAAATCTTCAGGATCAGCATTATCTTCATTAGAAAATTTAATGTCCCAATTAATTAATATTTTAATTGTTTTTGACCTCCTGATTGTCTTACTACTGTCTGATCTAATAGAAGATTCACTTGAGTCGTCTAAGTCAGATTCACTAGATGAATCAGTGAATAATGTTCGTCTTATGCTCTTTTCTTTGTATATTTTATTGGTTCGTCGTTTGCGTTGGTCCTTACTACGAGAAACTTTTTTCTCCCTAGTCGAAATATTTTCGGGTTCGTCTGAGTTATCTGTACTAACACTAACTCTCTCGTCTTTAGATATCCCCCCTTTGGACAGATGCTTTTGATTAGCCTGTACTAGTCGGTGGATATTTTGGTCACTTCTCTTCCTAACTAATTTACTCTTATTATGAGTGTTCTGGGAAAAATGTACTTTCTCAATTTGTTCAAAATTTTCATTTTGATAATGAGACAGAAGTTCTTCTCTTTTTAAATGAGGAACCACGTCATTTAAAGGACACTCAAAATTATTTTCCTGTCTAGTAGGGCAATGTTGCTCGTCAGTAGGGAAAAGAGTATTAGTCATTTGTTTGTTTAATTTGTTTAAATGTCTGATTTCGGGACTGATACTGAGTCTAGCGACTGATTGTCGTAAACTAATGACATTTGGTGCCATTGTAGCCGAAACAATAGGTTGAGGTGCAGTCATAACTGTAGTAGTTACGGGCAATGATAGTGTGTGGGAGGTTGTAGTCAAAATAGAAGTAGTAGGGATACTAGCTGTCGTCATAACTGGGGTTTGAATCAATATTGGGGGGCTCGGTAAGGACTCGCTTGTCGGACTTTGTCTACTATACGAAGAGTTCCTCTCTCCCCTCCCTGATATTGATTCTTGATTTTGATCAATTTCTCCCAAAATACCCATGTCTCTTAACCTGGGATTGGTAGTCTCCTCACCACTCTCACTTGTCTCTCCTCCACCCCTTGTCTGGCAAACATTGGAAATTTCCTCCTCTTTTGGCGCAATTAAGGCTTCAAGAAGAAAAATTTTGTCTGTTTTTCCTAAATCATACAATTCACAAAAAGGAATATCTATCTCGTCTGTAAAAATTTTCCTTAATTCAATACGAAATAATCTTTCTCGAAGAACTTGTAAAGTCCCCGAAATTGACAATTGTTGAGAAAGTAACAATGTTACTATTTGTCCTACAGGCATTTTGGCAATAGAATTCCAAATATCTCTAATATCGGGACTATCTATCAGTCTTGTCATTCTTTCCTTGTAGTCAGTCATTATCTCAATTGCAAAAGCCATTTTCTTAGACAAATTTTAAACAAGTAAAAAAAATAATTATGTCACGCTTTGTCAAAATAAATTAGGGTAATTTTATTTTATTTTGGAAAAATTCGTTAAATTTTTCCAATCGTCGTAACAAAAGTTAATTTTTAGGGTACTACACAAATTATATACGGTCCTGAAATTATTTAATAATTTGTTTAATTAATTTTATTTCCATCAAACTTAAAAAAAAAGATAAAAATTTTGAAAATTTGTTAATTATTAACAAAAAGGGGGCACGTCTCCCATTTAATACGGCCCTGGTCCTTTTAAAATTTTCACTGTCTCGCGGCAGAAATTTTCATCTCCCTTCCCAAGTCAAATTTCTCTTGTCAATTTCTGCATGAGTAATATTTTCGAGCCTACGTGACTAATTTTTGTCATGCGCAATAATTTCCCTAGTCGAAATTTTCCACTAATCGCCAATTTCTATGAACGAAAATGAATTTGAAAAACGATGCGGAAAATTATCACTTCGCGCATGCGTTATATGTCACGTGATTACTATGATTTTATTCAACACCAATCACGTGTTGGCTAATTATTTAAATAATAATGGCAAAAAATATTTATCACTTGCGAAAAATCAAGAAAAATTCACTGAATTTAGTAAAATTTAAATTACTGAAATCGTCCAAGAATTACACAAACTATTCAACTTCCAAAAAAAATGTCTAAATTGAGGTTATGGCGTCTCTCGCCATGCCGTCAACAAAAATTCTCAAGTGTAAAAATTTTTCATTTTACACAATTATCTCCTCCTCTCCAAAGTCACATACAATAAAGAAAACAATTTACATGTAAATCTCCTCCTCTCCCAAGTCAAATATAGAAATACATATAAATTCTTCTCCTCTCCCAAGTCCAATCAAAAATGCATGTCACAAAAATAATTTCAAGTCAAAAATTATAGAATAATTTCTAGTCGTGTCTCAAAAATTTCCCAACAAATGTGACCCACGTTGGGCGCCAAATTTTATGACGACTCTTTTAATAATAAATTAAAAGTCATATTAAATTTAATAAATTATATTTCCCTTGCTCGTCAAAAATCTGTTCATTACCAACGAGGTAGTCAGACGCCAGTTAATTTTCTTTTATAAAAATTAACAAAAATTAAAATTTATTCTCAATCAACAATTACCAACAAAAATAACAAATCTCACCATAATATCTCAAAGGAGATTCCGTCAGGAAAATAACCAAAAAGGGACACTTGGTCATTTGAGACACGACTCTTGTCAAACAGAAAATTATACTTACTAAATCTCAAGTCTAAATAATTACTAGACTATAATTCCTTGTTATTCTTTTGACAACCAAAACACAATTTCTTTTCTAACAAACCTTTATTAACAAACTATTAAATTCTCCACATAACACAAGTCAACTACATACAACGTCAATATTCCTTCGTACAACATACTCTTATACTTTTTATAAATCTCATAAATACGTCTTATCTCATCAACATCCAAATCCAACTAACTCAAAAATGTGCTTTTGTCGTCTGCTACATTTTTCGCGATACGCCGATATACACTTGTCAAAAAGGGGAATTTACATTTCTCTCTACGCCTTAAAGTCAAAAGGACTAAGGCGCTAAACCCAAAATCAAATAATTATTAATTGAAATTGTAATAATAAAAAGAAAGTAAATAATGAACATATCATGACGAAACCACTTCGTCACAAAATAAAGGAAGTATTTTTTGTTTAAAAAATTTCAAAAATTACTACACTGAAACTGAAAATAAAGTAAATAAAAATTAATTTTTGTTATTAATTATTTTTTTAAATACAATATAACAAATTAAAAGTACTTTACCCCAGTTTACGCCCATTTTCAAATACAATCGAACCCGGATAAGCGAGAATTCAAGGGTATGAGTTGTTTGTACTGAAGCGCATAAATTTGATTAAAGACAGCCTTATTTACATTACCCGAAAATTCATTAGTCACAATAGTTTAATAAAAATTTTGAAGTATATTGTCAAGACTCGCTTATAGAGATCCGAGAACAGATTTTCTCGCTTATACAGGTTCAAGTGGGAATATCAACTCTCACTTTTAGAGTTCCTAGGGTGGTTTTTCTCACTTATAGAGGTCCGGACGAGAAAAATGACCAGGTTTGACCGTAGTCGTTTTTTTAGATTTCATTTCTAAAGTAAATGAATGTTTTAAAAATATTGTTGTTTTATTTATTTTATTTATTTTATTTATTTTATTTATTTTATTTATTTTATTTATTTTATTTATTTTATTTATTTTATTTATTTTATTTATTTTATTTATTTTATTTATTTTATTTATTTTATTTATTTTATTTATTTTATTTATTTTATTTATTTTATTTATTTTATTTATTTTATTTATTTTATTTATTTTATTTATTTTATTTATTTTATTTATTTTATTTATTTTATTTATTTTATTTATTTTATTTATTTTATTTATTTTATTTATTTTATTTATGTTATTTATTTTATTTTTTTTATTTATGTTATTTATTTTAATTATTTTATTTATTTTATTTATTGCTAAAACAGATTTCACTATACTTATTTGTAGGAAATGAGAATAGCCTATTTTGTAGAAAAGTGTAAATAGTTGTTTTCATGTTTAAGGATACTTGGTTTGATATACAATTATTTTCAAATATTAAATGTTACATAATGAGAAAATATATATATTAAATTTTGTAAAAGTAAGTATTTTATAAGTTGTGGAAAAAATGCGATGAAGCACAATTTTAATATAAAAAATACTAAAACTTAAAAAAAAATTATGTGAAATTCAGATTATATCCAAATATCAATAATATTTGTTAAATTTTAATATATTCTTTAATTTCTACAATGCTTAGTATTTTTTAAGTCAAAGTTTTGCATTGTTACACATTTTCCCTAAATTGTAAAATACCATTACAAAACTCTTTCTCCTAGAATTTCCGGCTTCTCTGTAAAGATCAAAATACATGCATATGGGTGATTCTCCAAAAACCGGTCACTTTTAAGTTGATAAAATTTTTTTTTGTAATGTTCAAAAATTGAACTTTCTTTTATTAATTACTATTCATTGGTATTTAAATAAACTATATTTGAAGTAGGTACGCTACAAAACTATTTAAAGTTTAAAAATATTAAAATTATTTAAATTTCATCAGGATCATTTTGAATTTTTTCACGTCGCTCTTTTTCGACATTTGCTTTTTTCTGTTTGTTTAATTATTCTTTTATGTTAGACAATCCATATCAACTATATTTATTTTAAATTACATTTATTAATAAACATTAGTTTTCGTATAATTAGCACTTTTCGCGTAATTGAAATGAGATGTGAAAAGTAAACATGAAAACTAACCTCATCAGAGGCGTATCATCGAGGGGCACTGAAATTCATATTTCTTCTATATAGGTATTATTAATTGAATTAAATGACTTGTTTTTATTATTTTTAAAATTATATTTAAAAATATATGAAAAGATTAGAAAAATTTCAACTTTATTACCTATTTTAAAAAAAGTTTTAGGCACGGGCACACTTTTTACTTGTTTCGCACCTACCACGTGCAAATGTTTTGACACGACAAAGGACTCCACGACAATGGAAATTTGTACAAAATCCATTAATACATATTTTAAACAAAAGTAAATAAAAAAATGGCTAGGTATACACTTTTGTCCTACCAAACTGTAAGTTTTCATCCGTTTTTTATTGATATTTATATTAAAATATTAAAGTTATGACAGCGCACGACAAAGGAATGAATAAAAATACGCAGTGTTTTTCTAGTGTTTTTTCTTAAAAATATGAAAAATATAATTTATTTTCCAATTTCTCTTGGAGATTTGAAAAGTGACATGTTTTTTCTTTAATTTCCAATTGATTTTGATATAAAAAGTGCACGTCTTATAGTTCATTTATACACGTTTATCCTTTGTCGTGCCAGCATGGAGATTTTTAAAGACACTTATATTTTAATAATTATCAATAACTATATTGATGTATTAAAAAATTTCATCGATAAAAATTGAAGCTTTTGAGTTAATCTTTCATAATATTTATTGAATAATTAAAGATAGTTCTTTTTTTATAAGTAATAGTACTTTAAAGTTTGGTACTCAGAGGTAAGGACATATTGAATTGCTGTTTTCCAGCTGTTAAATGTTGTTTTCCACTAAATTTGTGTTAAAAAATTATCGTTTTTTATAAAGGGTATAATAAGTGATGTTTAAATAATATGTTTGTCCAATGTTAATATTTAAATGTTAAGTTGTTTAGAAGATATAAGTCAAAGACATGAAATTGCCCACTTTCAGGAGAATCACCCATATACATATATTCATGTTTATGTATTAGTGTATTAACACATGTATAGAAATTAGTTAGCGGGTCCCTCACAGGTGGCGCACATTTTTGCCTCTCTTTGTAACTACACACTACCGAGCCTGTATAGGACCTTTTCATGACTTACCTCCTGGAAGCAAAGAAGAAGATTTTTTGGCTTTATTTTTAGACGATTTTTTTTACGAATTAATATCAAATGAGACAAATAAATATGCAGAATATTGCCAATAAGGACCAAAGTTGCAGACCCAAAATGGTGTAACGTTACGCCTAGAGAAATAAAAGCTTATTTGGGAATTTTAATTTACATGGGCATAGTAAAGATGTGCGAAATTAGAGATTATTTTTCTAGTGAACTCTGTGATTGTTCTATTGTGACAAATGCAATGAGTTATGAAAGATTTATTAAAATTTCAAGGTATTTGCATTTGAATGATAAATCCTTAAAGCCTAATTCTAAATCTCCAGATTATAAATTAATAAATTATTATTATTATTATTATTATTTGTAATTGGTCTTAAAGTCAGACCAATTTTGGATATACCTTTGAAATTTCGTAAATATTATTTTCCAAGTCGACATTTATCAATTGATGAGGCAATGATAGGATTTAAGGGAAGATTGTTTTTTAAACAATATAAACCTGCAAAACCAACGAAATTGGGTATTCAGGCTTGGTCATTGGCTGACAGTGAAAATGGTTATGTCCTTGACTTCCAAATCTACCTAGGAAAAAAAGAAGCCAGAATGAAAAATCTTCTTCTAGGAGAACAAGTCGTTATGACATTGACAAGACATTATTTCGGAAAATCATACTTTGTTTATTTTGACAATTTTTTTTCGTCAGTTAAATTATTTGAACTCTTGATAAAAGAGAAAACATATGCGTGTGCAACTGTACGCAGTAATAGAAAAGGCTTACCAAAGGAATTTGCTAAGCCGAAAAAATTAAAATTGAAAAGAGGAGAGCATAAAATAATGCAAACCGGAAAAATAACTGTGATCTTGTATCACGAAAAGAAAGATGTGATATTTCTTTCTTAGGGTATTGATCTCAGAGTTGAAACTACGAAAAACAAAAAAGAAAGTAATATTGTAAATTGTCCACTGCCAGTAAAAAAATATTCTGAACATATGGGAGGTGTCGATCTTTCCGATCAAAAACGATCTTATTATCAAGTTGGGCGAAGTTCAAATAAATGGTGGAAATACGTTTTCCATTTTGTGATCGATATTTGCATCATAAATAGTTTTATAATTTACGATCTTACAAATCGACCATCAACTTCTGCCCACGGTCCACGGCAAGTCAGTTTTCGAAAGAAATTAATTCAACAATTAATTGGCGACTTTACGTCAAGACAACGCAACTTGTCAAAGGTAAGAATTCTCACTCCCGACCCTAAATCATTTCAAAAAAATTTCACTGAACATCAATTAATTGTCAAATTAAAACAACCTCGAAGGTGTTGTTTTTGTGTTGGCGAATCAATATTCAAAAGAACAACTTTCTTTTGCGAAGAATGTCAAACTCCAATATGCCAACTTTACTTTTTAAGATCCCATAAGCTGTCAGTTCCAAATAAATTGCAATAATTACCTGCAAACAGATAAGTGTTAAATTTACATTGCATATAATACTGTTTTTAGATTTCTGTTACAGGAATAACAAAATCTAACATTTCATAATATTTTATATTATATAAGAAAATTTTACGCAAGGTTTATTTATAACGTTTGAATTTATATTGTTTGTTCAATTTTATTAACGCGTTTATTTATTCTTTACTTACATTATTCACATGAAGCAATTTCTTTTTCTATAATGAATTTGCATGATTAGGTATTATTACCATTACTACTATTAAGGTATTTTCAAACAGGTAAGCGAATTTATATATATATATATATTTATATATAAATTAAATGTTTTTGTGATAAATGTTAAAAAGAATAGTAACAAATAATAAAAATTTTATTTTAAACTGATTTTAAAACTTGTAGTTCATTTTGTTTACTACCTGTCAGCTGTCACATTTAGAGGTTATGTTATATCACTTAAAATTTTTATTATATATTTAACTTATAAATTTCACATTTTTTACTAAAATTAATTTTAAAAAATGTTTTACGTGAATGCAGTTTCATATTTTAAAGTAAATTATTTCATTCTGTTACATATGTTTCTGTTGTAATTATAAAAATCACGTATACATCAGATTTTCGTTCTGTCTATACAATACAGCCCTGAAACATATGTTACTACACGCACAATTTCTACATATGTGTGCATACCACGTGATATGCCCCAAGAGTTCACTTGATATAAATTTCATTTGACGGATAACTCATTACACATAATTCTCATTTGACATAAAATTCAGTTGTCATAGATTTTATTTTACGTAAAGATCATTTGACATGGAAATATAGGCGCGAATTTCAAAATTGGCGAATCACAATGTTGTTGATAATATCTAATTAGTTACTTTTAAAATTCGCGCCGATATTGTTATGTAAAATGTAATTTGTGTAAAATGATTTTTATGTCAAATGAGAATTTTGTTGAATGACTTTTATGACAAATGAGAATTGTTTTAAATGTCTTTTATGTCAAATGAACTTTATGTCAAATGAAAATTATGTTAAATTATGTTAAATTTTATTTAATTTAATGTTAAAATTATGTCAAGTAAATTTTATGCCAAATGAGAATTATGTTAAATGGAATTTATATAAATTTAATTTTACGTTAAATAATAATTATGTTAAATGATATTCACGTCACATGAAATTTATGTCAAGCTAATTTTATGTCTAATGATATTTATGTCAAATGAGAATTACGTTAAATGACATTTATGCCAAATGAAATTAATGTCAAATGAATTTTATAACAAATAAAATTTACGTTAAATGAATTTTATGTCAAAAGAAAATTATGTTAAATGATTTTTATGTCAATAGAAATTTATGTTACATAATTTTTATGTCAAATGGGAATCAAGTTATCGAAGTTTTATGTAACATAATATTTCTGTTTAATGAATTCTATGACAAATGATATTTATGTTAAATGGTTTTTGTGTGCAATGAAATTTATGTCAAATAATGTGCATATTATGTGGATTTTAAGTTAAGTAGTTTTATATCAAATAACTATTTGGTCAAAAAAGATTTCGGGAATAAGCATGCGTCTCGTCAAGATATCTTTTGACTGCTTATTTAGAACTATTAAGACCATGTAAAATCGGTTCTTATCAACAAAAAAGTCATTTTTTTGGAAAGGGGCCCGAAAAACTGTTGCTATGAGCCTCATTTTTAATATTTTTTATCAAAAATTTTATATTTTACATATTTAATAATATACTTTCAGATATCAAAGTGTCCAAATAAAAAAATTTATTTATTTTATGAAATTTTCCTTTAAAAAACATACGCTTTCTGGTCGTTTTCAAACACGTAACCCCTTAAGGGCCAGTTTTACCAACTGGCGGTTAAGCTTCGTTCAACTGAACTCGTTCAACTCTTAAGGCTGTGTTTACATGCTTGCGTTCAAACGCTGCGTTTTGCGTTGAGCAGTGATTTTAACCCTTAAACCGCACACTGCCGAATCCATCCTTAAACCGCACACTGGGTGTGCTACACTCGGGGACGTTTAAGTGTGTTCTCCAAGCTGGAATAGGATATTATCTTTTGGAAAAATTATCTTATATAGCTCAGTACATCTATTTTGAAGGAAAATAAGTTTCATAATGATGTATTTAATTTTAATAATTAGAAAAGAGTTTTTTAAAACTACTGAAATTATCTTAAACCAAAAACTGGGTGTCAGACAATCAGAAATTTTTCGCCGACAACTTCATAAAGTTATTAAATACACAAAGACACTTGGCAGACTAATGTCACTCACGAAACATAAATTTAAGTACAAAATGTACCGTCCAATATCAACTCATGTTCAATTTTTACGAATTTAACCCTTTCAGTCCCAGTGGTCGATATATCGACCACCTTTTAAGCCACCGATTTCATTAACATAACTTAAAGGAAAACTTTAAATAATTGCATATTTCTTATTTTTATGCTTCTACAAATAGGGTTTAGTAGTTTTTTTTAACAAATTAATCTATATTATTTATGTTTTTTTGTTATTAACAAACTTATACACGGAAACGCATTACTTCAGGTTAAACTTGACTGTAATCAAATTAAATCAGTAACATATACTTTAAATTATGTTTGTTTTCTAAATTCTCGGGGTTTGCTGAATATTAATCTAACATTAGATATGCAAATTCAAAATGATGTATCCAATATTACGGACAAAAATTAAAAATTAAACAAAATTTGCTTGAAAATTGTCTCTCGGGGGTTTATGGGGTCGCTGATTACGAATCTGAAGTCAGTTTTTTTAAAAATTTAAAATAGTGGATCCATTAAACCATATGGCGGACATAAAAAGATACGAATTTGGAAACACCCTCCTTTTTTTAAAGTTAGAAAAACTGACTTCAGATTCGTAATCAGCGATCCCAAAAACCCCCAAGAGACAATTTTTAAGGAAATTTGTTTAATTTTTAAATTTTGTCCGCCATATTGAATCCGCCATTTTGAATTTTGAAAAACTGAATCCAGATTTGTAATCTGCGACCCCAAAAACTACCTAGTGACAATTTTCAAGTAAATTTGTTTTATTTTTAAATTTTCTCGGCCATATTGGATCTGCAATTTTGATTTTTGAAAAACTGACTCCAGATTTGTAATCAGCGACCCCATAAAACCCCCGAGTGACAACTTTCAAGTAAAATCAAATAATTTTTAATTTTATAGTCCGCCATATTGGCTCCGCCATTTTGAATTTTCAAAATTTTGAAAATCTGATTCCAGATTCGTAATCAGCGATCCCGAAAACCATAGGTACTATACCTATTGTAGATATTTTTCAATTGTCCTAATTATGGGACTTAAAGGGTTAACCGAAATATTAGAGTAAAAAGCTAGAATATGGGTGTCGCACACCCAGGGTGCGGTTTAAGGGTTAAAGTATTAAAACAACTACATTTCACTTTCTCTGAATAAAATATAACTTTATTTAAATCCATAGTTGTAATTTATGAAAACTATATTCATTATTTATTAAACCAATTTGTTGTTTATAGAATTGTTTATAGAATTCATAGTTTATCAATATTAAATCATACTTCAGACATGAATAAAACGAATTTTAATATTTAAAAAATAAAACTGTTTCGTCTTAAAAAGATATAGTGAGCGGATTTACCCTGGAAAATTGTAATTTTGAAATTTGGTATCTTCCTTAATATGAAACGAGTAGATATGCAAATTAGGTAAAGAGAGACATTCTTATTTATATTGCCTTTAGAGAAAGAGACAAAGGTAGCCGTTACCAGAGCCGGCGTTACCGGCGCCATTACCCAGACGTTACCTTTTGTGTTTCAATTATAAAAGTATATCCTTAATATGAAACGAGTAGATATGCAAATTAGGTCAAGAGAGATATTCTTATTTATATTGCCTTTAGAGAAAGAGACAAAGGTAGCCGTTACCATAGCCGGCGTTACTGGCGCCGTTACCCAGACGTTACCTTTTGTGTTTTAATTATAAAAGTCAATATATCCCTATATTAAAGAACCAGTTGAAACTAGTAGAAATTGAACATGGATCTACTGGTGTCAACTTGCTTTCCAAATTGAAAAACTTTTCCGTGTAGCAATTCTACTGGTTTTAACTTGGAAATCCTATTTATGTAACTGAAACGGATATCCAAGATAAAATTGAAATGGTTCTATCCTGGATTGTCCTCTTCAATTTTTGTTTCGACTTGTTTTAACATGGATTTCCAATCTTATCATTTCTACTTGTATTTCCAAGTTCGCACGTACTACAAGTGTCAGCTTGCATTTCCAAATACAAAAATTAAGTTCAAGAATCTACTTGGTTCAATTTGGATTCTCGAATACTACATTTCACTTGTCCTGTCAAATTAAAAATCAACGAGCTTGAGTTTGGAATTTCCAACTCCAAATTTATATAGCAGAGTGAAAGATTAATGTCATCTTGGTTTCATTTGAATCGGGGATACATTCTATTTGGAATTTCAAGTTCAAATTTAAAGAGTTGGATTAATCGCGAATTGGAATTCATTAAATTGTCATTTTCGCCAATTGTTATTTTTGCAAAGAATTATTATTGGAAATTTACATTTTTACAAATATTTATTTTAGTTTACTGTTATTTTGCAAATTTGTTATTTTTGCAAACTTGCATTCTTCGCAATTGACAGTTTTACAAATTGTTAGATACTTTTGCTAATTGTTATTTTTTGGTAAACTGTTTTGTTGTGTATCATTATTTCTGCTAATTTTATTTTTGCGAATTTGCATTTCTCGAATTGATACTTTTATGAATTTGTTACTGTTGCTATTTGTAATTTTGTAATTTTATGGAAATCTGCAGTTCACAACAAAACAATAAAACACTTTTAACCGCTTTCTTGAAATTTGAAATTTTTGTTATTTTTTTTGCATTAACAAAATATTACAAAATTTAAAAAAAATTAATAACTCAAAAGCCGTTTACAATAAATTAATAAAACTTACACTATTTACACAAAATTGTTTACACTCTTTTAATAGAAAATATTTGCATGATTGTACCTAAATTTAAAAATTCCGTATTTTTAATAACAATTTTAATTATTTATGTGTTCGACCGCTCCTGTTGCAATGAAACTCATAAGAAGTATACTCAGTAGTCTCTTCTTGAAACCCCCCAAAAAAAATTTTGGTATTTTCAGTTTGAAATGTACATAACGAATTTTTTTTATTAAAAACGCGCGCCAACTCCACAGTGGGAAAAAGTTGATTGTTGTGGAAAATTCAGTCTTTCATTTAAAAAAAATGTATAAAAAACAAATAATAATTGTAACGTCTAGACTAAATTTTCCACGACAATCACATTTTTCCCATTGTGGAGTGGACGCGCGTTTTTATTAAAAAATACGTTATGTACATTCCAAATTGAAAATTTTTTATTAGGGTCTTTAAAAAGAGACTACTGACTATACCTCCTATGAGTTTCATTGCAATTGGAGGGGTAGAACACCTAAATAATTCAAATTGTTTATAAAATTGTTATTAAAAATATTGAATTTGTAAATTTACAATCATGAAAATATTTTCTTGTAAGAGAGTGAACAATTTTGTGTAATCAGTGTAAGTTTTATTAATTTATGGTAAACGGCTTTTAAGTTAATAATTATTTTTAAATTTTGTAATATTTTGTTAATGCAAAAAAATAACAAAAATTTCAAATTTCAAAAAACGGTTAAGAGTGTTTTATTGTTTTGTTGTGAACTACAGATTTTCATAAAAGTTTTAACATTTTAGAAAATCAATGAAATTTTTTTAACACAGTTGAGCTGGTCTGGCCCAGTCATTTTAAGAATATTAATTTTTACGAATTTTCTGTTTTTTATTTCGCTTAATGTTATTTTTTGCAAAAAATTACAAAGCGGTAAAATGACATTTGAGCAAAAATTTATTAAATATTTAATTAATATTTTTAACATAATAGCATATATTGCAAATCTCTATAAATATTTTAATTTTTGCTTGTATTTTTATAGATACTTACAAAAATTATAATATTTTACATAAACTTACGTTTTTCAAAGTTGCAGCTTATATAGACAGGTCGAAAAATATTTCTCACGTCGATTCGATAGTCGCGGTCGTTAAGCGTTTAGATAGATAGGTCATAGATACGGGGTTCGATTCCCACAGGGTATAAGTTTTAATTTAATTCTTCCAGTTTAATTAAAATGTTTGTATGTGTGGAGCGTGCTAAGAATATAAAGTTATTAATGGTCATAAGAATTTTTTATTATTTTTTCCACAAATATTTTTTTTCAAAAATATCTGCTCAATTGTTACCACCTTGGATTTCCAATTGTGAATCGATATCCAAGTTGAAACAAGTTCATGTTGTACAATGTAACCTATTTGGAATTTCCGGTTGACTGTAATGTTCAAACTGAGACCAGTTCATTTTGAACTTGACATTCCAAATTCAAACCAGCTGAAAATACTTATCTACTGGTTTGAAATTGGAACTCACGTGACAATAACCAACTTAAAGCAAGTAGGCTCCTGATTCTACCCGGTTCTACTGGTTCTTTAATATAGGGATATATTGACTTTTATCTATATTTTCCTTGCGATTTCCTAGCGATGAAGGAAGAAAGAAAATATTATTACCTGGGTCCCTCATTTACAAAGGTAAAAAAAAAAAAAAAAAAAGGTCCAAGGCTTCATATTGTTGGTGGTATTCCTTCGTAGGGTCTGATACAGGTCTAATATATATTCCCAGGCAACCAGTTACTTGCTAGACAATTTCCTCAGTGGTCACAGGTTACCAGTATCGCAGTTACTAGTATGTTACAAGTTTTTCAGCTAACATCATAATGGTTGATTTTTACAAGTTAAACTCGTTTACATCTGTTACCCTGGAAACTTGTAACATACTAGTAACTAAAAGTAGTTATTCTAAAATCAGTAAAAGTTCGTGCACCTGAGTTTAATTTTTTTATTTATGCATTTAATGAATATATTTCATTCGATTCACATAAAACATTTACATAAACAATATTCCAAAATAAATTTAAATAGTTCTGGACGCGTTCCACAAATAATTTTTTATGTAAACATCCAAATTTGCCTCAGTTGTATCCTTGAGAGCACATACAACACCTGTAAACATTAATAATTTATTAATAAAACAATATTATGCAATCGTTAACGCTCTAAAGGTAATCAAATATTTTCTAAATTGAATTGTATAGACCACTTTTATGAGAGGACTTCCTTTCATGTGAAAAATAAATGTAATTTAAAAAAATAGTTTATTTACAAATATTTTTAGATAATTAAAATTTTCTCCACAAACGAGTTTACATAAATTTAAAAAATTGTTGTCAATTAAATTCACGACGCCTCATTTTATTTATAGATTATTTGCGACTAAACATATGTATAAATAAATAATTTTTTTATAAAGAAGACATTTTTCATTCTGAAGATATAATTTTAAAAAAATAGTAAAATTCTTTGAAGAGCTATTTAACTTTATTTCGAATTATATATTTTATTACCTTTAAGAATTTTTATAGTGAGGCAATCTTTAAGCCCTTTTTTTCGATTTTATTTAAATTCTTATACTGGCGACCAGCCCAAGAGCATGTTTTGGCGCAATCTTTTGAGAAAATCCTGTCCATTGTTCGAACTATAAACTCCTTATCGGTTTTACCTCCGATTGATGTGATTAAGCTTTTCTGAAATGATAAAATAAAAATTTATGCATATAATTTTCCGGAATATGAAAAGTCAAGCGTACAAGATACTTACAAATTGTTCATCCACTAACTCATTAGTGGATAACAGGTTCTCAAAATTTAAAATTTGATCGAAAGTCTTAAGAGGCAATAAGTTCCTTATCGATTCGCCAACGACGTTTGTTGCTCCATATATTTTCTCCAGGTGCGAAAACCGCAAATTAATATTTTCCATGATACTTCTAGTTTCCTTTAAAAGACTTAATGCTTTTTTCTTATGAGCTAAAAAATGGGAACTATACATATTTTGAAATAACAAAAAAATATCGAAATCAATATAAATCATGCATGTATTACCAGTTATGTCAATGACGGGAATTTGAACTTCCTGAACTGTATCATCTGCAAAAAATTATGTACAATTTAATGGTTTCTAATTTAATTTGTTCTCTCTTTATTAGAATCAGTGGAATACACTAATGTATGTCATAATTTCGTAATTTAAAAGAAAAAGACAAATTAAATTAGAAATTCGTTTTGGTGGAAGTGCGAAGAATTTATTTTTGAACATTTTAAACGATTGATAATTGCATTTAAAAAAATAACAATTTTCTGGCAATAAGAAACATTTGTTATTTGAGAAAATATATGAAACAACAAACGTCTTTGGCGAATCGATAAGGAACTTATTGTCTTTTAAGACTTACGATTAAATTTTAAATTTTGAGAACCTGTTATCCACTAATGAGTTAGTGAATGAACAATTTGTAAGTATCTTGTACGCTTCAGAAAATTATATGCATACATTTCTATTTTATCATTTCAATCATTTATCATATAATTTTAGGTTATGTTGCTTAACTCATTTATTATTGACAAAAAATTATTATTTTTATTTAAGTATAACCTTAAATTGTTCAAAACCAAAAGGAATTTAAAATTTAATGTCACCATTTTTTTAAAATACGAAATTATGATATTGGACTAACTTTTGTTCCAATTGTTTGTCAAATTCTTCTTTAATTTTTTACTACCTATGTGACCGCACCGGAGAAAAGAGAATTTTCGACCGAAATTTTTTTCTTGAAACTAATAGCATTACATTGTTAAGACTTTAAATATAAGAAATCGTCAAAATCAAATTTTTTTTATCATAAGCCCTCTTTTCTCAGAAGCGGTCGCATATATTATTTATTTAGAAATACCTTTTCTACCCGAGCTTTTACTTACTTGTCGAACTATTTACATTTTTGTTACGGTATAGAAGTGTTCGGTCCAATTCACTAGGCATTTGCGGCACACTAGATACTTTTGGATTTTTATCTGAAATAAATGTAATCAAAGAAAGATATTTTATAATATCTATATATAATAAGAATGCTGATAATAAATATTATTCCAACATTACCTCCAATTAAAGATTTATTGCTGTTGCCTGGTAAATGAACTTCATTTCGCGAAATTATGTGAGATTTTAATTGTTGTAAGTAGATGAGAGCAGCTTCCCAGTCACCTAAAATATAGGTAAGTAGGAAACATACTTTAATTACAATTCTTTGGAAAAAATTATTAATTATAAAATAAATAGATAATTAAAGCACGATAATGAGAGTGTATTTTAAATCTTGCCATTACGTACTAAAAAATTTTATTCTTTTTATTTCTATCAGAGGCCACAACTCTTTATTGATTTCAATTCGATCCTTTGCCCATTGCAACGAAGATTCTTCGTCATCCACATCTTCTTGAGGAATGTAGCACTTCAATCCACTTCTAGAATTTTGGATCCAATGAGAAGCAACAATTGCATTTATCCCTATATCCAAACGTTTGACTACTACGTACGCCATTTTAATAACTTGTTGTTTTTAACTGAATATTTAAAAAAACATGACATTTATCATTTTTAAATATATATATATATATATATATATATATATTATTATTATTATTATTATTATATTATATATTATATATTGGATAAGAGACAAAATTGGAAATTTGTTTTTATTTTCTATAGGAGGCAAAATTTGGTAATAACATTGAATAAAAGGAAATTATAATATTTATAATTAAATGTATAAAACTTGATATTAAAATTCTACTGTAATATTACTATTTTTAAATTTTTAATTCCTTGATATAAGTAAATTTTATAAAATAAAAGAACAATGTCTAACAAAGGAGAAACTGTAAATTTGACTACTGATGATTTAAGTATTGTTGTCACTGAAGGAGCAATGCTAAATAATGATCATATGTATGAATTTCAAAAGCTATTGGGAAGACAATCAAATTTTTTTTATAATATGCAAAATACTTTGTGTTTACAAACACTTGATTTGATAGTTCCAATCGAGAAAAATAAGCAGCACATTCAAATACTTTTTAGTGGATATTATAAGTCTGGTCATTGGATTTGTACTTATTATGATGGAAAAAGCCTTTACATTTTTGATAGTCTTAATAAAAAATATTTAAATGACGATCAAAGGGCTTACTTAATTAGATTATATCCTTTTGAACCACCAGTAGTTTTCACAACTGTTGATCAACAACCATTAAACAGTCTTGCTTGTGGAATATATGCAATAGCATTCGCAACATCGTTATTTTTTAATATTATGCCTGATTCTGTCAATTACTATTATTGTAATATGAGAAATCATTTAATGTTAATGTTCAAAAACAATAGTTTAAGTGAATTTCCCTCAGTACAAATTTCGAATAGTAGATCTTGCATAGTTGTGTATGACTGGAATTGTCTTTTAAATAAAAAAGATAAAAAATTTCAGTGTGGAGAATCAAACTTTTCTAAAAACTCTATTAAGAAAGAGATTTCTTTTCCGAGAATAATAAATAAAATAACTGAAGAAAATATTGCATCAACAACGTTTAAACAAAGAAGGGCTGAAATTCAAAAAAATTATCGCGATAAGCAAGAATTGAAGCGTGAAGTTGATAATGCAAATTATTCAGAGGAAGCACACACTTCCCTTTCTTTTCCAAGAGCAATAAATAGAATAAATAAAGGAAATGTTGAATCATCAACAACACTTAAACAGAGTAAGGCTGAAATTCAAAGAAATTATCGCGAAAGGCAAAAATTGAAGCGTAAAGTTGATAATGCAAATTATTCAGAGGAAGCACACACTTCCCTTTCTTTTCCGAGAGCAATAAGTAAAATAAATGAAGGAAATGTTGAATCATCAACAACACTTAAACAGAGTAAGGCTGAAATTCAAAGAAATTATCGCGAAAGGCAAAAATTGAAGCGTATAGTTGATAATGCAAATTATTTAGAGGAAGCACACACTGTCCTTTCTTCTCCGAGAGTAATAACTAAATTAAATGAAAAAAATAATGCGTCAACAACACTCAAACAAAGTAGGTCTGAAATTCAAAAAAATTATCGTGATAGGCAAAAACTGAAGCGTAAAGTTGATAATGCAAATTATTCAGAGGAAGCACACACTGTCCTTTCTTTTCCGAGAGTAATAACTAAATTAAATGAAAAAAATAATGCGTCAACTACACTCAAACAAAGTAGGTCTGAAATTCAAAAAAATTATCGTGATAGGCAAAAACTTAAACGTAAAATTGATAATGTAAATTATTCACGTGAAGTGCACACTTCAACTAAGAAAAAACTTCAAGTTGAATCTAAAATAGAATATGCTCAAAACCTTAAATTAAAAAATATAAACAGTGATAGAAGTACTTTGTCAAAAACAAAAAATACTCTATGTCAAAGAAATTATTGTGAAAGAGTATTAAATCATCAAATTCAAAATGAGTTGAAACTGGTAAATAATAGTATAAATTCAAATTTGAATATTTCTGATTCAAAGAAAATATTAAATATAGATTTAGATGATAATAAAACATTTAAGACAAATAATGTTGAAAATTATCTAGGTCCAATGAATTATTACTGCACACATTGTCAAGCTAAACATTTTAAAGATGAACAAGTTTCTGGTAGAAAAGTTAGTTTTAATGACTGTTGTAGTCATGGAGGTGTTGTTTTAACTTCTATACAATATCCAGATGAATTAAAGCTTTTGCTTTTGCTTCATGAAAAATCTGGTCATTTTAAAAAGAATATAAGGCTGTACAATAATTCTTTTTCTTTTGCATCTTTAAATGCTAATGTAATTAATTTTAATGGAAGAAGAAGAGGACCATTCTGTTACAAAATTCAAGGTCAAATTTACTATCAAATTAATAGTGCTTTATATCCGGATAAAGGTGAAGATCCATGTTTTGGTCAATTATTTATTTATGACCCTGAGAAATCAATCAGATACAGATTAAAAAGTAACGACAATTTGGATGAAGACGTTTTAAAATCTATAGAAAATATTATGAGAAATTCTAATACATACACAAAATCTTACATGATGATGTCAGAAGTAATTAGAATAGAAACTGAATTAGCAAGACAAAAAAATGAAGAAATTCCTGAATTACAATTATTGTTCACTTTGAAAAAAGGCTTTGATAAAAATAGATATAATTTTCAAAGTTTTAATGAAGTTGCTGCAATTTTTAATACAAACTCTGAGGGAGAAATACCAGAATTTTATGTAACGGTTTATAATAAATCTACAAAGGAATTAAAATTGGTTAGTAATTTAGATCCGAATGTTGAACCATGGATTTATCCCATATTTTATCCACTTGGAAATAAGGGTTATAATATTAATATGATTCGTAGTGATAGTAATTACAGAAGTAGAAATCATACTATTTCTAGGTCTGCCTATATTAAATACAAAATTGCTGTAAGAGATAAAGAATTTAATCAATTTTTATATGGAGGTAGATTGTTTCAACAATGGGTGGTTGACAATTATGTAAAAATAGAAAAAGATAGATTAAGATTTTGTGCAAATAATCAAGCTCAATTAAGAAGTGAAACATATAAAGGACTGATCGATTATTTACACAATCATGAGTTGGAAAATGATGTACACGTGGGAAAAACGCTTATATTGCCATCCACTTTTATAGGATCACCTCGTAATATGATGCAACAATATCAGGATTCGATGGCTATTGTTGCTCGTCATGGTAGACCAGATTTATTTATTACAATGACATGTAATCCTAATTGGAAAGAGATACAGGAAAATTTATTCCCCTATCAAACTGCTGCTGATAGACCTGATATAGTAACTAGGGTTTTCGCATTAAAAGTAAAACATCTACTTAAACTTATTGTTGATAATAAATTATTTGGAGAGGTCAAATCTTATGTTTATCTTATTGAATTTCAAAAGCGAGGATTGCCACACATTCATTTGTTAGTTATATTGAAAGAAAATTCTAAAATATTAACAGTTGAAAGTGTTGATCGTTATATTTCTGCAGAGATTCCTGATGAAAATATTAATCCTACTTTACATAAAATAATAATGCAAAATAATATTCACGGACCTTGTGGAGATTGGTGTTTAATAGATGGAAAATGTTCAAAAAAATTTCCAAAAAATTACCAAGAAGAAACTACAATTGAAGAAAATTGCTATGTTCATTGTCGTCGAAGAAATAATAATAAAGCATATGAACGACCAAATGGATTTATTGTTGATAATTCTAATGTTGTTCCGTACTGCCCTAAACTTTCAGAAATATTTAATTGCCATATTAATGTTGAAATAGTTTCGAGTATCAAGTCTGTTAAATATTTATATAAATATATTCTGAAAGGGCATGATGCTGCATCTATTGTTATCACAAATGCGAATGGCGAGGTAACTGTTAACCATAATGAAATACATCATTATGAAGAAAATAGATATGTTGGTCCAGTTGAGGCAGTTTGGAGAATTCTAAGTAAACCTTTAGGGAAAAAGAGTCATAGCGTTAACCGGTTACCCCTACATTTGCCAAATGAACAGAATGTTATTATTCGAGAAAAAAAGGATAGTAACGACATTTCTTTCGATTTAAATAAAAATACAAAACTTCTGGATTATTTTAAACTTAACCAACGAGATAGTAATGCTCAAAATTATTATTATTCAGAAATACCAGAGCATTATACATGGGTAACAAAATTTCTTGAATGGAAACAAAGAATTCGTAAAGAAAAAGTATTGGGAAGAATGTATTCTGTTAATCCACATCAATTGGAATTATTTCACCTTAGATTATTGTTGCTTACAGTAAAAGGAGCAACTTCTTTTGAAAGTTTGAGAACAGTTAATGGAGTTGTTCATGAATCTTTCACATCTGCTTGTTTGGCATTAGGACTTGTAGAAGATGATAGTGAGTGGATTAGGACAATGGAAGAAGCTGCATTATGGATGATGCCTCATTCACTTCGACAGTTATTCACAAGAATTTTAATTCATTGTCATCCTGTACATCCGGATAAACTTTGGGAACAATTTAAGGGCCAAATGTCAGAAGATTATTCAAAACTTATCCACATTGAAGCTGAACAAAGGGCTTATAGAAATATTAAAACAATGTTATTTAACGAAGGATATAATTTAACTGACTTTCGGGGGTTATTAGATATACAAGATGAAATTGTTACTGAACAAGTTAATGATATAAATATTGTAGAACATATTAACATAGGAAAACAGAATTATGCTAAATTAAATGAAAAACAAAAACTTGTAGTTGATTATGTTCTTGATGCCTTAAAGGATTCTTCTCTTGATAGTTCTAAGTGCTTATATGTTGATGGTTGTGGAGGATCTGGAAAAACATTTTTATATACTACACTATGGCATTTATTAAGAAGTAAAGGAATAAATGTTTGCAACATGGCATTTACATGTATAGCTGCGACTCTGCTTCCTAATGGAAAAACTGTTCATAAAGTTTTGGGCTTACCCGTTCCATTATACAGTGATTCATCTTCAAACATTAAAGTTCAATCAAAAGAAGGCCTCTTTTTAAAAAATATAGATGTTTTTATTTGGGATGAAGCACCAATGGCTCCAAAATATGCTTTAGAAATTATGGATTATCTATTAAGAGATATAATGAGTTCAAACGAAGTTTTTGGTGGTAAAATTGTTATTCTAGGCGGAGATTTTCGACAAACTTTACCAATTAAAGAACGGGGTACTAGATCAGAAATAGTAAATTTATCTATAAAAAATAGTAAACTGTGGAAACATTTCAAAAAACACACATTAACAGATAATATGAGAGCTTTACCACAAGAAACGGAATTTGTAGATTTTTTACTTAAACTTGGCAATGGTGAATTAAATGATGCTGATGATAATGTTATATTACCAGAACATATTATTCAAAAAGGGAATGTAGATATTGCTGAAGAAATGTATAGTCAGTTTATACAACAAAATAAATTTGAGGAGATGTCGAAGTGTGCAATTTTAGCACCTAGAAACGTTGACGTTGATGATATTAATAAGAGAGTGGTGCGTCTCTTAGACAGTAAAGGTGAAAAAATATATAAAAGTATTGATTCTACTGAAAATTGTGATAATGGAAAATTTACTGATGTATTCTTACCAGAATATTTAAACACTCTCTCTCCACCTTCTTTGCCACCACATGAATTGCATTTAAGAATTAATTCTGTTGTAATGCTTATTAGAAATCTTAGTATTAATGAAGGATTATGTAATGGAACAAGGTTGCTTATTTTAGATTTATCACATAATGTTATTAAATGTCAAATATTAACGGGAGATAAGAGTGGAAATATTGCCTTTTTACATAGAGTAACTTTATATTGTGAAAATTTATATCCGTTCACTTTTAAAAGAAGACAGTTTCCTATAAAATTGGCTTTCGCAATGACTATTAACAAGTCTCAAGGACAAACATTTAACAGAATATATATAGATTTAAGAAGAGATGTATTTAATCACGGTCAGATGTATGTTGCATTGTCAAGGGTACGTTCATTTGAATCCGTAAAAATATATTTAGGAGATAGTAGAAGCGATATGTATATAAAAAATTATGTTTATAGTGAAATTTTTAAATAATTGAGAGGCCAGATATATCAACTGCCGCTACGCACAGTCGTAAAGGACCATACCAGTCAATGAGCAGTGAGCGCTTTTGAGCCTCTCACTGCTACCTGACTGGTATTATCCCTTGCAATAGCGCGTAGCGGCAGGTAATACATTTGGTTCTTCAATTTTAAATACGTTTAGTTTGCTATATTTATGTTTTTCGGGATTTATAATGTGAAATATTTACAGTACCGGGCAAATTTGTAAGTTCTACCACTTTTTAAAGGAAACAAAAAATTTTTTAACATTAAATTTATTAAAACTGAAATTTTTTTCTGTATATGTTTGGAAAGATGATAAAATTTTGAAAAGAATTAATTAATATTTTTCAAATCTGTAAATTTATAAACCTTTCTTGGCTCAAGGTCTACCTATCTGCCAAATTTGGTTTCAAACGGTTCAGCCGTTTTTAAGTGATGCGCGAAGAAAGATTCTGTGACAGACGGACACACAACATACATTCACACATACATATATACACGAAATTTTTTACATAATAGGAATAATAGTAATTATATTCTATAAAATGGCTGATAACTTGTAGAAACCCTACTTTTTAACGTGTCTCCAACAGGACATTTACAAAAAAAACTTAATTTTTATGCTTTTTTCAAAAAAAATTTTAATTATTAGTATGAGAAAGTACAAAGATTTTATTTTAAAGCATTCTTGAATAATTAAATTAAACAAAATAATTAAATTTTAATTTTAATAAAATAATTAAAGTTTCTTTTTTGAACATATCACTAGAACGGGGTGCGCGCAACGCGCTTTATTTTTGGTTCTATATCACATAAAATCCATCTTTGGCCGGGTGCGTATGATAATATCACATTGCCAGAAATGATAATTCGACAGAAAATGTTGATATTGCACAATAAATGTATACCAATAAAGTGTTATTGTTATTTTTTGATAATGTAAACCTAACCCTCCCTTAAGAAAAGGGATTTTATTTTATTTTGGAATTAATAAGATTTCTTAAAATATTTTATCTACATATCTTTCTTTAGAATATGGAAGCGATTTAAGTTAAATTAAACATTTAGTGAACTTTAGGATTAAGAATATATTTGATTTTTAAAAATTATTTTTCAGAAGTGAAAATACCATTATAATTTTTCTAATTTTTTCTTTCAACTGTAATAGTTTCCATATTCTGAAGAAATGTTGAAAGACATTCATTTTTTCGGAAGACATAAAAAAATTAGTCACATCACTGAAAAAGGGGTCTTTCTAGAATATCTTATTAAAAAATTAATATTTTTTGTTGTTAAGGAGTCATTTTTTGCAGAATTTTATACGTTTATTGAAAATAGAAAGGAAAAAATTTTAGTTATTTTATTTTCCAAGTTAAAAGATATCGAATAATCATAAAATAATAAAAGTCGCAAACTAATTAAATAAAGCTTTCAATATTTTCTTTTTTTAATTTATGAGAATCGGATCATAATAGAAAAGTAAATTAGTTATAAAAATAAAATTTTGTTTAAAGTATATTTATATTTATTTTAAAAAATAGTATTGATCATTCTGTTTTAGGATTTAAAGAAAAATTCATTGAAACATTTAAAAAAGAGTTAGTAAATAATAAAAAAATTGAATTTCCTATAATTATGTATATATTTTATTTGAACAGGCGCGCGTAGCGCGCAAGAATTTGTTCTAGTATTCAATATATCATTTAGTGAAACATAAATCGCTCTCTGTTTATAACGCAGAAAAGTTAACGCATACTTATCTCTCTTTCATTTATTGAAAACATTATAAAACTATCTCTCTTCAGGTAACGGTATTGCTTTCTTCCTCTTTTGAAGGAAAATAACATCAAAATGTCTCTCTTTACCTAATTTGCATATCTACTGATTTCATATAAGGATTCTAATGCATACAGAAAATCTCACATGATGATGTCAGAGGTAATTCAAATAGAAGCTTAATTAGCAAGACAAATAATAAATAAATTCATGGGTTACAATTATTCTTCACATTAAAAAAAAGCTTTGATAAAAATAGATACAATTATTATCAAAGTTTTAATGAAGTGGCTGCAATTCTTAATACAAACTCTGAAAGAGAAATACCAGAATCTTATGAAACGGTTTATAATAAATCTGCAAAGGAATTAAAATTGGTTAGTAATTTAGATCCGAATGTTGAACCATGGATTCATTCCATATTTTATCCACTTGGAAATAAGGGTTATAATATTAATATGATTTGTAGTGATAGTGATTACAGAATTAGAAATGATACTATTTCTAAATCTGCCTACATTAAATACGAAATTGCTGTAAGAGATAAAGAATTTAATCAATTTTTATATGGAGGTAGATTTTTTTAACAACGGGTGGTTGAAAATGATGTAAAAATAGAAAAAGATAGATTAAGCTTTTGTGCAAATAATCAAGCTTATGTGAGAAGTGAAAGATATAAAGGACTGATGGATTATTTACACAATCATGTGTTGGAAAATGATGTACACGTGTGAAAAACGCTTATATTGCCTTCTACTTTTATAGGATCACCTCGCAATATGATGCAACAATATCAGGATTCGATGGCTATTGTTGCTCGTCTTGGTAGACCAGATTTATTTATCACAATGACGTGTAATCCAAATTAAAAAGAGATACAGGAAAATTCATTCCCCTATCGAACTGCTGCTGATAGACCTGATAAAGTTACTAGGGTTTTCGCATTAAAAGTTAAACATCTACTTAAACCTATTGTTGATAATAAATTATTTAGAGAAGTCAAATCTTATGTTTATGTTATTGAATTTCAAAAGCGAGGATTGCCGCACATTCATTTGTTAGCTATATTGAAAGAAAATTCTAAAATATTAACAGTTGAAAGTGTTGATCGTTATATTTCTGCAGAAATTCCTGATGAAAATATCAATCCTATTTTACATAAAATAATAATGCAATATAATATTCACGGACCTTGCGGAGATTGGTGTTTAATTGATGGGAAATATTCAAAAAAATTTCCAAAAAGTTACCAAGAAGAAACTACAATTGAAGAAAATTGCTATGTTCATTGTCGTCGAATAAATAATAATAAACCCTATGAACGACCAAATGGATTTATTGTTGATAATTCTAATGTTGTTCCGTATTGCCCTAAACTTTCAGAAATATTTAATTGCCATATTAATGTAGAAATAGTTTCGAGTATCAAGTCTGTTAAATATTTATATAAATATATTCTCAAAGAACATGATGATGCATCTATTGTTATCACAAATGCGTATCACCATTCGCGAGGTTACTGTTAATCATAATGAAATACATCATTATAAAGAAAATATATATGTTGGTCCAGGTGAGGCAGTTTGGAGAATTCTAAGTAAACCTTTGGAGAAAAAGAGTCATAGCGTTAATCATTTACCCATACATTTGCCAAATGTTATAAAAGAAATTTTTATTGTTATTTTTGCAAACTTGCTTTCTTCGCATTGACAGTTTAACGAATTGATAAATGCTTTTGCTAATTGGTACTTTTTGCGAAATTATTTTGTTGTGAATTGTTATTTTTGCTATTTGTTGTTTCGCAAATTTGCATTTCTCGAATTGATATTTTTATGAGACATAGATAGAACTCGAATGAAAGGAAATCGAACTCGAAAACGTAACTCGAACACGTGAAACTCGAAAAATGGACATTGCTCTTACGCACGCGTGAACACTTGATTAGCTAAGATAGAAAGATGGCCGCTGTTTGTTTTCTTTTGGATTCTTATATGTACTTTATTTTCAGCAAGTAATTGTTTTTCTTTATTACAAAAAAAAGTATAATTAATGTTTTTTATTTTGTATTTTTAGACTGCGTCCACAATAGAAAAATTAATGTGTTGAAGAATATATTATTGTGTATAGTATTTCTGCGGTATTGATAAAATGTCAGAATGGAAAGAAATATAAGTTCTTAATTCAGAAACTTTGAAATTCCTTTCTTTAATTAATAATTAAACGGGTTTAAATAATTATGTAATATTTGTAAGATTTATTTTAAATATTTTAAATAGAAATCACCTCAACAGCATAAGGTATGCACTTCGTAAACAAATGTTCCTAACCTCACTAACTAAGATACTTAATCACAACAAAACAAATTTCTGTTGTGACAGACTAAAAATACAACAAAAAACATATATTATATAATATAAATAAACCTCTATTTGCCAAAAAATGAGTATATAAAAATTAAAAATTAACATAAGTACAATAGAATTTTTTAAAAAACATGTTCAAAATTTTTTTGGACAAATCAAATTCGTTGTTTTTAAATTTATGTTCTTTTTATTGACAAAATCATAATTTTTTGACAAAATTTTACATATTAGATTTAAACAAAAAAGACACAGAAAAAGTGGAGTTGATAAAATTTAAAATATTCATTATGTGTGAATAATAATAAAAAATGTATTAACTTTTAATATAACTGTATATGATGAATATATTTTATATAATTTATTATTCATAAATTTTTTAAATTTAATTAAAATTTTAAAGTTTGAGTTTATTGGAAATATTTTGACAACTATGAAAAATTACTAACAAAAACACAGAAAATAAAAAATACTGTTTATGCTGAGAATTAATTATTTAAAATAGCCAAGTTATTTTTTCTGTTGGTTAATTGGCGAATCTTTGCGTAGCGCACAATTTGTATTTTATTATTATTATTATTGGAAATTTTTTTAACAAACTAAATAAAAGTCGATATAGAATTTTAAAGTTTAGTATTAATGAATAAATAATTAAAATTTTTTTTTATTACAATAAGAAATTTGACAAATTGCTTCCACTATGTGACTCTCAAGAAAAACTATTGTTTTAAGCAAAATATTAGCGATTTTAATTTATTATATTTTTCACTAATCTTACAGTACTAAACTTTATTTTACGCAAAATATAAATAATTATTTATTTTTTATTGCAAAAATATGATGATTAGACCATGACGATTTTGTGATTCCCTGATCAACTTTAATGCTTTTAACAATAAAAAACAAAAACAATTTTTTAAATTAGTTTCTCTTTTGGTAATTCACTAAGATGAGTTTATTGGTGCTTTTTTACTAATGTTAAGTAATGTTTCGATTTAATCTTTTATGTAAATGTAATTTAAAAAACAAGATTTAAAAAAAAATATTAAAAAATAAATTTTTCTCTTCACAAAATATGCAACTAAATTCTAAAGAAAAAGATCTCATTTAAATATGGAAAAAATAATTAAATCAATTGCCCTGTGGACAAAAAATAATGGTTGTTAAGGTGCATACTGTGTATCAAAATATGTTAGAAAAATTAGTGTAAAAAAATCAAAAGTTTTTTTTATCGTAGTATTAAGATGAATATTAGTTTGTTAAAAATAAAATTAAAAAAACATAAAACACTATTAAATGTAAAAGAACGTAAAAAAAAAGTTTCCAATTATTATTGAATAAAATTCGACATCTCCATTAAAATCACAACTTTTTTGATTTAGAAAAATGCTCGGTTGTTTTAGAAGGACAACTGAATAGTGATTTTTTTAGATGACAAACTTAAAAAGTTTTTTGAAGGGAGGTATCGAGTTATGAAAAGTTCAACGTTAAATGATTTAACTGTGCCAGGTTTAATAAAATTTATTTTCAAATAAACCTTCAAGATGTACTTTTAATTCAGAAGAATTAAAACAAATAATTAAATAAAATGACTTTTTAAAGGTTACTTTTCTTTAGAAATAATTAATTTATAATTTATTGTTCAATCTTTAAAAATTTTATGACATTAATTCCTAATTCAGTTTTATTATCTAGATAGGAATATAATTTTTAAGTAAAATATTAAAATTAAATTTAAAAACAACAATTTAAAAATTTAGAAACAGAAAGAAACCACAATAAGGTTATAAATGCAATACTTTACTACATCTATATATATTTATTCATGCCAAGAAATAAACAGAAACCGTTTTATCTTTGATACATTGTGTTAAAAAGTTAAAATCTAAATTGAAAATTTTTTATATTTCTTAATGCATCATAATTAAAAAAATTTACTTTAAATAATAATTAGAAAAAAGGTACAACCTACTTAATCATAGTGACGCATGGACCCAATTTTCCGCTTTTTCGAGGAAATGCTTAAAATAATTATTACTTTTACGAATTGCGATGTTTATGAATTGCTACACTGTATAAAAAGAAGATATATTATTTTAAGATTTTTTGGTAGTCACTTTTAAGTTATTTACAAAAAGTTATCAAAAGAATATTAAAATGCATTAATTTCTAAGATGGAAGTTGGAAAAATAAGATATTTTAAACGTTTTAAAAGTGACTACACTTATCCAAATTATCAATATTACGCAAATTCATCATTTTATAAATTGCTATACTTATAGATGTAAGAGATAATTCGTAAAAATGGCATTTCGGACAAATAAATATTTTTATAAATTACATTTAGCAAAAGTGACAATGCGTAAACATATTGTTTAAAAATAATGAAGATTTGTAAAATTAAAAATTTGTGTAAATAGCATTTCGCTATAAAAACTGTTTGGTTAATTGATATTTAGTTAAAATGACATTCACCAAATGCAGTTCGGTAAAATGTCATTTGAGAAATATTCATGAGCTTGAAAATTTTATAAGTAATTAAAATTAAAAAAATTTAATTAATTTAAAGGGAAGAATAACGTGGAGAAGCAAAATTACATGTTAAAATGTTTAAAGAAAAATTACGTGTTGAATGGAAAATGGAAGCAACGTAGTCGACCGCGAAGCGGTCGACGGAGACGCTAGTAAGTAAAAGAACACGTGCCTAGTGAAAAAATTGAAATGCGGTGGAAGTCAAAGTCAAATCGAAATCAAATCAACTTACGTAATAGACTCCCTGCTTGAGTTAACAAATTGTATTTTCTTTGGTAAAGCATAACAATATTTTGTGACGATTTCCTTATTTTGTTAATGACCGGAATTATAAAGCTCTAAATGATACTACAGCGTACTCATCCACTGTTTCATTTAGTTAGACTAATTGGTTTCGATGTGCATTTTACAGTGGGCTTTAAAAAATCACGACAGGCGAATAATTTCCTTAACGCTCACACAGATCACAAACGTAAATATGCATATGTACAACACCAAATGCTTTCCGTTTTTCGGGTTAATTATTTTTTTCTTCCTCGATAGATTTTAAAACTGATAAGTCAGGATGTTTAAGTTAAAATTAATTAAATTCAAAAATAAATTAATTTCTTAAATAAAATTGACCATGAGTTGAAACTTCTATGATAAGAACTCATGAGAGAGAAAACTTCACTCCTTTTTTGCAAAATTATTCGCTCCAGTTTCTTCTCTCGTATATTTTGTCGTCTGAAAATGTTTTAAAGGATTTTAAAAAATTCTTTTCCTTTTTTACAAGCCTTTGTGTTGCATGTAGGTTTTTTTCCTTCGCCTCCTCCCGTTATTCCACTTAAGTTTATTTAATGGTAAAAGAAAGAAAAGATCGTACAGGAAAGGAAATCCTGGTAAGTGCTCCGGGACATCTTTGATGGAACTACCTACGAAATTACATCTCGTCCATCAAGGGCCACTTGTCGATTCGACGAATTCAGGTCGTCACGAAGTTTTTCGAAAAGAAGTTTCATTCTCCCACTATCTCTCCCTCCCTCCAAGTCCGCGCAGACAACAGCGTGTTTGAGGTCTGCTCAAAAGATACCTTAATTACAATGATCGAGGTGGCAGCCCTGAGCAAAATGGCAACGTCCTGTTTTCAGTACAATTATTCCAAGCCCACCAAGAAGCCTGAGGACATTTCTTCAGTTTCGATCCACCCACGAAATTCCATTCCTAGTGAGTTTGTCTGTTCCCTCTATCTGACTGTCTGCCTTAGTGCATATATATATTAGGGTGGCTCTTATTTACCAAGTTAAAGATAACTTTTGGACCCCCCTCTACATCAAATCTTTGGCCCAAATTATGAAAAAATTCGATAGGAAAATTGATTTTGAGATTGATTAACCGATTGGTATACACTTTTCCCAATGAGTATTTTTCCCAAAAAGTGACATTCTCAAGAAGTAGTAATTCCCAAAAAAAAATTTTCCAAGAAAATCACGTTCCCAAAGAACTATTTTCCCAAAATTTCAAAAATAATGTTTTATTTAACTAATTTAAAAGTTTTGTTTTATATTTGCTGATTTTCAATACTAGTACATTAAAATTGAATATTATAACCGATTGTCTGCAAATAACCCATACCCAGGTGCGAATTTTGGTCGGCCGCCAGAGTTGGCAGGTCGGGCCCAGGTCGGCCCATCTATGGCTGCCAATAGGTCGGCAGCCAAAGTCGGGCCGACTTTGGTTACTGTTTCCACCCAAGGTTGGGCCGACTATGGGTGCCAGAGTTTAGAGAACCTAATTTTAGTTGGTCGGGCCGACTCTGGCCTGAGTCGGGCCGATGGTCGGCAAAACTATGGCAGCCAGACTGTAAAAAACCTAATTTCTGTTGGTCGGGCCGACTCTGGCCTGAGTCGGGCCGATGGTCGGTAAAACTATGGCAGCCAGAGTTTAAAAAACCTAATTTCTGTTGGTCGGGCCGACTCTGGCCTCAGTCGGGCCGATGGTCGGTAAAACTATGGCAGCCAGAGTGTAAAAAACCTAATTTCTGTTGGTCGGGCCGACTCTGGCCTGAGTCGGGCCGATGGTCGGTAAAACTATGGCAGCCAGAGTTTAAAAAACCTAATTTCAGTTGGTCGGGCCGACTCTGGCCTGAGTCGGGCCGATGGTCGGTAAAACTATGGCAGCCAGAGTGTAAAAAACCTAATTTCTGTTGGTCGGGCCGACTCTGGCCTGAGTCGGGCCGATGGTCGGTAAAACTATGGCAGCCAGAGTTTAAAAAACCTAATTTCTGTTGGTCGGGCCGACTCTGGCCTCAGTCGGGCCGATGGTCGGTAAAACTATGGCAGCCAGAGTGTAAAAAACCCAATTTCTGTTGGTCGGGCTGACTCTGGCCTGAGTCGGGCCGATGGTCGGTAAAACTATGGCAGCCAGAGTTTAAAAAACCTAATTTCAGTTGGTCGGGCCGACTCTGGCCTCAGTCGGGCCGATGGTCGGTAAAACTATGGCAGCCAGAGTGTAAAAAACCTAATTTCTGTTGGTCGGGCCGACTCTGGCCTGAGTCGGGCCGATGGTCGGTAAAACTATGGCAGCCAGAGTTTAAAAAACCTAATTTCTGTTGGTCGGGCCGACTCTGGCCTCAGTCGGGCCGATGGTCGGTAAAACTATGGCAGCCAGAGTGTAAAAAACCCAATTTCTGTTGGTCGGGCTGACTCTGGCCTGAGTCGGGCCGATGGTCGGTAAAACTATGGCAGCCAGAGTTTAAAAAACCTAATTTCAGTTGGTCGGGCCGACTCTGGCCTCAGTCGGGCCGATGGTCGGTAAAACTATGGCAGCCAGAGTGTAAAAAACCTAATTTCTGTTGGTCGGGCCGACTCTGGCCTGAGTCGGGCCGATGGTCGGTAAAACTATGGCAGCCAGAGTGAAAAAAACCTAATTTCTGTTGGTCGGGCCGATGGTCGGTAAAACTATGGCAGCCAGAGTGTAAAAAACCTAATTTCTGTTGGTCGGGCCGACTCTGGCCTGAGTCGGGCCGATGGTCGGTAAAACTATGGCAGCCAGAGTGTAAAAAACCTAATTTCTGTTGGTCGGGCCGACTCTGGCCACGGTTGGCCCGACCATCTTAAAAAACATTTCTATACTGCCATGGTAGAAATTAAAAGTTTTTGTGTTAATTATTTTAGCTAAAATGGATTAAACAAAAACTAATAAACGTTATCTGATTTATTAATCGTTATGAATTACAAATTTCTTTTTTTAAATTGCAGCTTATAAATTCATTTTTGTTCTTAGGCTTTCATGTAAGCGTAGCGTAATGGTTAGCGTGTTAGACTTCGGTGCGTTAGGTTGCGAGTTCGATCCCTGCGAGCGTTAGAAATTTTAATTTGTATTTATGTATAAGATTGCGTCTAGTGTTAAGATGAATGCGATAAATAAATAAATAAATAATGAATATTAAGATATCACTTAATATCTGTTAATTGTAAAGTTAATAATTTTTTGCAAACGGTCGGCCGACTATTGGCTGCCAAGGTCGGCACGACCGTGGTTGCCAAAATGCAGCCGACCTTCTTTCTCATGGTCGGGAAAACTTTGGCACCCCTGGTCGGCCCAACTTTGGCAGCCATAGTCGGCCCGACCATGTCAGCCACTGGACGGCGGGTGTTACAATTCGCTAGTTCGGCCGACCTTTGGCTGCCAAGGTCGGCACGACCATGGTTGCCAAAATGAAGCCGACCTTCTTTCTCATGGTCGGGAAAACTTTGGCACCCCTGGTCGGCCCGACTTTGGCACCCATGGTCGGCCCGACCATGTTAGCCACTGGACGGCGGGTGTTACAATTCACTAGTTCGGCCGACCTTTGGCTGCCAAGGTCGGCACGACTATCCACTTGGTCGGCGCGACCATGGCCCGACCAACTTTTCGCACCTGGGTAGCATCATTTCTATGTCTATATTCTCCGTATTCCGAAACAATGTTGTAAATTTGATCTTCTCTTCTTCTTCTATCTTTGTTCCATCCTTTTCTTATTTTCTGTCCAAGCTCTATTTGTCGCAACATTGTTTCTGTGTCCGATTGTTCCTTTGCCAATTCCGTAAGAAAAGCATACAAGCTAAGATGTTCATCAGCGACACGCTTTATTCTATTAACAATTTTTGAAGCTTCCACTTCTTCCGAGTTTGATGTATGGCTATGCTCCGATTGCTGCGGACCTTTTTCAATAATAATATTTTGTTCTCTTCCAGAGGTTATAGCTCTCGCGGAACATTCTCCTTTTTTTTGTCAATTCCAATACACTTTTTTATTCCACGTGCCCGAATGTTTATAATATAAAAAATTTCCAATATTAAGACAAGTACTTCTATTTTTCACAATAAGTTCAGCCATGACTTTATAATTTAGATTTACAAAAAATACGATTTAATATTACTGCCAAAGCAAATGTTATGAAGGGAACTGTCACTATCCGCTTTTCATTTTTTCATTTGTTAATAATATTAATTTAATCAATTAAAAAACATTGTTTGGGTAAAAAGTTCTTTGGGAACATGATTTTTTGGGAAACGATTTTTTTTGGGGGAAAAATGTCCATTTAGAAAAGTATCGACCTACCGATTAACCCTTTCCCGTAAGCGCCTACTTTTCCCATTTAAAATACATGGGATTTTACAAACTTTTGGTTTTTTTAAAATAATTTTTCTACTTAACAAAATTTTTTAAATCGGTTTTTAGATTCTTAAAGTGCACACTTTTACCTTTAAAATGACAGTGTTAATTAAAACGATTTTCTTAAGTGGCCGACTACTGTCTGGTTTACCCAATATTGCAAAGAAATTTTTTAAAATAAAATTAAAATTTCGGTGACTAACTTCTCTTGATTATTTTCGAGAAATTTAAATAAAATTATTTGAAAGAAGTTAATTATTTTTAATAGCATGTAAAGAAATTTTAATTATTCCAAAAATATTCAATCAGTTGTTTATAAAAATTTAATATTATCTTAAAACAATAAAATTGAAAAATTTCAAAAATCTTATTTTTCAGAATTATTTTCAAAAAAACTTTGCGATAATTCAATTTTATTAAAAAATTGTACGTGTGTATCTTTATTTAAATTAACCAATAACAATTTTAATTATTAATCATTGCACTGGGACAGATAAATACATCAGAATGTGACTCTTTATTAAATTCAATTATTTATCAATTATTAAATTAAATTACTTTGAAAATTCAATTTGTTACAAAGTTTTTAATAGAATTTTTTAACAAATTTAATTATTTTCAGTTGCATTTTATAAAATTTCTATGCTTTCGATAATTTTTTTAAAATTTATTTACATACTATATTTAGATCCGTGACTGATTTTTTACTATCAAAGTAATTATTTTTAACTCAAATTTAATTTAAATTTAGAGAACAGTATAAATGTCTATAAAAATTTAATTAAAAGCGATTTTTTAAAAACAAATTAAAAAACGCTGCCAAGCTGTATATTTTTTTATAATTTTAGTGCTCATTTCATGAACACTTTACTTCCGCATAGAGATAAAAATAATAAAAAAACCGCTGCCAAGTTGTATATTACATTCTCATAAAAAATGAGAAAGTCTTGGATTTGTGCGATTTTGAGAAATTTCTAATTTTAATAAATCTTTACGTTTCATGACTCCCTGATTCCAAAAAAATGGTTTTTATAGAAGTGTCTGTCTGTCGATCTGTCTGTCTGTCTGTAGAAAATTTTGTCTCGACGATAACTCGAATAAATTTTAATAAATCGACTTGCAATTTAGGGTGTTTTCTTAGTCCATTAAAATGAAGCCTGAGTTCGTTGGACAGCTTATTTCGTCAAAAAACGACAAAAATAAAAAACTTTTAAATTTTCAAAATTTTGTATTTTTTACAATTTTCAAAAAAATATTTTTTTCTAATTTTTTCCTTAAAATTTGTACAAAAACAAACAACTTTTCTTTGAGACACCTTCTTGTATAACGAAAAACAAAAAAGTTATGAATTTTTTTTGAAATTTTGAAATTTTCAAAATTTTGGATTGTTGACAATTTTCAAAAAAATATATTTTTTTATTTTTTTCCTTAAAATTTGTACCAAAACAAACAATTTTTCCTTCAGATACTTTTTTGTACAACAAAAAATAAAAAAGTTATGAATTTTTTTTCCAAAAAAGTGCAAAAAATTGAGATTTATAGTAAGTAAAGCATTAGCTGAAACATTAAAAAACATGTAAAAACTTTAATTTTTTTCTTTCAGATGCCAAATTTAGGTAAATATACAAAATTAGGAACAAATAAGAACTCAAAATAATCGAAAATTTTGCTTTTTCTTAATTTTTTCGTAAAATTTGTTTTTTACATTCTCATAAAAAATGAGAAAGTCTTGGATTTGTGCTATTTTGAGAAATTTCTAATTTTAATAAATCTTCACGTTTCATGACTCCCTGATTCCAAAAAAATGGTTTTTATAGAAGTGTCTGTCTGTCGATCTGTCTGTCTGTCTGTAGAAAATTTTGTCTCGACGATAACTCAAATAAATTTTAATAAATCGACTTGAAATTTAGGGTGCTTTTTTAGTCCATTAAAATTAAGCCTGAGTTCGTTGGACAGCTCATTTCGTCAAAAAACGACAGAAATACAAAACTTTTAAATTTTCAGAATTATGTATTTTTTACAATTTTCAAAAAAATATTTTTTTAAAATTTTTCCTTTAAATTTGTACAAAAACAAACAACTTTTCTTGTAGACACTTTTTTGTATACCAAAAAACAAAAAAGTTATAAATTTCTTTGAAATTTTGAAATTTTCAAAATTTTGGATTTTTGACAATTTTCAAAATTTTGGATTTTTGACAATTTTCAAAAAAAAATATTTTTTTATTATTTCCTTAAAATTTGTACCAAAAAAAACAATTTTTTCTTTAGATACTTTTTTGTACAACAAAAAACAAAAAAGTTATGATTTTTTTTTCCAAAAAGTGCAAAAAATTGAGATTTATAGTGAGTGAAGCATTAGCTGAAACATTAAAAACATTAAAAACATGTCAAAACTTTCATTTTTTTCTTTTAGATGCCAAATTTAGGTAAATACACAAAATTAGGAACAAATAAGAACTCAAAATAATCGAAAATTTTGCATTTTCTTAATTTTTTCGTAAAATTTGTTTTTTACATTCTCATCAAAAATGAGAAAGTCTTGGATTTGTGCGAGTAGAGGTATTAGGGGGTTTCTGGGACACGGATCTAAAGGAAAGTAACTTTCAAGTCTCTCGACCAATCAGGAGCGAGCTTTAGTTCTGCTCCAAGGGAAAGTTAATGTTGCATATGTATAATATGAAACATTTTTTTTTAAAGTGTAACTGACCAATCAGGAGCGAGAAGTAGATAGGCAGGGCCGGTTCTAACTGGAGATCCCTGCACCGACAGGTTACTGACACTTTTAGCCCAGACTCAAACTATTTAGCCAAGACTCAGACCCTTGGGGGGTAAGATCTTGATGATTGGGCGGAAATGATGTCATTCACAGATTCCTGCACCGACATGTTACCGACACTTTTAGCCCAGACTCAAACCATTTGGGGGAGGGTGCGTTTCAGACCATGATTCTGAGGCGGATATGACATCACGAGTGAGGGTGTGATTCAGGGGGAGAGTGCGATTCAGACCATGATTCTGAGGCGGATATGACATCACGGGTGAGGGTGCGATTCAGACCATGATGCTGAGATGGATATGACGTCACACTTCCTAGAATTTTTGCTTGTGTAATTTGATATATTCTTATCTAAGAAATTTTTACCATTTACTTGTTGTTTATAATGTCTTTGATTTATTGCTTCTGGTTTGGGATTTATCTAAGGAATTTTTCCACGTGTAATTTGATACCTTTTTATTTCTTGGAATTATTGTCTTTATTTTAGCTTTTGTTTTACATGTAATTTGATATCTTATTTATTGATGACTTAGCATGTGAAAAACAAGATAATATTAAGGCCTTTTTTGCTATGGGAAGACACAAAGCGGTGGATTGCTTTTATTTATGTCAAACATACGCGCGCATTTTAAAACATTTAATACGTGACAATGTTAATTTACTAGTTTTATTTAAACAAGATGAAATGAATCTTAGACATATTTATGATGATCATGTAAATACTGATATGACATTTATGGAATTTAAAAAACTTTGCAACTCTTGTTGGAAAAATAAGCATGATTTTATAGTGATTGATAAAGATCGTGATATTAATGAAGGTAGATATAGACAATGTTTTGATTGTTTTATAAAATTAGAGAAATGATATTCTTTGTAAACAGTTTCATTCAAGACATTGGTCTATCAACATGTCTTCTACACACTTGAAACATTTGCGAAAGCAAAAAGATATTCTTGGTCAAATTGCGAAAGCCAGTGATGCTATTCGACGAAAGCATAGACTGATGAAACTGGACAAGGAAGAAATTGAACAGACATTAAATAATACCTTTAAACCTATAGTGACACCAATTCAGAAATTAGTTGACGATATTGAAATTGTCAAACAAATTCGACCAGTAAAAATTGAAAGAGAGGGAGACCTTCCTTTAGAGTTTGAAGAAGATCAAGAAGTTAAGAGAGAATGATTCATTTTTAGGAGATGACTTATCATTTGCAACAGCTGCTGATAATGACGATAATGGTGATGATTATGATGACGATAACGGTGATGATTATGATTATGATGATGATGGAGATGATAATGGAGATGGAGATAAATCAGAGAAAGATGGTGCTATTTTATATCTTCAAATGTTGGATGAAAAGGGAAAAGATTTAGATCCTTCATATGGAGTTCGTAAATTATCTAAAGGGCAATTAATGATTGGTAATTCAGGAATAAATTTTGAACAAAATAATATTAGTGTAGGTAGTAAAACATATCCTGCAGCGAAAGGTTTACTTGAGCTTTTATTCAAAAAAGTTCCAGAAGAAGCTGTTTTAAGTGTAGTTGATCGAGAAAATTATAAAAATATTGTAATATCAACTAATGCTCATAAAAAATATTACAAAGCAGATAGCGCTGTTAGAGATAAAAAGAGTTTAAAATATCTAAACTATATAGCAGTACATTCTGGTGAAGGTTTAATTCCAGAATATATGACTCAACAAGAAGATACAAAAATTGATTATGTTTATTGGGATGATCCTAATGAATTAGTTGATCGTTTAAGATTGCTCTTGGCATCTCAAGCAGCTGGAAATCCCAGTCATAATAATGAGATTATATCAATTATTGAAGAGTTGAGAGAAGCTGGAATTGTTTATTAATTAACAGTTGTAGAAATTTTTATCATTTTCATGATGAGTATCGACATATTCGGACGTCAGTTTAAAAGCTCAGAAACTTCAAATCGAGGTCCTCAAGGACTTGGTTTTAAGTTGACTGCTGAAGGAGATTTTAATATTGAAAATAAGAAACTTTGCAACGTAGCTAATGCTGAGAGCAACGATGATGCAGTAAACTTGAATACTGTAAACAAAGTTATTGAATCAAAAGCGAACGCCATCTATGATGTAATCGGTTCTGTGAGAAATGATGTAAATGATAATGTTGTAAAGATTTTAGATTTAGAAGATTTGATAAAAAAATATTTTGAAAATCTAAGAATCAGTATTGAAAGAAATATAGAGATGATGTCTACCAACAAAGACATTATTTTACAATTAGACAGCAGACTGCGCACACTTAAAGGTAATTAACAATGGAGGATCAAAAACTACAGTTGGTGAAAGAGTTACATAAACCAGCGAGAAAAAATTATAAGCGAAGAAATGTTGACATTCGTAGTATTGACGAGACTTGGCAAGCTGATCTTGTTGAAATGCAACCTTATGCTAGAGAAAATAAAGGTTACAAGTACCTGTTAACCGTCATTGATACATTTTCAAAGTTTGCTTGGGCTGTTCCAGTAAAGTCCAAAAAAGGTGAAGATGTGACTGCGGCAATGAAATCTATTTTATTTAAAAAACGTATACCAAAAAATTTGCAAGTAGATAAAGGAAAAGAGTTTTATAATTCACAGTTTGAAAATCTCATTAAAAGTTATAACATTAACTTGTATTCTACCCATAGTAATTTGAAAGCGTCAATTTGTGAGCGATTTAATCGTACTTTGAAGAATAAAATGTGGATGCAATTCAGTTTACGCGGTAGTTACAAATGGATAGACATATTAAGTGATTTAGTAAATGCGTATAATAATAGTAAACATCGGACAATAAGAATGAAGCCAATAGATGCAAATGCTCAAAATGAAAATAATTTATTGTTTAATGTATTTAAAAAAGTTTTAGTAAACAGGCAATATAATAAGAAATTTAAAGTTGGAGATAGAGTACGTATAAGTAAAGTTAAACATGTTTTAGAAAAAGGTTATACGCCAAATTGGACTACAGAAATATTTACTATAAGCGATGTAAAAAATACTAATCCAATAACGTATATCTTGAAGGATTATCAGGAAAATCCAATAAGTGGATGTTTTTACGAGCAAGAACTTTCTAAAGTTAAATATCCAGATGTATATTTAGTTGAAAAAGTATTAAAAAAACGAGGATCTAATGTATTTGTAAAATGGTTAGGTTTTGATAATTCTCATAACAGTTGGGTCTGTCTGTAGAAAATTTTGTCTCGACGATAACTCGAATAAATTTTAATGAATCGACTTGCAATTTGGGGTGTCTATTAAAATGAAGCCTGAGTTCGTTGGACAGCTCATTTCGTCAAAAAACGACAAAAATTCAAAACTTTTAAATTTTCAAAATTTTGTATTTTTTACAATTTTCAAAAAAATATTTTTTTCTAATTTTTTCCTTAAAATTTGTACAAAAACAAACAACTTTTCTTTTAGATACTTTTTTGTACAACAAAAAACAAAAAAGTTATGCATTTTTTTAAAGTTTTTGGGCAAGGTTTGTTTTTGAAGTTGTTGGGCATATATAGCCAAATGGTTAATCTAGAACTAAAAAATTTTATTTTTAATTTAAATTTTTTTTACATTCTTGTTACATGAGAAAGTATTAGTTTTGGTTGAAAATTGATTTTCGCTAATTTTATGAAGTCTCATGAAATTAACAAAGTTGGGCTGGTCTGACTCTTTTTTACATTTCAATTTTTGGTCCTATGTTGTTGGAAATGGTTTTTTACATTCTCATCACATGAGAAGATATTTGATTTGGTGGAAAACTGACTGTTGCTAATTGTATGAAATCTTTGCGTTTTGAGGTTCCCTGAATTCAAAGAACATGGTTTGGCGATTACGTCTGTCTGCAAGCCTGTCTGTCCGTCTGTCCGTAGACAAAAACTTTGTTCCGACGATAACTTTTGAAAAACTTAATTTTTTAAAAAAGTTTTTGCGAATTTTTGACTTTTTGTCTCATCTCAGTGGACGTTCTCTTAAAAAAATCGTTTTTTTTAAAATAAAGCTGAGATACCGGCGTAACTTTTCTAGGAGATGTCCGAGTAAATCAACAAAGAGTGAAAAGTTAGCCATTACGCTCCGGTCTACACTACACAAAAAACTTATAAGAATACTAATACTTTAAGAATATTTTAGCTGCTTCTGCAAATCAAGTTTCTGCTAAGAGAGTTAGTAGAATTAAAAATAACTTCACAATTTTAATCATCAAGACCAAAAATATACATTTAAATGCTTTTAATCTCGCAATCATCAGCAAACAAAAACATGTGATGAGAATGTAATCCTTAAAGTCATAGTTACTTTAAAAAAAATGTTTTACGAAACATATAATAGGAAACAAGAACAAGAACACAATATAATAATGCACAATAATTGCAGACCACCGCGAGCGAAGAAATATATGAATAACTTTTTATAAATATGGTAAAAGTGATTGAATTTTGGGTCAATCAATTTATTTTTAAATAGCCTACAAGATAGTTACAATAATTTAATAGTTAAACAAAAATTTTCAAACAAAAAAGTTGCGAAAATGTCATTTTTTACAATTTTTGGTTTTTAACATACCAATAATTTCGAAATTTATTATCGAATTAGGTTCAAAAATATGTCAATCGAAGCGTTTTTAATGCTCTACAAGTTAATAACGATAATTCTAAAGTTTCTTCTACGTTTTTCAACAAAATTTATAAAAAAGTCTTATTTTCCAAAATTTTTGATTTTTAAAAGTTTAATAACTCCGGTCAATATGGACGAAAAATGTTCAATTAGGGCTCAAAAGATGCGTCTTAAACAACTCTACAAAATTATGGAAAAACATTTATAGGTGTCCTAACATTTTTTTAAAGTTATGGGCGAAAAACGTTTTTATGAAAAATTAAAAATCAAAAAAAAATTTAGTTAAACTTTATATATATATTAGAAAGTACTCTCACTTTATGTCCGCAGGTGAGATCTACAATTTAAAAAAAAATTCAACCCAAAAGCTCTTCATGATTTCGAGATATTTATGAAAATGTGATGTTTACACACACACACATAAGGAATGACATTTTTTAAAAATGTCATTTTTGAACTCCTGAGGTCAAATAACATAAAGATATGTCCAAAAATCGAACTCGAAAAATTTCGGTATTACAATACTTTCTCTATGAGGAAGTAATATATGAATAACTTTTTATAAATATGGGAAAAGTGATTGAATTTTTAGTCAAACAATGTATTTTTAAATACCCTACAAGATAGTTACAATAATTCAATAGTTAACAAAAAATTTCAAACAAAAAAGTTGAGAAAATGTAATTTTTTACAATTTTTGGTTTTTAAAATATCAATAATTTCGAAATTTATTATCGAATTAGGTTAAAAAAATAGGTCAATTGAAGCGTTTTTTAATGCTCTACAAGTTAATAACGATAATTTTAAAGTTATTTCTACGTTTTTCAACAAAATTTTCAAAAAAGTCTTATTTTCCAAAATTTTTGATTTTTAAAAGTTTAATAACTCCGGTTAATATGGACGGAAAATGTTCAATTAGGGCTCAAAAGATGCGTCTAAAAAAACTCTACAAAATTATGAAAAAACATTTATAGATGTCCTAACATTTTTTTAAAGTTATGGGCAAGAAACGTTATTTGCAAAATTAAAAATAAAAAAAAATTTAGTTAAACTTTATTAATATATCAGAAAGTACTCTCGCTTTATGTCCGCAGGTGAGATCTACAATTTAAAAAAAATTTCAGCCCAAAAGCTCTCTATGATTTCGAGAAATGTCATTTTTGAACTCCTGAGGTCAAATAACATAAAAATAATATAATAATAATGATTCTATCACTCGGTTTTCAAATTAATTATGTGTGGAAGTTAACGATCACTCCGAGTCAATCTTGACTCGGAGTGATCGTTAACTTCCACACATAATCAAATAACATAAAGATATGTCAAAAAATCTAACTCAAAAAATTTTGGTATTACAATACTTCCTCTATGAAGAAGTAATAATAAAACTTTTTTTAATTTAGTGAAAAAATTCCCGGTTTGGCATGAAATTCCTGGCTTATTCCCGGTTGATTAAAATTCCCGGTTAGTAGGCACACTGAGAAACATCTAAATTGGAAATTTTTAGATAAATTTTTTTAATCTCTTTCTAATTTGTCAAAAAATTTAACAAAGAATATTATACCATTGAAATAACTTATTACAATAATTTTTGAAAATAGTTATCCGCCATTTTAAATCTTCAAAAACTTACTTCAGATTCGTAAATCAGCGACTCGAATAACCCCTAGGTATCAAGTTTCAAACAAATTCAACTTTAAGAAAAATAGATGCATTTGGAAACCACTTTTCCGGTGGAAAGTCATGCGCTAGAGGGTTAAATATGACGCATGTGTGTAAATCGCTCCTCTCTCGATAGAGCCAGCACTACAAAAGCGGTAAAATTTAAATTATCAATTAAATTGTAAACGGTTGTTTAATTTAATTTAAAATTAAATAAGCATTTTAAGTTGAACTTTTCATCTCTTGTTTATCACTACAATAATAATTAATAATTTTATTAATAATTATAACAATAACTATATATTAATTAATTAATATATAATAATATACTGCTAGGTGTCTCGCCTTGTCGTCCGACTGCACGGAAGAGTTTCTCTTCTGCAAGGTTAGGCGACGAAGGGTGTTTTCGACGTCGTCGGTCGTACCGGTCAGTTGCCACATAAAGGTGCTCAAACTGTTTATTTGAGACTATTTAGTTTAACCTAAATAGTCTCAAATAAGCACCTTTTTGTGGCAACTGACCGGTACGACCAACGACGCCGAAAACACCCGAAGTGGTACTCGTACGGTACGTACCCGTAGAGACGCGCTATACAAAAGAGCCACTCTTCTGAAAATAGTCGTCACTGCGTGTGCACTACGGATCGAGTCGTCTCCCCGCGGTCCGCCGAATTAACGGAAGAGTCTCTCTTCCGCGATTCCGTATTACGGGAGACCGTTTATCTAACACCCGTTCCGTCGTTCGTTACGGTACGGAAGAGCCTCTCTTCCGAACCGCCGAGCGCATTTTTTGCCTCCAAATAAAAAAACAAACAAGTAGACCGCGCAGTCGCTAAGGGTGAAATTTGCTCGAGGAGTCTCTGCGTTGCTCGTAACTTACGGAAGAGTCCCTCTTCTGCGTTTACGCAACAACGTACGACTAGTCGTCGAGACGTGCCGGTAATATACTGTAACGAGCGACTATTATCTCGCTCGAATAATTTCGATATATCGACAATCGAAATGAACGCGCTAGATTATTAATTATTAATTAATTAATTAATTTATAATTTTGAAATATTCTTCCCACGGTTTGAGGCAAAAATCTCTGAGACACAAACAGAAAAATCTTTTGTATGTTTGTCAATAGAATATTATCACAGTTTAATAAATTCCAAACTTTTAGTTTTTATATTAACTACGAAGACATTTCTTAGAAATGTCGTAAATCAAGTAAAAGTTGGAAAAAGTAATCTCGAATTTCTTAAGTCATAAAACCAAAACCGTCAAGAGTTATACAAAAAATAAAACATCTCAAGTGCCCTTTTCCATAGGACAATAGAACATGTGTTCAACATACTTGAGACCGCAGGATTGCAATGGTCTAGGGATAGTAGGAGATGAGTCACAAAGGACTAGTTGAATAAAGATCTAAAATATTTAATAATAAATAATACGAATGGAATTATTAGAATAATAATAATTATTATTATATTATAATTATTATTATATTATTATTATTATTATTATTATTATTTTTTTTTTTTGCTTAGTGACTTTTGGGAAATCTGCCTACAGATACCTTGGATTCCGCACTCCAAGGTTATGTGGGGTTGGTATGATAAAAAAAACAAAAGGAAATATAAAAAAAAGAAAAATAAATAAATGTTATAATAAATTTAACAAACTGGCGACCTACTACCAGCCCGACCCACTAAAACCCGTAACCCTTCTTCTGGAGCCCTTTACTCTCCCTCGGAACTGTCGTAAGACTTTAGCCTTCGAGGGTGGCGCTCCAACTCTGTCGCTAATGCGACTTTCTGCTTTTCTCTGCGGTCATCCTGCGTTAATAGTTAAAAATTTAAAACTATTTCAATATAAAGCGGAATTAACAGCACAACAATAATTAAAAAAAAAAGTTTAATTAAGTGTAAACAGTCAAAAGATAAAATTGCAAACGGATATATAAAAAAAAGAAAAAAAAATAAACGCGTATATAATATTAAAAACATAAAACGGAATAAATTAAAATTGTATAAGGACAAATAAATCACAAAATAAATTAATAAAAAACAAACAAAACAAATTAAAAGCTGTTTAAATTACGCTTTTTTGGCGGCCGTCGAGATCTCTCCTCGACATAACCGAGATTATGAAGTTCTCGACTTGCCGCCAATTCTCTTCCGACTGGGTCATCAGCGATACCATGTTCTCCGGTGTAACTTGACTATTTACACCTTCGAACATGGCCCGCCTCTCCAAGTCCCATTTTCTGCATGAGAAGAGGGTGTGCTCCGCGTTGTCCTCAGGGAACTGGCAATATGCACACACCTCGTCCTCGCGTAATGTAAAGCGACACAGGTACGAGTTAAAACACCCGTGACCTGTGAGCGCCTGAGTCAAATAGTAGGAAACCTGACCGTGTTTCGTATTTATCCAGGTGGCGAGTGCCGGGATAAGGCGATAAGTCCATCGACCTTTTTCCTCACCATCCCATCTTTCTTGCCATCTTTCTATGAGCCTGTGCCTCGCTTATTTGCGGATCAGGCCCTTGCTTGGTCTTAATTCCTCATCCAAGAAACTGCTTTCTTTAGAAAAGAGAAACATTTCTTCCCTTTCCCTTGCCAAAAGATCTCCTGGCGGGACACTTGCAAGGACCTGCACAGCACTCGTAGATACCGTCTTATATGCAGAGATGATACGCGTTGTTATCGATCTCTGCGCCGACAGTACCCTTTCACAGATGGTCACACATCTTTTACTTCTCAGGGATGGGGCCCACGCTGGTGCTGCATAGAGCATTTTAGCGTGGGCGACATTCGCCACCAGTCTTATTTTTTGTTCACGGGGTCCGCCTACGTTTGGCATTAACCGTAAAAGATTAGCCGCACACTCGATCGCCCTATTTGACGCCGTAGCCATGTGGTGGTGGAAGTTTAACCTTCCATCCAACTCCACACCAAGATATTTAATTTGCTTACTCCACTTGACCTCGAATCCGTCTCTCACGATTCGTGGGAACTCATAACCACGTCTGTCTGTGACTAGCAGTGCCTCGGTCTTTTCCAGGGCCATTTCAAGACCTCTGGTATCCAGCCAGCTTTTTGCTAGTCGCAGACATTCGTTCACCAATGTCCCAAGAGCCTCCTCACTTTCGGCAGTGCACACGAACAACGCGTCGTCCGCAAAGCCGATGATCACCGCACCTTAGGGCAGATCCATTCGCAGAAAATCATCAGTCTCCCTCATATATAAACCACCTGTCGCTAAGATAGATAATTAAGATAGATAATTATCTATTATCCGCAACAAGTAGGGCGGCATGTTTTTCTTTTTCATCGACTCGATGAGATCTTTCCATCTTGCGGAATTAAACGCGTTGCGTATGTCAATTGCTACCAACGCGCAGAAGCTCTTCTTTTTTCCAGGTCCCAATTTGTTTTTTCCTGCTTTGGCTATGTCCACAACTGCCTGGATGGCATCAACTGTGGACTTGCCTTTACGGAAACCAAATTGGTGATCCGATAGACTATTCTCTCCAGTCAAGTGGCTTTGCATTCTCTGCAGAACCATATCCTCTAGCAGTTTGCCCATAGTATCCAACAGGCATATAGGCCTGTACGATAAAACCTTATCTAGAGGTTTTTCACCTTTCCTTAGGAGGACTAACCTCTGTCGCTTCCAGTCGCGTAGGAACTCTCCTCTCTCAAGGCAAAGATTGAAGCATCGAAGCAGAATCTGGGGTGAAGTGTCGATTACCAACTTTAGGATCTCGTTACTTATCCCATCGATTCCAGGCGCCTTGCCTGTTTTCAATCTTTTGCCTGCCTTTTGCAGTTCACTAAGTGTGAAGAGTTCTTCCTCTTCGACTTTGCAAAAACTCCAGTCCCTTCTAAGGTATGGCTCTGCAGGAGGAAACAAAGAATTTATTATCTTCCTGACCCAATCGGGATTGTCCAGGCCGGGGGTCTTTTGCCTCGTCGCTAATTTCTTAGTAACGATTTTAAAAGCCAGACCCTATGGGTCCTTATCGACTTCCTCGATTAGGTCCTTCCAGCTACGGCGTCGCGACTTGCTGATCTCTTTCTTGAGGTCCTTTTTCGCCCCCTTGAAAGCCGCTTTCAGCAAGGGATCTCCCTTAGATCGGGTATATGTCCTTCTTGCTTTGAGGCATTCCTTTCTCAAGGAGGCTAGCTCCTCTGACCACCAGTGCAAGGATTTTCTTACGGGAGTGGCGCCTTTGCGTGGCATTGACGCATTGCAAGCGGTGACTATCATGTTCCTCACCGCTCGCACCTCCCCATCCAGACTGCTCGGCCTCTTCACCCAGCCCAAGTCCTCAATTAAAAGGGCTTCTCTTAGGGTCCGGCCAAACTTTTCCTTGTCGAGTCTCTTTATATTCCACGAGGAGGTCTTGCGACTAGGAACATCCTGTCTCTTTCCTTCTTGTATGTCTCCCATCGAGACTGAGAACTCAATGTACTGGTGGTCACTTGCGGTATATTCCTCAGAGACCCGCCAGTCGCTTATGTGGCTAAATAGTTTAGACGATGCGATCGTTGGATCTATAATTGATCCGATCGCACCTCGTCTAAAAGTCCATGTATTGCCTCGGTTTACAGCCAATAAGTCGTTTTTGAAGATCATTTCTCCAATACGAATTCCTCTCTTGTCGAGTCTCGTCTCACCCACTCTGGCGACTTTGCGTTAAAATCGCCAGTGATGATGACATCCAGCCTGGATTCTGTGAGGCTCGCTTCTAGGTCTTCGATATTGGCTTCGAAGTTTGTCAGTGGGTCGTTGGGTGAGAAGTAGCAGCTATACATATTAGCTACCTCTATCCACACGAACCCACTGCTCGTCTCCAGAAACTTGTCAACCCGCAATTCTGGGTTGCACAGCTTTATGGCGGCTCTCTTCGCCTTATCCTGATACCAAGGGGCGAGGTCGCTTTCTTGATACTGCTCACTGCAGAACAGGACATCGACCTCATTTTCCCTTGCCGTTTGCATTAGGAGCAACTGTGCATCCTTACTTGTATGCAGGTTGACCCTCAAAAATTTTAAGGATTTACCTTTTTAATCTTTTGCAGTTCTTCCCAGTAAACCGGGCAGGCTCTCTTTCCGGACTCATGATTTGTTTCTGGCTTTCCCAGGTCCAAGCATGTAAGGCACTTCGGCTTAACGTTACAGCTCTTCGCGAGGTGTCCCTCTCCGCCGCATCTCCGACAGTTTTTACTTCTGTCAGGGCCTTTGCAGAATAGGGTTCTGTGTCCGTAACCTAGGCACTTTTGGCACCTAATTACTTCAACATGCTCACGAATTGGAGCGTTTATCCAGCCGATTTTGATTCGGCCAAGTTTAAGCAGAATGTCACTTTCTGCTTCTGCTAAGCGGATTAGAGCCACCTTAGTACTTCTAAAGCGCGTCAAAAGGTGGCACTCTATCTTCAGATCAGGTTTGCCCAGCTTATCTCTCAGAACTGAAATCACCTCATCCTCCATCGTGGTTTCATCCAGCTCCTTGATCTCAAGAGACCTTTTATTTACGAGAGCAGTGACGTCGCATGGCACGGCGCCATGCAGAGCCGAAGACAGTGCTTCCGCAAACTTCAAGGTATCTCCACCCTTTTTCACTATCACAAGAACCTCCTGTTTAAAGGTTCTCCTGATTTTATGAATTAAGGTACCAGTGTCTTCTGGTTTAACCTTTGCTTTTATCAGCGGCAAGATACCCTCATAAGATTTTGGGTCTCTTGCCGTGATCTTTACCGCTTTCGTGGTTCTAAGCTTCAAAGGGTGTTTTGGGAGTTTTTTTTCTCGCCTGGGGGCTTTTTTCTTGGAGCCCGTTCCCTTCTTTTTCCAACAACCTTAAAGCCGTCCTTATTGTCCGCTCCGTCTTTTAATACGGTCTCAGCATACGTCTTGCTGGGACTACTTGAGGGCGCCTCTTTTGCTCCAACTAGCGACCCAGAATTAAGCTGTGGAGCATCCTTTCGCTTAATCCTCTTTCCGCTCCGAGTCACTTGTTGAGGACTCTTATCCGGGCTTACACCTTCTCTGGGGCGCTTACTCACCTTCTTTTCCTTATTAGAATCTGTAGCTGCTGCACTATCAAGAGTTGCAGCAGCAACTCTGAACGGTTCAGAACTCTGAACGGTTCAGGGATAAAACGCAGATTCCTACAAATTGTTAAGAACGCACTCTCCAAAACCGCCACGCCATCCTGGATGTCGCGACTGGCGTTCTTTTGGCGCTTGAATGCCTGGTGCACGCTCTTAAAAATCCCGGGAATAGCCAGGAACTGATTTGCGACATTTGATTCGTAGCATGTCAGCTGGCTATCTATTTGGCTCCCTCCAAAATCCTTGGAGCCATCTGCACCGACTATCGGGGCTTGCACCCGATCAGAATCGGTGGTGGGATTACCCTCTTTCGAGGTACCCACTTGGAGTATTTCATTTAAAATTTTGTCCATTTCATTTATTTTTTTATTTCTTTGTCCCGTGTCGAGGGACAATCGGGCCTTAACAGGGTACTACCATCTGGCCAGGATGGGCCCTGAACCGCCTTCGTTAGTTACATAAACGTTATAGCATTGCCGGAGCATTGATGCGACGTCTATGATATCCAAGGGCACGTGAACATGTATGTTCGGACGTGGAGGTCGATGTGTCTCTCCAAGATAGCAGGAAGTTTCCGCAAAGGGAGTGCATCCTGGTATCTCTTCACAGAGTTTACCCTCATTATTATTATTATTATTATTATTATTATTATTATTATTATTATTTTTTTTTGCTTAGGGAATCTTGGGAAATCTGCCTACAGATACCTTGGATTCCGCACTCCAAGGTTATGTGGGGTTGGTATGATAAAACAAAAGGAAAGAAAAAAAAGAAAAATAAATCTATAAAAAATTAAATTTAATACACTGGCGACCTACTACCAGCCCGACCCACTAAAACCCGTAACCCTTCTTCTGGAGCCCTTTACTCTCCCTCGGAACTGTCGTAAGACTTTAGCCTTCGAGGGTGGCGCTCCAACTCTGTCGCTAATGCGACTTTCTGCTTTTCTCTGCGGTCATCCTGCGTTAATAGTTAAAAATTTAAAACTATTTCAATATAAAGCGGAATTAACAGCACAACAATAATTAAAAATAACAAATGTGTAATTAAGTGTAAAAAGTCAGAAGATAAAATTATAAACGGATATATAAAAAGAAAGAAAAAATAAACGCGTATAAAAAATTGAAAACATAAAACTGTACAAAGATGCATAAAAACACAAACAATTAAAAAATGTATAAGGACAAATAAATCACAAAGTAAATTAATAAAAAAAACAAACGAACAAAATTAAAAGCTGTTTAAATTACGCTTTTTGGCGGCCGTCGAGATCCTTCCTCGACATAACCGAGATTATAAAGTTCTCGACTTGCCGCCAATTCTCCTCTGACTGGGTCATCAGCGATACCATGTTCTCCGGTGTAACTTGACTGTTTACACCTTCGAACATGGCCTGCCTCTCCAAGTCCCATTTCTTGCATGAGAAGAGGATGTGCTCCGCGTTGTCCTCAGGGAACTGGCAATATGCACACACCTCGTCCTCGCGTAATTTAAAGCGGCACAGGTACGAGTTAAAACACCCGTGACCTGTGAGCGCCTGAGTCAGATAATAGGAGACTTCTCCATGCTTTCGGTTTATCCAGGTGGTGAGTGTTGGAATCAGACGATAGGTCCATCTGCCCTTTTCCTCCCCATCCCATCTGTCCTGCGCGACACTTGCAAGGACTTGCACAGCACTCGTCGAGACCGTCTTATACGCAGAGACGATACGGGTAGTAACACATCTCTGCGCAGACAGCATATTATCGCAAATGGTTTTGCTTCTTGTTTTAAGTGAGGGAGCCCACGCTGCTGCTGCGTAAAACAGCTTAGCGTGGGCAACACTAACCACCAGTCTCCTTTTCCTTTCACGTGGTCCGCGAACGTTTGGCATAAGTCGTGCCAAGTCTGACGCACACTTTATCGCCTTATTCAAGGCCGTCGCTATATGGTAATGGAAGTTTAACCTTCCATCGAGCTCCACTCCTAAATACTTAATATGTTTACTCCACTTGACCTCGAATTCGTCTATCACGATTCGTGGGAAACTATAACCACGTCTGTCTGTGACGAGCAGAGCTTCGGTTTTTTCCAAGGCCATTCGAAGACCTCTGGCATCCAACCAGCTTTTAACTCGCCGCAGACATTCGTTCACCAATGTCCCAAGGGCTTCCTCGCTTTCGGCTGAGCACACGACCAACGCATCGTCCGCAAAGCCGATGATGACCGCGCCTTCAGGTAGACCCATTCGCAGGAAGTTATCATAGGATACATTCCACACGAATGGTCCCACCCTCGAGCCTTGGGGGGCACCACTTTGCATCTCTTCCTTCAGAGTCCAGTTGTCCCCCTCATATATTACCCACCTGTCGCTAAGATAATCATTCATTATCCGCAACAAGTAGGGCGGTATTCTCTTCTCCATCATCGACTGGATGAGATCTTTCCATCGTGCGGAGTTAAACGCGTTACGTATGTCAATAGCCGCCAATGCACAGAAGCCCTTCTTCTTCTTTGGTCCCAATTTGTTTTTTCCCGCTTTGGCTATGTCCACAACTGCCTGAATGGCATCAACCGTGGACCTGCCTTTGCGGAAACCAAATTGGTAATCGGATAGACTATTCTCTCCGGTCAAATGGGTTTGCATTCTCTGCAGAACCATATCCTCTAGAAGCTTTCCCATCGTATCTAACAGGCAAATAGGCCTGTACGACGAGACTTTATCCAGAGGTTTTTCGCCTTTTCTTAGGAGAACTAGCCTCTGCCGCTTCCAGTCGCGGAAGAACTCTCCTTTCTGAAGGCAAAGATTGAAACATCGGAGCAGAATCTGGGGTGAAGTGTCGATAACCAATTTTAGGATCTCGTTACTTATCCCATCGATTCCAGGCGCCTTGCCTGTTTTCAATCTTCTACCTGCATTTCTCAATTCTGTAAGAGTGAAGAGTTTCTCCTCACCGACTTCGCAGGTACTCCAGTCCTTCCTAACCCACGGTTCTGCAGGAGGAAATAGAGCTTTTATAATCCTTCTGACCCAATCTGGATTGTCCAGGCCGGGGGTCTTTTGCCTCGTTCCTAATTTCTTAGTAACGATTTTAAAAGCCAGACCCCATGGGTCCTTCTCGACATCATCAATTAGGTCTTTCCAGCAACGGCGTTGTGACGCTCGAATCTCTTTTTTCAGGCTTTTCTTGGCCTCCTTAAATACTTCCTTTAGCAAAGGATCTCCCTTAGAACGGGTATAATTCCTTTTAGCTTTGAAGCACGCTTTCCGCAAGGAGGCCAGCGCATCCGACCACCAGTGCACCGAGCTTTTACGTGAAGCGGTACACCTGCGACGCGGCATAGATGCATCGCAGGCAGCGGTGATGGTTTTCCTCACCGCTCGTACCTCTGCATCCAGAGTATTTGGCCTCTGCACCCAACCCAATTCCTCAATGAGGCGGGATTCTTCCAGGGATCGGACAAATTTCTCCTTATCGATTTTCTTCACATTCCAGGAGAGGCGTTTTTGACACGGTGCTTCCTGTCTTCCACCATTTCCTGTGTCTCCCACTGAGACTGAAAACTTGATGTACTGGTGGTCACTTGCGGTATACTCCTCAGAGACTCGCCATTCGTTAATGCGTCTGAATAGAGGAGATGATGCAATCGTAAGATCAATGATCGATCCAATTGCACCCCTCCTAAACGTCCATGTCCTTCCCCGGTTCACAATCGTTAAATTGCTCCTGGAGACCATTTCTCCGATCACTCTGCCTCTTTTATCGAGCCTTGACTCGCCCCACTCCGGCGACTTAGCATTAAAATCTCCGGTGACGAGTACATCCAACCTGGATCCTCTAAGGCTCGACTCGAGTTGCCGAATGTCAGCTTCAAAGTCCGTCAGTGCATCGTTTGGTGAGAAGTAGCAGCTGCACATACGTATGCCCGCAACCTCTACCCAAACGAATCCACTGCTCGTCTCCAGATACCTGGCAACCCGCAGCTCAGGATTGCACACTTGAACAGCGGCCCTACCTGATTTATCCTGGTACCAAGGAGCGAGGTCGTTTTTCCTGTGTTGCTCGCTGCAGAACAGGATGTCGATCCCTTTTTCCTTGACCGTCTGCATCAGGAGGGCCTGCGCCGTCCTGCAGGTGTGCAGGTTGACCTGCAGAAACTTTAAGGGTTTGCCTTTTTAAGCCTCTGCAGCAATTCCCTGTAAACCGGGCAAGAGCTTTTCCCGGATATATGGACAATATCTGTCTTTCCTAAATCTGTGCATGTTAAGCACTTAGGTTGTTCGACAGAACAGTTCTTTGCCATGTGACCCTCACCGCCGCATCTCTGACAGTTTTTAGTTCTGTCGGGGCCTTTGCATGATCGGGTCAAGTGTCCATATGTAAGGCACTTTAGGCACCTCACAACTTCCAGATGCTCTCTGACTTGGACGTTTAGCCATCCTATTCTCACTTTGCCGATCTTTAGCAGAGTCTGACTATCAGCCTCTGCCAGGCGGACCAACGCAACTTTTGTGCCACTAAAACGTGGCAGAAGTCTGCACACTATGTCCGTGTCAGGCTTCCCCAATTTCTCCCTCAAAACTGAAACTACATCCTCCTCAGTCGTAGTTTCATCAAGGCCGTTCAATTCCAGACACCTCTTATTTACAAGAGCCGTAACCTCGGCCCTACCATGTGAGGCCGAGACCAGAGCCCCCGCAAACTTCAAGGTGTCACCGCCCTTTCTCACAACGAGGAGAACATCTTTATTGAGTGCCCTCCTGATCCTGAGAACCTCAATATTGGACTCTTCAGGCCTCACAGAGCGTTTCATTTCAGTCACGATCTCAGCGATAGCCTTTGGGTTTTTCGCTGAGATCCTTACTGCCTCTGTATTTCTCGGCTTTGAAGGATACTTTTTTACTTTTACGAAGGTTGAAAAGCAACCAAAACCGTAATCGTGACAAAATAGTACATTTGTAGTAAAATAAACAAACTCGTAGTATAAATAAAAAGTGAATAAGTATTTAAATAAACATAACTTGATATATGACATTTATCCCCATCAGATCAGGATTTTGACATAACCTCAAAAAACCAATATGTCGGACATGTTTTCGAAAAGTTCATCGGATTCGCTTGGAATTCGTTACTCGGGGGTTTTTGGGGTCGCTGATTACGAATTTGAAGTCAGATTTCAAAAATTCAAAATGGCGGATCCAATATGGCGGATACGTTTTTGAAAATATTCATCGGATTTGCTTAAAACTCTTTACTCGTCATGGACAATTTAAGTAAACGAGTAAATGTATCTTTCCACAATTTGGTAGTAAGGTGTATTTTGGGTCTCTGATTACGAATTTGAAGTGTTATTTATTTTAATTGAAGGGCATGCATCCAAATTCAAACATTTAATATTCCAAGAGGAACCAATAACCATAGAATAACTTTTCTTAAGATTTATCTTAAGCTTATTGGATTCTGCCCAATCATAAACGGCCTGAACATCCTCATTAATTAGTTTGATATTTTTTTCCAGATCATCAAGACTAGAGTGCACATAAATCTGCAAGTCATCAACATAATATACGTGCCTAGAGTTCCTAAGAACACTCCTCAAATCATTTGTCAAGAGTAAAAAACTGTTTTTACTCTTTACAAATGATTAGAGGAGTGTAAAAGACCCAATACCCGACTGTTCTACGACCGACTCTACAAATGTCAATCGTTCTTAAAATGACAATTAAAAATCCCGACTCTTCAATGATCTATTCTATTAATTTCAATTTGTCATATTATGACAATTAATGATACCGATTGTTATCCAGGAAAATACAGTGGTTTCGTAGAATATACTTAATTTGAAAAGAATATTTCGGGTTGGAATTTTTTCAAAATACACGGAAAGAAAAAGTCCGTCAACCATTAATGGATTAGTATATTACTTTGAGACGGGACACTTTTTCCGTTGATGGTTACTTAACTTTACTTAACGATTGAAAACGAGTCATGGATTGATTAGAATGCCAGTATGTGACCAATTGTTTTAGATTTAATGCTGAATTGTTATCAATGGCTGTTTGAATGTTTACGAATCATTAGTGAAAGTTTGTGAAACGTTAGTTGACTCGTATTCTAAATCGGCGCTCTTCACTAGCGCATTGTTGCGCAGTGTACCGATGCGCATTTCTTCCGGTTTCTCTATAGTCCATGTGTTTTTGCTGTCTGCTATACATATCCCTATATACTATTATGTGTAATGTGAATATTTAACTTAACTAACAATTTGCAGTTGAATTGCGTCTAGAAATTGACCTCGATGAAAATATATTTTCTTTTATATTTCTCGCTAATTAAAAAGTAGTTATTAGTGCAAAATCATTTCTCACAAGTTGTGAAAAATTTTGTTATTTGGTATATAAGAACAGTTTGCTTCTAAACTTAAAGTGTTATAAGTGTGCGTTTCTACGTGTAGTTATTATAAGTGCGAAAATGTGTTGGAAAATGTGTTGGTCTAAAGCGTCTAAGAGTGTAAATAAAATATCGGAACTGTGCAACGAAAAAAATGTGTTCATTCTGTACCAAATAGTGTCTAAAATTAGGGATAATTCTGAAAGAAGTTGAATTTTTTGAATGCTTTTGATAGTCATAGAAAATTTAATAGACAGTTTTCTAAATTTTAGTGAACGAGTTTTATATATTGATGACAGTTTTCTAAATTTTAGCAAGCAACTCGTCACTGATTGTGACTCAAAGTATGTTATCCATTGAATGATTTTGTGTCCCGTCTCAAAGTAATATACTAGTCTATTAATGATTGACGGACTTTTTTTTTCCGTGTAGTGGAGAAAGGGACCCTGCAGGAGTCAACTCAGTATTTTGCATAATTATTAAATAAGTAATTGTAAAAAAAAATTGTTTAAACATTCGTTTTTGAGGTAAAATTTATTCTGAATGATAGAGAATAGTATTCTGCAAGGATGTTATCTCCATTTTGACAATAATTAATTAATAGGATTTATTCCTATTATTCCCTGTAAACTTTATAATGGGCAATTCATGGAAATTTGAGATATTAATTAAATTTTATAAGAATTTCGAAGGTTAAATGTATGTACCGAGCAGAATTTAATTTTTTCAAATTTTTACACAGTTTAAACTCTGACATCTTTGTAAAATTTAATTAATTTCTTAATTTCAACCGATTTGCTCATTAGAATTTTTAAGCTTCATTTTCACATAAGTTTCACGAAAAACGGAAGCGACATGTTTTGAAATATTCTAAAGGTTATCTTTCAAACTTAAGTTTTTTCATAAATTCTATTATTTTTTATAAAATATGTTTACCATCATAAAATTAAGAAATTTTTTTTTAAATTCTACGTAAATAAAGTTTGGTTTTAATAAATGGGAAAATAATTATTTACAAATTGCTTTACAATGTTAATTGTTTATAATGTGGTACTTTATATAAATATTAACAAAATAAGAATTGCTTACTAATAATTTTACAAATTAAAAGTCACTAAGAAATATATTATAATTTTATGTTCATAAAATAATTAATGCATTTTAAATAAAATGTCCATTCACCGCCATTTTAATCAGAACACTCAATCATCAACACTTGCTCGCAATCGGGTGTAATAAAATAGGGAAAAGTGCACGGGCTTCTAGGGAGTTAGGTGTACACTATTGCGTCACTTCTGGTAACGAGAACGCCGTAGTGTACACTTTTGTACAAAGTGTAGAAAGTGTAGCTAGCGAGAACAAACCTTATGTTTGTGAATATAAAGAAGATTCTCTATCAGTAACCTCTCCTGTAATTAAATCGAAAAATCCCTCCTCCATATCTCTTCTCACTTAGAAATGAGAAAACAAACGGGAAATTTGTAGAGTCGGTCATTGAAGAGTCGGAATTTTTAATTGTCATTTTAAAACGATTAACATTTGTAGAGTCGGTCATTAAACAGTCGGTATCTTAAATTTTCATAAGATACAAATTTGGAATTTGTAGAGTCGGTCATTGAAAAGTCGGGATTTTTAATTGTCATATTAAAACGATTGACATTTGTAGAGTCGGTCATTGAAGAGTCAGGTTTTCAAATTGGCATATTAAGAACGATTGATATTTGTAGAGTCGGTCATGGAACAGTTGGGAATTATTATTATTCAAAATCGGAATTTGGAGAGTCGGTCATTGAACAGTTGGGATTTTTAATTGTCATAGTAAAACGATTGACACTTGTAGAGTCGGTCATTGAAGAGTTAGGTTTTCAAATTAGCATATTAAGAACGATTGACATTTGTAGAGTCGGTCATTGAAGAGTTAGTTTTTCAAATTAGCATATTAAGAACGATTGACATTTGTAGAGTCGGTCATGCAACAGTTGAGAATTCTAATTGTTATTCAAAATCGGAATTTGTAGAGTCGGTCATTAAACAGTCGGGTTTTCAAATTGGCATATTAAGAACGATTGACATTTGTAGAGTCGGTCATGAAACAGTTGGGAATTATAATTATTGTTCAAAAACGGAATTTGTAGAGTCGGTCATTGAACAGTCGGTCGGTTGATTTTACGGTTTGTTACTTCTTATGCCTTGTACAGTTGGGTTTTGTAGAGTCGGTTAATGAAGAATTAATCAGCATGCAGTATATTATTTTGTACAGTTGGCTTTGTAGAATCGGGTATTTGTAGAATTGGAAAAGGTTGAATTGACTCCCTGCCCCTCCGCCGATTTGAATTTTTGAAATCAAAATTCAAATTCGTAATCAGCGACCTCAAAAACCCCCGAGTAACGAATTTTAAGCGAATCCGATGAACTTTTCAAAAACATGTCCGCAATATTGGTTTTTTGAGGTTATGTCAAAATCCTGATCTGATGGGGTTAAATGGACCTCGGATTCGGATTTAGCGACCCAAAAAACATAAAGTCTACATAGTGAGACCCCCAGATCAGAACTTTTTATTTTTTTAGTGTGGCTGTGTTATTCCGTTAAGGAAAGCAGTCTTAACATCGAGCTGGCATACGTTTCTTTCAAGTCATACAAATTTGTATCCTCGAACCCTCGTTTGACTAATCTTACTTTAAATTTGGTGACACTGCTGCCTCTTTTTGTGCAGAACAAAATTTCGTCACTTGCATTGTCTTTCATGTCCAAAATTCTTCTTCCAAAGAAGGAAACTCGTAAAATTCTGAAACAGGAGTTACATTTAGGAAATTCGCAAAACTCGTATCAACGACTTTACGGCTTCGAGTGTCGTATGGTTCTCTAACAGTTTGTAGTTCAGTTTTTTGTCGTTTATTTGTCTCGCTTATATTCTCTCCCTTCGTTTCCAAATGTCGCTTTCGTTTCACTTCTCCCTCCGAAGCTGAAAACTCACAATCGTTTGTTCGTCTTGCTACCTCATCTTCTTCGAATTTTAAAAACCACTCGTTTTTGCGAGGTCGAGTTTCTGTATCAGGCCAGCCTCGAGTATGGTTTTCTTAGAATCGTCTAATACGCCAAACACCCAAATCGTTTAATCTGATTTATATTATATCGTAAGTTTGGTGCAAAAATCTCAAGAGGTGCCTGGAAATCGTTTGACCGATGAGGTGTCCGATTATAAACCTATACAGCTGCTCCTAGAGCTAGATCCCACATCGTTTGAGGAAGTTTAGAATCGAACATAATGGATTTTATTTTCTTCTGAATTGTTTGATTAAACCTTTCAGAAGCTCCGTTGTGTTGAGGAGTATCTGCGCAGGCAGGTTCATTTTCATTTCCTTCGCGAATTAATACCTTTTAGGTATAGCCTCCCATATACTCAGTACCTTGATCCGTACGTAAGTAGCAAATTTTCTCATTCATTCCTAATAAGTTTCGCGCAGACATAATAAAACGTTCTAAGCAATGACCTGTAGCATCGTTTGTTTTCATAGGATACGCTAGGGCCATTCTTGAATAATCTTCTATAAATACAGAAATGTACTGATAGCCAAAAGGGATGGTAGATGGAAAAATCTTTCCGATGACATCAGAGTGTATTATTTGCAGCGGTCTTACTGCTCTGCTTCGTTGAGTTAGAAACGGTACTTTGGCCAATTTTGTTAGTGCACAAATTTCGCATCCTCTGATACTTTCGTCAAAAACTACACCTTGTATATCTTTATTTTATTTCCAAAAGCTTTGCAGTTTACGCAAATAATCGACAGATGCATGGCCCATTCTTACGTGCCAAACCATTGCTTTATTTGCTTTTACAGAATCGGTAAATGTTTTATTCGAAATAAAATCGTCTTCTAACAAATCTATGGATAGAAGCTCATCCAAATTTGTTATTTTTCTGCTTGTCAAATGTGTATCGAAATCTGTAAAAACATAGCGTTCATTCGTAACAGTTTCTTTTGCAGTCTTTTTACACTCATTTTCGACAGGGGAATTTAAATTCAATTTAACAGACTCTTATTTGTCGTCTGTCTCATTATTCGTTTTGTTACTGTCGTCAATTGAAAATTAATCGTTTTTATTATCAACTACACTTGTATCGAAAACAAATACATTAGAAGGTTCTACTCGTTTACTTTCATTTTTCTTATCTACCTGAAATTCCATAGTCCAATAAGGTTTGTTAGAATTTCCTGAAGCAAACACTTCTTTCGTTTTTGGATCATAAATTTTAATACACTCGTTATCCAGATGTGTTGACAGACCAGCATCGGCGAATTTTCTTAGCGAAAGTAAATTTTCAGAGATCAAATCTCTATAAATAGTGTTGTTTAATACCAGCGATTTCTTGTTGTCTGAGTTTGAAACAACATTTATTGTTCCTCGACCCTCAGCAACCAAATCAGCTTTGTTATTTTTGTTTGCACACTTAATTATACTTGATTTTGTCTCTTCAAGAGAACTGAAAACCTCTTTAGAATTCGTTAAGTGTTCAGTTGCTCCTGAATCGACAATAAAAGATACGTAGTTTTTATCACATTCGTTAATATTTAAATCTTTCAGTGTCGAATTTTGTAAAAAAAAACCTGCCGACAACTGTTTTCGATTTTGAATTTCAGGATTGGATTTTATTTTACAAAAAACAGAATTTTTGTACGTACCTTTCTTAGTCTGACGGACCTTTGAACTTTCGTTATTTCCTGCACGAGACCGATTTTGTCGTGACTTATTTTCTCTTTGCGGATTATTGTCGTTTCTCTTAAATTGTTTTGGTTTTCCATCACGAGATGGTTTCGAATTGAAGCTTGATTTATTTTGAGAGTCTTTAGTCTTAAGTGATCGTTTATTGCTCGCGTGAAATCGATTTTCGTAATTATTATTATTTTTGTAATGCTTTTCTCTATTGTTTTTATTAAAACCTTTCCTCTCTTTATCTATTCTTTGTGGACATTCGTCGGCAATATGAGTCGTAAATTGTTCACATTCATAACATTTGCTAAGTCCTTGTTCTTTACGCGGTCATTCGTTCTTCATATGCCCACTGTCTCCACACTCAAAACAAATTTCATTTGACCTCTTATTCGAATTAGTGAAGGAAGCGGATGCAATTGGGATGTGTTTAGATCCAGGGTGATTTCCTGTTGCTGATTGTAGACGATTAGCTTCTGCTTGCATAATAAAGGATTTTAGAAGATCGTAAGTTAGACCTTTACCAGTTTGGTTCCTCGTGATGAATTCAACGAACTGGACTTCTAGCAATTGGTTCATTATAGCGTTATACAGCGCATCTTGCTTTTCGTCATCAGCAAGAGGAGCTGACCCTGGAATGGTTTCGTACTTGTGTACAATTTCTTCGAATCTATCCAAAAAATTATTCGCGGTTTCAAGGTTTGTGTTATATTGGATAGCATATAATTGTTTTCGGATACTCACGCTCGTTACATTGACTTCACATCGTTTTATTTCTTTGATTTTTTCAAGCATTTCGATCGGATCTTTAATTTGGAGGATTCTATGATAATAGGTTTTGTCGATTTGATTAATTAAAATGTCGCGGACTTTAAATCTGTGTTTCTCTTTTAAATTATCATTAATGCCTTCCGGAGCATGGATAGATTTATCAATAACGTACAAGTCTATTGTTCGGAGTTTAGAAATTCAAGAAAATGATCATATTTAACTGGGGGCTATAATTTATAATCATGCTTCGTGTGATTATCTTTTCCTATTAATTCAATTTTTATCGCTTCTTTTACACGATTTGCGATAAATTGTGTATCGTTTTGTTCTCGATAAGAAGAGGCAGATAAATTAACAGTCGTAATTTGTTCGGGTAAAGTCGCTTTTTCGGGTATAATTGTTTTTTCGGGTGAAATCGTTTTTTGAGGTAAAATCGGTTTTTCGAGTGAAATCGTTTTTTGAGATAAAATCTGTTTTTCGTTATTTGAAGGGGACTAGTTTATACCTAAAGTTTTATGAACTTTCGTTAACGGTAATTTTTGTTCAGAGGAAAGCATTACATCTAAAGAAATTTTTGCTCTCTTAGCTTTATTCTCATCCATCTCGCGCTGTTTAAACCACAATTTTAGACTTTATTGCATTGTTGTTTGCATGATCGTCGTGGCTGTCATCATTTGTTCCATAGTGTGTAACTGCTTATTAAATTTCTCGTCGTATTTGGCATAAAGGTCTTGCATATTAAAACGCTCGTACTTCGTTGTTTCGTTAGTCCACACTCGATTCATATTATTGGAAACAAATGACCTTTTATTCTCGTTCGAAATCGTTTTCTTCATTTCGTTGTTTGAAACTGTCTTCTGATCTCCACTTCGTCCGGAACCGCTTTCACCTGCAATTGGTGACACACTTACCAAAGGAAAATTCATTATTTTATTTTTGTCGTCGACGACAACTTTCGTACCATCGTTATAATTTATCGTTTTCGCTTTTACAGGATCAGAAGACACCATTGTGTAAAATATTTTTTTTTACCTTCATCAACGTCGTCTTTCTATCTCCAGTGGGCTGAACTCGCTAGACTGTAATCTATGGATTTTGGAGATTCTCTCAACTTGTTTTCTTGTCATAAATGATTCGTTATCAGATCAGTATCTTCGTTATCTTTACTATCTTCGTTGTCTTCATTTATCTCGTTAAAATCGTTCTCTATAACTGAATCTGACATTCTGAAATGGTTACTGGCGTTGCCGCTGCTTGGTTTCTGCTTCTGCTCTAAACTGTCAATTTCTGCTTTTAAAATATCCCATTCATCTTTTAATGCATTTTGATCTTTAAACAAAAATATGAACTATTATATAGTTTTAACTTACAGTAAAACAGAAACTTGCTCTGAAATCACTCGATTGAACACAAATCTGAGTAACTCAGAGCTGATTTACTTCCTCACACTTATTACTCTTAAGTGCCAAAGATAAAATCTAGTTGTAAATACGTCTTAAATGCACAAAATTTTTCAGATATAAACAACCCAAACAACGGTTTCGTGTGTCTTAATATACAGAAAATGTATTATTATAGCTTGTTCCTGGTGAAAGAGAGAAAACCATTTGGTATTGGATCATAAAATATAACATATTCACTGTGTAAATACGCATTGAACTTATCATTTGAATTAATTCACTTCGATTTGCTGAACATTTAACAATGTTTAAAAATACATTTTTGTTATATTCAACGTGTCGAAAAATTAATTTAAATATAGTAAAAAGGAAAGGTGTCCAATAACTTTTGTATTCGCATAAAAGACTATGTTCTGTCATGACACACACGTGATATTTATCAGATTTGACAAAACTCATTTCTGTCAAAAGTTCTGCGGGAGTATCCACAACCGAACCATGCCCAAAACCGAACCTTTTCCCCTAATATTACATTAAAATTTTAACAACAAGTTTTATACATTAAATTATAAATTTTATAATTTCCTTTTATCGAATTTAACCAATTTCCAGCTTTCTTTTTATCCAATAAAACTAATTTCCAATTTAGCCTTTTATCCAATTTAACCAATTTCCAGCTCTGTTTTTATCTAATATAACCAATTTCCAATTTTCCCTTTTATCCAATTTAACCAATTTCCATCTTTCTTTTTATCCAATATAACTAATTTCTAATTTTGCCTTTTATCCAATTTAACCAATTTCCAGCTTTCTTTTTATCCAATAAAACTAATTTCCAATTTTGCCTTTTACCCAATTTAACCAATTTTCAGCTCTGTTTTTATCTAATATAACCAATTTCCAATTTTTCCTTTTATCCAATTTAACCAATTTCCATCTTTCTTTTTATCCAATATAACTAATTTCTAATTTTGCCTTTTATTTAATTTAACCAATTTCCAGCTTTGTTTTTATCCAATATAACCAATTTCCAATTTTTCCTTTTATCCAATTAAACCAATTTCCAGCTTTTTTTATCCAATATAACTAATTTCTAATTTTGACTTTTATACCATATAACCAATTTCCACCTTTGCTTTTTTCTAATATAACCAATTTCCAGCTTTGTTTTTATCAAATATAACCAATTTCCTGCTTTGTTTTTATCCAATATATCAATTTCCAGCTTTGTTTTTATCCAATGTAACCAATTTCCAATTTTTCTTTTTATCCAATTTAATTAATTTCCAGCTGTCTTTTTATCCAATATAACTAATTTCTAATTGCTATCTCATAAAGGAAGCTTTGTATTAGCAAAATTTTGGATTGTCATTTTTTGACATATTTATAAATTTTTTTTTATTATGCATAATACTTTAGTACTTTATATATGCACAGGAATTCCCTGTATAAATGTTCTAAATAAATAAAAAAAAAATTTTGACGTATTTTGACCTCCGAAGTCCAAAAAACGGATTTTAAAAATTTGTCCCGATGTGTGTGTGTACTAACATTACATTTGCCTCAATACCTCAGAACAAGAAAGAGCTAAAGGCCTCAATTTTTTTAAATTGTAGGTCTCCCCGGGGGACATAAAATGAGAGTATTTTCAGCCCGATTCATGAAGTTTAACTATTTTTTTTGCATTTTTCATTTTGTAAAAAAACGTTTTTTGGACATAACTTAAAAAACTGTTGGGACACTTATAATTCTTTTTCTTCAGTTTTGTAGAGTTTTTTCACACGCATCTTTTGAGCCCTAATTGAACATTTTTCGTCCATATTAACCGGAGATATTAAACTTTTAAAAATCTAAAATTTTGAAAAATAAGACTTTTATAAAAATTTTTTTAAATTATGTAAAAGTACCTTCAAAAAATTATTACCAGCTTGAAGAGCATTAAAAAACGCTTCGATTGGCCTGTTTTTTAACTTAATTCGGGCAGAAATTATGAAATTATTGGTATTTGAAAAATCAAAAATTGTGGAAAATATCATTTTTTCAACATTCTTGTTTATTAACTTATGTGTAATTATTAAACTATTATTACCATTTTATAGAATATATAAAAACACGTCTTTTGGACCAAGATTAAATGATTTTTAACCCTTTTATAAAAAGTAATTCTTATATTTCAATTATTATTATTTCTATGAGGAAGCAAAGTGTTCATGAAATGAACACCAAAATTTTAAAAATGTACAACTTGGCAGCGGTTTTTGCCTTTTATCCAACTTAATCAATTTCCAGCTTTGTTTTTATCCAATATAACCAATTTTCAATTTTTCCTTTTATCCAATTTAAACAATTTTCAGCTTTCTTTTTATCCAATATAACTAATTTCCAATTTTGACTTTTATACAATTTAACAAATTTACACCTTTTTTATTCAAAGAACCAATTTCCAATTTTTCCTTTTATCCAATTTAACCAATTTCCAGCTTTGTTTTTATCCAATATAACCAATTTCCAATTTTGCCTTTTATCCTATTATACTTACTATTTATTAAATCACTATTTACTAATTTACAAAGTATTCACTTATTTAACTTTATATCCACTCACATATAGTGAGTGAATTCACCAGGGAATCATAACTAGATTTTTTAATTTAATTTTCGATGAAGACACGTAGAACGTGTCCCAAGGAAAATAATCTACAATATGATTTTTAAATTAAAATTTCGTTTTTATATATAGGTGGTAGGCCCTAAGCGTAAGTGTCCTCTTCGCACTCGTCAATATATACTAGTCACTAATTTTGTTTTAGTAAATTTTGGTCTAGTAATTTTGTACTAGTCACCCCCTTTCTTTCTGCTATTAAAAATGGAAATGTTTTTACACCGAAAAGTTTCTAATATTACTCTAAAGATACACACATAGTTATTAAAAACATTTTATCTTTAAAGGATTCAATTTTGTTTTAAATTTTGTATACCTGAATTGTCTTTAAAGGATAAAATTTTGTCTTAATTTTTGTATACCTATTCCCTTTTTAAATAATATGTTCTGGTAATATAACATTATCATCTGCATCATTTAATTCACCATTGCCAACTTTAAGTAAAAAATCTACAAATTCCGTTTCTTGTGGTAAAGCTCTTATATTAGCTGTTAACGTGTATGTTTTGAAATATTTATATAGTTTAATATTTTTTATTGATAAATTTACTATTTCTGTTCTAGTACCCCGTTCTTTAATTGGTAAAGTTTTTTTGAAAATCTCCATATAGAATTATAATTTTACCACCAAATGGTTCGTTGGAATTCATTATATCTCTTAATAGATTATCCATAATTTCTAAAGCATATTTTGGAGTCATTAGTGCTTCATCCTAAATAAAAACATCTATATTTTTTAAAAAGAGGCCTTCTTTAGATTGAACGTTAATGTTTGAAGATGAATCACTGTATGATGGAACGGGTAAGTCTAAAACTTTATGAACTGTTTTTCCACTAGGAAGCAGAGTCGCAGCTATACCTGTAAATGCCATGTTGCAAACATTTATTCCTTTACTTCTTAACAAATGCCATAGCGTAATGTATAAAAATGTTTTTCAAGATCCTCCAAAACCATCAACATATAAGCAATTAGAACCATCAAAAGAAGAATCCATTAGGGCATCAAGTACATAATTAACTACAAGTTTTTGTTTTACATTGAATTTAGCATAATTCTGTTCTCCTATGTTAATATGTTCTGCAATACTTATATCATTAACTTTTTTAGTAAAAATTTTATCTGGTATATCTAATAACCCCTGAAAGTCAGTTAAATTATATCCTTTATTAAATAACATTGTTTTAATATTTCTATAAGCCCTTTGTTTAGCTTCAATGTCGTTATTTTTTAAATAATTTTCTGACATTTGACCCTTAAAATCTTTCCATATTTTATCCGGATGTACAGGATGACAATGAATTCTTCTTGTGAATAATTGACGAAGTGAATAAGGCATCATCTATAATGCAGATTCTTCCATTGTTCTAATCCACTTACTATTATCTTCTACAAGTCCTAATGCCAAACAAGCAGTTGTAAAAAATTCATTAACAATTCCATTAACTGTTCTCAAACTTTCAAAAGAAGTTGCTCTTTTTACTGTAAGCAACAATAATCTAAGGTGAAATAACTCCAATTGGTGTGGATTAACATAATACATTCTGCCCAATACTTTTTCTTTACGAATTCTTTGTTTCCATTCAAGAAATTTTGTTACCCATGTATAATGCTCTGGTATTTCGGAATAATAATACTTTTGAGCATTACTATCTCGTTGGTTAAGTTTAAGATAATCCAGAAGTTTTGTATTTTTATTGAAATCGAAAGAAATGCAGTTACTATCTTTTTCTTCTCGAATAATAACATTCTGTTTATTTGGCAAATGTCTGTGTAAGCGATTAACGCTATGACTCTTTTTCCCTAAAGGTTTACTTAGAATTCTCCAAACTGCCTCAACTGGACCAACATATCTATTTTCTTTATAATGATGTATTTCATTATGATTAACAGTTACTTTACCATTCCCATTTGTGATAACAATAGATGCAGCATCATGCCCTTTGAGAATATATTTATATAAATATTTAACAGAGTTGATACTTGAAACTATTTCTACATTAATATGTCAATTAAATATTTCTGAAAGTATAGGGCAATACGGAACGACATTAGAATTATTAACAATAAATCCATTTGGTCGTTCATACGCATTATTATTATTTCTTCGACGACGATAAACATAGCAATTTTCTTCAATTGTAGTTTCTTCTTGGTAACTTTTTGGAATTTTTTTTAACATTTCCCATCAATTAAACACCAATCTCCACAAGGTCCGTGAATATTATTTTGCATTATTATTTTATGTAAAATAGGATTGATATTTTCATTAGGAATTTCTGCAGAAATATAACGATCAACACTTTCAACTGTTAATATTTAAGAATTTTCTTTCAATATAACTAACAAATGAATGTGTGGCAATCCTCGCTTTTGAAATTCAATAACATAAACATAAGATTTGACCTCTCCAAATAATTTATTATCAACAACCAAATTTGGGTTACACGTCATTGTAATAAACAAATCTGGTCTACCATGACGCGCAACAATAGCCATCGAATCCTGATATTGTTGCATTATATTGCGAGGTGATCCTATAAAAGTAGAAGGCAATATAAGCGTTTTTCCGACGTGTACATCATTTACCAACTCATGATTGTGTAAATAATCCATCAGTCCTTTATATGTTTCACTCCTTAATTGAGCTTGATTATTTGCACAAAATATTAATCTATCTTTTTCTATTTTTACATAATTGTCAACCACCCATTGTTGAAACAATCTACCTCCATATAAAAATTGATTAAATTCTTTATCTCTTATAGTAATTTTGTATTTAATGTAGGCAGACCTAGAAATAGTATGATTTCTACTTCTGTAATCACTATCACTACGAATCATATTAATATTATAACCCTTATTTCCAAGTGGATAAAATATGGGATAAATCCATGGTTCAACATTCGGATCTAAATTACTAACTAATTTCCTTCCTATTTTCCTTCCTTTCCTTTCCTAGATTTATTATAAACCGTTACATAAGATTCTGGTATTTCTTCTTCATAGTTAGTATTAACCCCTTCGCAGTCAAGACCAAAATCTTATAAGTGGGCTCAAAATGTCGACAACTTTTTAGAAAACTAAAATTTGCGCAAACGAGTATACTATTGTATTTAAAGTCGCTGATTATGAATCCGATATCAGATTTTGAAAATTCAAAATGGCGGATCCAATATGGCGAACATGAAAATAAAAATCGACTGAATTCACTTAAAACTTGTTACTTAGAGGTTTTCGGGGTCGCTGATTACGAATCCGATATTAGATTTTGAAAATTCAAAATGGTGGTTCCAATATGGCGGACACCATTTCCTAAAATTCATCGGATTCACTTGAAACTTTTTACTCGGGGGTTTTCAGGTTTGCTGATTACGAAACCGATTTCAGATTTTAAAAATTCAAAATGGCGGATCCAATATCGAGGACGATATTTTCTAAAATTCATCGGATTTACTTAAAACTTTTTACTTGGGGGTTTTCGGGGTCGCTGATTACGAATCCGATTTCAGATTTTAAAAATGCATAATAGTGAATCCAATATGGCGAATTAAATTTTCTAAAATTTATCGGATTCATTTGAAACTCGTTATTAAAAGGTTTTCGCTGATTACGAAAATACGCAGTCGGATTTTACACTCCTTTATTTATTTTGTTTTTTAAAATTTTTTCTGTTTGTTCTTATATTGGATCCGCTATTTTCAAATCCGATATTACATTTTTAATCTACGACATCAATAAATCCCAAGTAACAACTTTTAAGTAACTCTGATAAATTTTTTAAAATGGCGCCAGCCATATTTGAAACGCCACATTGTATTTTAAAAATCATATGCTAGATTAGTAATTAGCGACCCTGAAAACCCCCGAGTAACGAGTTTCAAGTGAATCCGATGAATTTTAGAAAATGTCTTCCGCTATATTGAAACCACCATTTTGAATTTTCAAAATCTGATATCAAATTTGTAATCAGCGACCCCGAAAATCCCTGAGTAACAAGTTTCAAGTGAATTTGTTGAATTTTTGAAAATGTCGTCTGCCATTTTGAATTTTTAAAATCTAAAAACGGATTCGTAATCAGCGACCCCGAAAACCCCCGAGTATAAATTTGTGGACAAATCTGTGTGTTTTTTAGCCAAAAATCTGCTTGCGTCTATACACGTCATCGACAGTTTGAGCTCAACTGCACCATGACGTGTATACACGTCATTGACTGCCAAGGGGTTAACAATTGAACTTCATTAAAACTTTGAAAATTGTATCTATTTTTATCAAAGCCTTTTTTTATCGTGAACAATAATTGTAACTCAGGAATTTCTTCATTTTTTGTCTTGCTAATTCAGCTTCTATTTGAATTACCTCTGCAATCATCATGTAAGATTTTGTGTATGCATTAGAATTTCTCATAATATTTTCTATAGATGTTAAAACATCTTCATCCAAATTTTCGTTACTTTTTAATATGTATTTTATTGATTCCTCAGGATGACCAAAACATGGATCCTCACCTTTATCGGGATATAAAGCACTATTAATTTGATAGTAAATTTGACCTTGAATTTTGACTCTGGTTGTTGATCAACAGTTGTAAAAACTACTGGTGATTCAAAGGGATATAATCTAATTAAATAATCTCTTTGATAATGATTTAAACATTTTTTATTAAGACTATCAAAAATGTAAAGGCTTATTCCATCATAATAAGTACAAATCCAATGACCAGATTTATAAGATCCACTAAAAAGTATTTGAATGTGCTGCTTACTTTTCTTGATTGAAACTATTAAATCAAGTGTTTGCAAACACAAAGTATTTTGCATATTATAAAAAAAATTGATTGTCTTCCCAATAGCTTTTGAAATTTATACATATAATCATTATTTAGCATTGCTCCTTCAGTGACAACAATACTTAAATTGATGAGTAGTCATGAGTAGTCGAATTAACAGTTTCTCCTTTGTTAGACATTGTTCTTTTATTTTATAAAATTTGCTTATATCAAAGAATTAAAATTTTAAAAATAGTAATATTACATTAGAATTTAAACATCAAGTTTTATACATTTAATTATAAATTTTATAATTTCTTTTTATCAAATGTTACCAAATTTTGCCTCTTATAGAAAATAACAACAAATTTACTATTCAAAACGTTCAAATTTTTCCTTCTATCCAATAGAATCAATGTCCAATTTTGTCTTTTATACAATTTAACTAATTTCCAATGTTGTCTCTTGTCCAATATATAACCAATTTCCAATTTTTCCTTTTATCCAATTTAACCAATTTCCAGCTTTGTTTTTATCCAATAGAACCAATTTCCAATTTTGCCTTTTATCCAATATAACCAATTTCAAATTTTGCCATTTATCCAATTGAACCAATTGTTTTTATCCAATATATTACCAATTTCCAATTTTGCCTTTTATCCAATTTAACCAATTTCCAGCTTTGTTTTTATCCAATATAACCAATTTCCAATTTTTCCTTTTTTATCCAATTTAACCAATTTCCAGCTTTTTTATCCAATATAACCAATTTTGCCCTTTATCCAATATAACCAATATAACCAATTTTGCCTTTTATCCAATATAACCAATTTCTAATTTTGCCTTTGGATTCCAATTACAGACGATTTCCAAATTCTAACAAATTTTTAAATTTATTTATGAACATCAAAAAAATGATAATAAATTTGTTAACTTTATTAATTAACATCAAAAAGTAAACACAACTCAATTAATTATTTAATGATTGAAAAAAAAATTAGAAAACAGTATCCTAATGTATTTTTATTATTATTTACTATTCACTTATTATCACTAATTATATTTACTAACTATAGCTGTCGGACTTGTCTTCGACGGGTTTTAGTTTCGGCTAATACATTTGATAGGGTTTCTACCAACCGGGAAATAGCCGGGAATTAAATTTTACTAGGAAAAAATTTTTTTCTATCAAATTTGATTTATTTATGGCTAGAACTTAAAATCAAGTAAATTTAAATTTGTTTTAAAAAATAAACCGGGTAAAATTAAACAAACATAGAGACCCTGCTTAACTTTTTTCTTTACATATTGCTCAAAACATCTTTAGAAGTTTAATCTAAAAGTAATATAACGTAACTTTTTACCACCTAAGCTTTTACCCAGTAGCATAATGATAGTATCGTATTACAGATGACTTACAATCTTGACATCCTGCGATATCATTTTTTTCATAAAATATTTATTATAAAACATCTCCATTTTTAAAGTTTCTGAACTGCTTTCAATTAAAGAATACTGAATAAATTGAATAAATAATTATTAATTGCATTATTTTGAAGTCAAAATCTTAATCAGAGACCTCAAACATACTACTGAATTAAACTTGATAGTAATTAATAACAATTATAATTTTTTCGATTTTTTGATATCGAAAATATTTTTATACTTACATCTTAGTCATATCATTTTTTGTGCAAAATTATGCTCAAATGTAACTAAATAACATGTAATACTCAATTATACAGTGTTTAAAAGCAATTTATTAAAAAATGTAAACTTTGTAAATTTGCGATTTTTTAAATTTTTTGAAAACATTTTTATACTTAAATCTTAGTTATAGGACACTATTTTTGACAAAACTATTCTAAAATGTGACTAAATAACATGTTATACTCAATTATAGAAAGTTCAAAAGCAGTCCATTAAAAAATATAAAATTTGGAAATTTGCGATTTTTTACATTTTTCGAAATCATTTTTATACTTACGTCTTAGTTATAGGACAGTACTTTTTTAAAAATTATGCTAAAATTTGACTAAATTTGGTTTCAAACGGTTCAGCCGTTTTTAAGTGATGCGCAAAGTACACACAAAAGTCTGATTTTATATAATTATATAGATACTTACTATTCACTAAATCACTATTTTCAAAATTCAAAATGGCGGATCCAATATGGCGGGCGATTTTTAAAAAATGCCTTGAATTTGCTTGAAACTTTTTACTCGGGGGTTTTTAGGGTCGCAGATTACGAATCTAAAGTCAGATTTTAAAAATTCAAATTGGCGGATCCAATATAGCGGACGAATTTTTAAAAAATTCTTGAATTCGCTTGAAACTTTATACTCGGGGGTTGTTGGGTTCGCTTATTACAAATCTGAAGTCAGATTTTTAAAATTCAAAATGGCGGATCCACTATGGCGGGCGAATTTTAAAAAATCCCTTGAATTCGCTTGACACTTTTTACTCAGGGGTTTTCGAGGTCACTGATTACGAATCTGAAGTTTAATTTGCAAAATTCAAAATGTCGGACACAATATGGCGGAAGAATTTGAACAAACTTATTGAATTTGCTTGAAATTTTTTACTCGGAGGCGTAGTTGCAGTAGGTTCGTTCAGAAGCGAGATGCATACCGAAATTGCACATTGCAATATAATATCAATCGGCCTTTTCAAGGCCATCCAACCATTGCACATTGCAATAAAATATCAATCGCTCTTTTTCAAGGCCAACCAATCATCACAACCCCACAAAAAAAAGTGTCGTGCGCGGCAGACCAGACTAGTCATTTCCTATGTATTTTGACGCGCTGAACACGAATCCGAAGTCCGTTTTGCTCAATCACGTCAGGATTTTTTTCTAACCTCAAAAAATCTGTCGGATTTTGAAAGGTAGGCAATTTTTTCTTAAATTAATGGATTTACTTCAAACTTGGTAACTAGGGGTTTTTTGGGTCGCTGATGACGAATTTGAAGTTAGATTTTCAAAATTCAAAATGGCGGATCCAATATGGCGGACGAATTTTTTAAAAATTGATAGATTTGCTTCAAACTTGGTATCTAGGGGTTTTTTGGGTCGCTGATTACGAATTTAAAGTTAGATTTTCAAAATTTAAAATGTTGGCTCCAATATGGGGGACGAATTTTTTAACTATTGATGGATTTACTTCCAAGTTTGTATCTAGGGGTTTTTTGGGTCACTGATTACGAATCTATAGTCAGACTTTCACATTTTGAACCCCCTGCACGGAAAAAATGTCCGTGCACCGCTTGTCTCACTTCCAGTGCAGTTGATGCAGAGGTTGTCCGATGGAAGTGCGTTTGCTGTCTCTAAAAAGGGCCGTATATGATCCCTTTTCAAAGTGTAAGATTTGTACTGTAATTAAGGACCATTGGTGCACATATAGAGATAAACAGTGCACAGAAATTTTTTCCGTGTGGCTGCTCCGAAAGATTTTTTGGTAGAGTGTTGTGTAGCGGGAACTGTAATTTTTTGTTTTGTAATGAACTACTCTCAAGAAATGACAGTTGGGTCTCATTGCATCATAGAGATCAATTCGGCAAATGCACAAAACTTTTTTCATTGAGGTAATAATGTGACGGCGGACTCACCTGCGATCGGGCCAGGTTTTCACATAAATCATGGCTTCTCAAAATCAAAACAATAATAAAACTCCAAAGGCTTCAAAACTTAATTTTGCTATTCGATGTCCCCAAAAATCGTAAATCAATAAATGAAAATATCAAACAGATCTACAAAGATTATTTTGATCTTGAGATAACCAATCAGGATAAAAATTTTGTTCCACACAAAATTTGCAGTTCCTGTTACACAATGTTAACTCGTTGGAATCATAAAAAAGAGGATAAACTAAAGTTTATAAAGCCAACTTTGTGGGAAAACCATTAAATCAAAAAGATTGTTATTTTTGCAACAGCAATGTGCAAGGATATAATAACAAAAATAAAAAGAACATATTGTATGCTAATGTCCCCACTGTAAAAAAACCAGAAATTTCATGCAATCCACCTTCTTCTCCCAAAACCTTGGAAATTGACAGTTCAACTGAAGATGTTCTAGATTTTGAAAATAAAGACATGAGAACCGATGATGAGGACGACTATTACCTTCCGTATGATGAACAGGAGATAAAGATTCGACAAACGTTTTACCAAGAAGAACTTTGCAATCTCATTAGAGATTTAAACAATTTGTCAAAGCCTTAGATAAAGAAGGAAACTGTTTTAAATACCTGGAACAAAAGTTTCCAGAAAAATCTGATGCGAAACTAAAAGAAGGGGTTTTTGACGGACCACAAATTCGCAAATTGTTAAAAGATGAGCAATTTATCACCAAGATGAATAAAAAGGAGAAAGCCGCATGGCTTAGTTTCAAAGCAGTTGTCGAAAATTTTCGGGATCGATTCCCTGAAAATTTGAGAGATTACAGTGAAGAACAAGGAGAACGATTCCATCAAGATATTAAAGAATTTGAGCGTCGTTATCAAGGAAGATGGGATGTAAATATGATGTCCGACTACTGTTGGATGCTGAAAAGGGATATTGTACATGGAGGCACCAATTTGAAACGAAAACCATAACACAGATCCTTTGAGAACAAAAGAGTGCGCTACCATAAAAGGACGTGAATACCTTACTTATGTATATAAGAATTTCCATTTCGAGTTTTGAAAATCTAACTTCAGATTCGTAATCAGCGACCCAAAAAACCCCTAGTTACCAAGTTTGAAGTAAATCCATTAACTTTTAAAAAATTCGTCCGCCATATTGGATCCGCCATTTTGAATTTTGAAAATCTAACTTCAAATTCGTAAACAGCGACCCCAAAAACCCCCAAGTAAAAAGTTTCAAGCGAATTCAAGAATTTTTTTAAATTCGTCAGCCATATTAGATCCGCCATTTTGAATTTTTAAAATCTGACTTCAGATTTGTAATTAGCGACCCCAAAAACATTAAAATATATTTTGACCCAATATTCATGCTTCGTTTTTTAAAAGTAATTAATAAATATATTCACTTAATTTCGAGTTTAGCCTCTTCTAATTGACGTAGTAAGGACGCCATTTTTAATTCTGTTACTTTGCAATTGAAAGGGGATGTCATGACGAGTATTTTCATGTCCATAACTTGTATTTTGATTGTATACAATTTTAAACACAGTTTTGGGCCGTTTGACGTGAAATGTCCCATATATATAATAAGGAAACTAAATATGGAACATTAATGATAAACAATCATTTATAAATCCAAAATAGTTCTGAAACTATAATTTTAAAGTTACTGTAGCTGAATTCTAAGACAATTTTACATACTCAAAATCTGATTTTTAACCGAATTTCTATATTTAACCAAAGAAAACGTTACTTGTGCAATCTAGTTCTTTATAGTTTGTCTAAGCGGTCCCCGGTAGGGTGCCAGACAACTTTTGTATCGCCGGTATTGTCAACCGGACTAAAACATAATTAATCAAAAATCATTAAATCAAACATTACTCAATACTTAATTAAAACCGACTAAACAAACATTCATATTAACTAGATTTTACGCACGTGCCGCACGTTTATAATTAATAATTAAAATAATAAAATACTATAAGCAGAATTACTTAAATATTCTGAATTATAACAAAGAACCATAAATAATATAAATAACTTACAGATTCTGTATCGATGATAAGTTGACTCGTTATAGGGATCATGATTTCATTTTGCACTTTTAATTTATTATTTATTAGAGAAAACATTAAACTAATAATTAATTGGAATATTGAACTCACTGTAACACATTATTTAACAATTCGAAACCATAAAAGAATTAAACTGTAACTAAACTAGAACTAATTCTGAATATATTACATTTTACTAAAACTGGAGAAATTAACTAATGATGTTAACTCGACAAGGGATCGATGACAAGAGAGAGATTCAAAAAGGTTTTGCAGAATTATTTTAATTTGAAATTAGTACTGAATTTTGGCGTTAGGTGACTTATCGGTATTCTCGATATTTTCATACAAAAAGGGGGGTTTCTCCTACCTTGCTTCTCCCAGAATTCTGAATTACTAATACTATGATACTTAAGGAGGAATGATATAGAAATTCAAAACATTCAGAATCTTTTGATATTTTGGGAAATGATTTGCTTTTATATAATAAAGTTACTCGCCAAATTTCAGAATTTTTCACTAAATAGTTTACAAGTTAAAAATTATTTAATTTAACATTACCTCTTATGGGAAAAGCACGAATTTGCATGTTTATCATTAAAAATTTAATACTTAAAACATTCAGAATTTTTTGTAAAAATTGTATCTTGAAGGTCAAGATTTAAGCTTTATTAATCACGAAGGTTGTTTTTTATTCACTAATTAGTTTAAAAGTAATTAATTAGTTTCTGGAAGAAAACTAATTTTATGACAGACAAACAGAGAAACCCACACATATATACACATTATATACAGTGGCAACACTGTATATAAAGTCTCACATGTGACAGCTGTTTAGTGGTACATAGAACCAAGCGATGGCGCCAAAGGTACCAAAAATGACAAATTTTCATTATTTTTAACTACACAAATGCAAATCATAACAAACCACAACACTTGACACTGTTACCAACGATCAAAAAACAAACTACTTGCATTGCGACGTTGTCACGATTATACGCTCATTACAAATTGTTATTTGACAATGTTTATAATTAATAACATTAATATTACAGCATAATAAGACACATATATACGTAATAATAGCATTTTTCAAAGTTTGCAATGGAATACTCGATAAATCCGAAAATAATTTTTAGAAAATTTCAGTAACTTTTATTTTCTTAGGTTTTAAATTCGTACAGACAGTAACAAAAATTATTTTCTGCTTTTATAAAAAAAATTAATTTCATTAATTTATTATCTTTTCCTTATTTAATATATACTTTTTAATATTCATTGATGTCTACTTTTATGATTTCAATAAGAAAAACTGCTATATGTAGCTTAAATAACAAAATTACAAATTCCTCTAAGTGTCACAAACTTTTCGCCCGATTAGGTATACCATTCCTCCTTAAACTAAAACGACTTTTCCTATGGCAAGATTGCGACCTTCTTGACCATAGGAACCTGTCAATTAACTCAAAAGGAGAGCTTCTTTGCCAAACGAAGTCGCTTTCGTTTGACAAAGCTTGCCAACTCACTAAAACTAAACTAATTTATCAAAATTCCTTAAAGTGGAGCGCCAATGTTTCAATTGGACTTCTGCTAAGTGTAGAATAATTACTTAAACAAATACTAAAACAGACACTGTAACAAATTTACTTTAACAAAGACAATAAATATTACCAAAATTAAAATACTAGAAAAAATGTTCTCAGATTAGTGCTATTGTGACGTAAATCGTAAAAATAACGTCACAACTCTTTTCTCAACGGAAAGATTAGTGAAGGGAAAAACATAAGTAAATAAATATCCTCTAAAATCGGGACACCAACTATTCTGAACTCTAAACGGTTATTGACATAACAAGAAATATAAACGAAACTCTATTATGATAAAACTAAATTTCACAAGGTGCACTCCCGATACCGAGCTAACGCTCTGGAGGTTTAAAAAAAGGACTACTCTCAATTGACTACTTGGGTTCAAATAGTAATGAAAATTGGGAATTGGAAGTATCGGTTCAGATAAGACCACACAACTTTTAAATCCAACACAAAGTACTTAATCTCAGAGACTGAAATCTAATTATACAAACAGTATAATAGCGATGGATGCTGTATCAACAATGGTCATAGGGACACAGGACCGGCTTATTAGTGAAAGGAGGGACAATAATATATTGAAAGTTATAGTGAATTAAGTGAAGTGGTGAAAATTATCTTATTTTATTATGAAGTTGGGACTCAAAGTAGGTACGTCCAAAGGCAACAGAATCCAAGTCTGCGGGACAGAAAATTATGAATATGGAGGCGTTGCTTCAGATTGAGAAGGAAAATTCTTAAGTATGTTTAAAATCAGGGTAGTGAAAATTATGAAAAATATTACGAAAGCAAATTGCGTCCAGAAATGTTGCAAAGATTTACTTTTAAATTAACGCACTTGTACTGTAACGCAAGTAGAACGAAAACTAATTGCTTCCAGAAGTGTTGCAAAGATTTACTTTTAAATTAACGCACTTTTACTGTAACGCGTCGTTCCGACGCCTTGTCACCAAATTTTCAAAAGATTTAATAATAATAAAAAAAACAGGATAGCACTACTCTGATAACAACCGGGGATATTAATTAATAATAATTTATCAATTAACTGCCAATTGTCACCACTGCAGCAAAAGAGAACTTTCCAAAGAAAACTGTAAAGTGCGAGAACGCGACTAATATATTCAGTATCCGGGAAACTAATGAGCATGGCGTCGACCACTTGTTAGGGACATGGTCTTCCCTTGGGTGAGGGGGGTGTCCCCACTTGCGAATTTCCCCCAAAATTTTCAATTTTCAGAGGTAGAGTCAAAGTCATGTGATCACTCACTTTTTCTATATTCGCCCTTACAGAGGACAAATTTAAATTAAAAATAAGAGATAATAATAACTTCGTAAATAAACAGTTAATTAATTTCGTCGATTCAAAAGAGATAAGATATAATTAATAACAGAGGCTTACAAACTTGGTTCATTATGATTGACTTTCAATATTTATAAGCAAAGTAAAGGTCACTGTAACAATGGCCAAAATATTAAAATTCCAAAAATAAACAATTTTCCGAAACAAATCATCGAGACAAAATGAAATTAAACAATGAAGCATGTATAATACTTTGCATCAATTTATTGTCAAATTTGTCAAATACAAAGCCTGCCAACTCACTAAAACTAAACTAATTTATCAAAATTCCTTAATGTGGAGCGCCAATGTTTCAATTGGACTTCTGCTAAGTGTAGAATAATTACTTAAACAAATACTAAAACAGACACTGTAACAAATTTACTTTAACAAAGACAATTAATATTACCAAAATTCAAATACTAGAAAAAATGTTCTCAGATTAGTGCTATTGTGACGTAAATCGTAAAAATAACGTCACAACCCAGGCAACACAGTTACTAGCAATACAAGTAACAAACTTGTAACAAAATAGCGAAAAGCAGTAACAAGTGATATACAAGGTGGTCACAAGATGACATTATATTTCTCACTCAAAGCAGTAACAAAATGTCATAACCAAGAAGTAACATTTAGTTGCCTCAGGTGTCACAATTCAGTAACATTTATCGGCAATGTTTAATAACAGATAACCTCAAAAATTTTTAAGTGCATGAGTTTGTTGTTCGTTAAATAAATTATTGTTTTAATAAAGAAGTGAACTACATATAGTAAAATAATTTATTACATCCCAATTTAATATAACTTGAAATTACTGTATAAAAAGTTATATAAAAACAAAAATATAGTATATGATTACCCTGAATCCATAATTGCAATATATTCAATTCAACATTTATTTCAGTTTCAAATATTTGCAGAGAGAATAAGATTTTGACACTTGAATATAAAATAAATAAAAATAAATAATAACTTTAGCAAAATAAGTAAAGATAACAAAACAATGTTAAAATGACAAAATTTTATTTCCTTTCAATTGGAAAACAACAAAAATTTCTTAACCTTGCTTGTGAGCTTTGTAAAAGTATAATTTATTTTATAATTATTAATTATAATTCTTATAATACTTCATTTTCATTTAGAAAATTTGAATTTGTATATTTTTTTGCTTTATAAAATCTTATCTAAAGTATAAAAATTAGATTTATGCACATTTTCATAATTCGATTCTCTCCATAAAAATTAATATGGGCTCGATTTGAATTTCGAGTCCATTTTAAACTTAATTTTTCATTTAAGACTTAATATAAATATGTTTTATATGAAAACCAGTTATGAAATAATAATTTTAGCAATAGCTAAAATATAGAAAATATATAAAAAAAAATATTTTCATCATATTTTATCAGATACTGAGATTATTTGCGAAAACTTAAATGCGGTTGGGATGTAAACATGAATTTGCTATGTGTGTAAAGGAATTCATGAATATAAATAATTTAAAACTGTATTATATTAATATAATCATATTTATTCCTATTTTCAAAATTGGTAAGATGTCAAGATAACAATACGTAAAAGATAATATTATTTTAATAAAAAATTTTAACAAACGTAGTATTTAAATTGAATTATTAAGTACTTAAGAAAATTTTAAATTTAGTGAAGAGCAGTTTTCTCCCGTCGTTTTCTTTGACCAGCAAGTCTAAACCATTCTTTAACGTTTGCCTCGAACTCTGCTTCCTGCATAGTTGACGTATAATATAAGGTATCTGAAAGTAATTAATACGTTTAAATATTAGTTATATTTTTTAAAATTTTATTTATTTTTTTTATTTTCAATAAAAAGGATATGAAAGATGGTATATGCATACATTAAAAACGGGTCAAAATGTAGAAAACTAACTAAAGTTTTCATATCTTAGCATATATTTTGAATTAGAGTTATATGTTATTGGAAAAACGTGTATTTATATACATTATTAACTATTTAATCGCTAATTTCTCCATTTATAAAAACTAAAAAAATACGTGTATTATATTTTTGTATAAAAAATCAAATATAATAATTAAAAAAAAGGTTCATGAACTTTTCAAAACGAAATCAGCATTTTGAACAATCAAGCATTACCTCTAGTAAGTACTATGAGATGCAATTTCTGAACGGCGAAATTACCCTGTTGTCCTGCCCAGGAACATAATTCTGCACAAGTATTCGTAAACACTTTTGTCAGAACTCGTGCAACTGTATCTTTATGAGAATTACCACCGGCAATTGAAACAATGTATTTCTAAAAAAATATGTTAGTCATATTAATATACTCGCTAAATCTATCCCGAGTCAAAATTTAAAATTCTGTGTAATTCTTTAACTATTTTTCTTTAGAGAGTAAAATATATACATACGAATTGTTTTACTGCATCTTCATTTTTTAACAATAGATTCTCAAATTCCGTAATTTCTCCAACTTGTTGTAGTGGTAACTTTGAATTGATTAAGTCAAGAGATAAAGGTTTTGGTGCTGTTTGTTCAAGATGAACACGTTCCAAAATTTGCAAACGATCTTCAATACTTTTAAGATATAAATTTATAGTTGTTAATATTCTTTCAATTGACATGAAATAATCTGTGGAAATATTATTATAGTTAAAACAATTATAATTATAATTTAGGGTCTTAAAACAATAGTAGGATATAAATTTTAAACTCTTGGAGTTTTAAAAGTCAAAAATCATTGCGAATATAAACCCAGTAAAGAAAAACTAATTGAAATAAATTAAAAAGAATTCACAAAGAGTTTCAGTGAATCCCGCTTTATGACAAATACGAATTGAAGCTATATTGCAATTTTCCTAAATTCGTCAAACTGTATTGAACTTCCAAACCTTCTATTCTTACTAATTCAATGGACAAGTTTTGGGACCTTTAATTTTTTTTAATTCGTCACCACGAATTCAATGCAGACCTTGGTTATTTCTTATGAATGCGATTTCGTTTGCACAACTTCAGGGAAATTGAATTGAATTCAATTGAATATACAAAGAGCTTGAATGAATCCCGCTTTCTACCAAAAATCTTAATTCATTTCAATCCGTTTGAATTAGTTTTTTTTACTGGGAAACTTTTATAAATTGATAATGACCTTACCTGATAGATTTTCATTTTCTTCAAAATCGGATAGGTCTAAAATGAAATTCTCTTTGTCAATGCCATCATGTAATCGCTGTTTCAAAATACGTTAGTCAGTATTAATTTTTAATAAATCATTCTGGTTATTTCCATTATTCAAAAGTACATCCGGATCATTATTATCATTCTCAGATTCTGGATTATGAAGATCACTTGATTTATTTTTGTTAACATCTGCTACGTTTAGCACTTCTTCATTGACAAGTGTTACAACTTTTTCAGCTAAGTTAACATCATTATCTTTTAATTTTTCATCTGAGTTAGATTTGTTTAAATCTTCAATTGACAAATTTTCACTGTCAAAATTATTGTTATTATTTGGAGGAATTTCACAATCAGAAACGAAATCTTCAGTGTAACGAGATGGTGGTTTTATTACTCTGCGACGGCAATCATCCTCCTCTTTGTCGTCAACTTCTACAGAAGATTTGTCTGCTGCATCTCGAGCCTCTTCATAGCACTCTAAGAATATTAAAGTTATTAGTAATATTTTTTTCATTTCATTTAGTAAATTGAACTAAAAGTATTTATGTAGCAAAATAATTGAGTGTTTTCATATGTAAGCCATATTGTTGGAACCTCTTGAAACGAATTATCTTCATCAAGGAATTTAACGACAAGATATTTCTTTGACAATATCTGAAATTAAAAATGAAAGGTAAATGTATATATATATATATAAAGAAATGCAGTTGACCAAATATTTTTATCACAAGATTTCAACGGTTTATATGTACTTAAACAGATGGTATAAATATATTTGTTTAGAATCTTAAATACATAAATGTAAAATCTCACCAACAAAAATAGTTTTTATTTTAAAATTGTTTTCTATTTAGCATGTGTCATTGGCAGTACTACAAAGTCAAGATTGTAAGGTAGCTTCACACATTTTAATTGAACTCTAGAAAGCAGAACTTCTTCAGAGTTCGGCAAAAACTTGTCGGTTACTAACGATATTCCAATATGCCTTGAATCAATCTTCATCGATTTGTCAAAAAAAGATTCACCTCTCAAAAATCGACGAACTTTAATTGTTAAGGCACCATTTATTTTAAGGATATTAGAAACACTAACAATGGAACCATCATCCAGCATGCAACAATTATTGGGTTCGTTTTTTGTAATGACAAAGTTTTCAAATTCAACTTTTGTAATTGTCCCAGTTTTCTCACAGGTAATGATTTTAGGAAAATCGCTTTTCTTTTTCTGTTTAATAGGTAATAAATTTTTCTCACAATGTCGGTTGATAATTTGCTCCAATGGCTTTGCACTAGTTTGTAAACAATTACTAATTTTTTGCATGTAATTTTCAAACGGAAAACTACTAATTTTGTCCAAATTTCCAAATTTTAAAACCTCTTCTCCTAGGTGTAATAGGTTATGAACATTGTACGATAAATTTTTTCTACCATATAAAAGGACGAAATTTTCAACAAAATATTCCATTAAAGACTCTGCGTACTTCACCCACTTTACATCTTTACTTGATTTAGGAGAGAGAAAAATTCGCATAGCGACGCTTAAAGTGATAAAATGATTATACAGATCTTTTGTTAACACATCAAGCAAAACCAGCGGTCCAGTATATAATAAGAATTGCCGAAATTCTGTAGCCTTCCAGTTTTTATATTCACTAAGAGGCCGAGGTTTTCGAGAAAATTCTTCTGGTATAGATGAAGATAAATTTTCCAGGTTTGCATCCAATGCTTCTAGAACTGTTTTGGGAAACTTACAATTCCACTTTTTTCCAGTAACCCACAATTTTATTAAATGCTTAACTACACCTAAGCATACAAGGTGCATGTAGTCGATAACAATTTGAGTAATCATTCCAATATTTAGTCTTTCTAGAACGCATATCCCACTTTTATGATGTTCAGGTCTGTCTCGACGACGAAAACTTTCATCAGTTCTTAAAGTTCCTATTTTTTCTGAGAAATTGACGCAATCTTCGTAAGAACCTTTTCCAAAACAACATTTGGGGCAACTGTAGTATTCTGAAGGGTGAATAGTATTTGTCACACAAGCCTTAGCTGGTGCGTCGCATACTATAGCGTTTATAGATATTGCGATTTTTTTACCATTTATCAATAAACCATTTTTTGAAATTTCAGATGCATCATCAACAAAAGGCTCCATTAAATTATTGAAATTTGCAGGTTTTTTTTCGCCATGATAAATACCCACAAGAAAAGGTTCTGTATAAAAATCTGTTACTATTGAAGCTAGAATTGGCCAAAAACTACTGTTAGAACTCTTTGCTATAGAAATACCATCCACGTTAATATTAATTTTTATCTCATTCGGATAAGTCTCAAAGTAAGTTTTTAAAGAGCGTTCAAGACCTGAACTTATGCCGAAATGGTAATAACGTCCATTATCTATTTCAATAATCTTAGACGTTTCGGATCGCGGTGTACCTTTGAGAGTTCGACTATCTTTTGGCAATTCCTTATCGTGACCATGATTCTTTAAAATTTGTAGAAGTTTATTGCACTTACTTCCTGCTATATTATCATTAACGACTAATTCTTGTAAATCTGTTCGTATATTCTGAGGAGTTTCACATTTGTTTACTTGACTTTCCTGAACTGAATTTGTATTTGCAGATGAAGTAGATGAATTAGATGAAATTTTATCAGTTTCACAATACAACTTTCGTTTTTTCTCATTATTTTGCAGTGAACTTTCACGCATTACTGTGTGGACTTCTCGCATTGAAATCATCTGATTTATGGCACTTTGATCAAAACATGTTTTTTTTCCTTCTGGTAATTGAGACTCAAATGATTCTTTACAACTTAATTTTTTCTCAATAATTTGATCCTGTCTTCTTCTACTCAATAAATGGAATGGCTTCGACATTTTATATTTTACTATTTTTCGAAATTAAAAGTACAATATTATGTTCAATATCGAATTTCTTAAAAATGAAAGAAGCTTATAATAAATCTGAGTTTCCTGATTAGAGATGATTTTATGAGAACCTATAATTAATGAAATACTTTTTTAATACTTAAGTTTAGTGGATTAGTGCTGGATTTTTTTGTTATGTGACACGACACGAGAAAAGGTACCTATCATTTAAAAAAATTGATTTTGAGTTTATGGTGCAATTCAATAAATTTTAGCGTAAATACACTGGTTTTCTGTTAATTTTAAAACTCGCCCTGTAAAATTCTTTTTTGCGGCGATAGATACCTTTTCTCGTCTCGCGTCACATGTAAACATTAATCAGAATATGCAATTATAGAAAACCTATAAATTGTATTTCAATTTTTTTACCAGTTAATTAAACTTAACCTCAAAATAATTTCTCGTATGAAAGTTGCACTTTATACACGCAAACAGTAGCATAAAATTTTTTACATATATTCAAAGAAAAAGGGTCTAAAGTTTAAAAGAATCAACAATTTCCAAACTAACACTATTTGTATTTTACCTTTTCATAAATTTCATCTGGAAACTGATCAAGAAAAGATTCGTTTTCCATATCGAGTAAACTTATTTTGTCTTTCGGGTCTTCCTTGAACGTATAACACTCTTTCAGGGTTATTAGGCCAATGCCTTCAAAAAATATAAATTTTGCTCACAATTTTTGTTCATAAATTCAACAATATGAACACTTAAAGTATACAATAACTAAAAAATGTAATCAAAAGTTAAAGAAGCAACTAGCAACACTAGAAACATGTGCCAATTCATCTGCGTAGCATCCAAGGTTGGAAAGTAGTCTCACTTTAAAACAGGGTTGACTAGTTACGCGTCACTCGAGGTTTTTGATATTAAATACGTAAAATACCTAAGTTTGTCTGTATTTACATATCTACGTAAGCCACGACATTGATTAAAAGTGCACGCGTTGCAAATATAATTTCTTGTTCGCAAACCTTTCAACACAACTTGTATTGAGGTTATGTTGTTGCCAAGGATGGACTTTTTATTTTAAAGTTACCATTTTTTATTTTTGACTGAGTTTTATCAGAGGTAAGTAATTTCAATTAACTTTATTATTTCAAAATGTGCACAGTGAAATTTAAAACAATATAACGTGTTAAAAAATTTGTATGAAAATTTATGTAAATTCAAATTTACAATAATATTCTTACAATGTTATATACAATATTACATAATATTGCTTCTTGTTGAAAATAGAAAAAAGAAATTTTTGTGTAATATAAAGAGCAATTATAAAATTAAATCAAATTGAGAACTGATGTTTTTTCCTTTAGAAAATTGTTTTTTGTTTCTACGTGCTGAAAATATAAAGTGAAACTATACGTATTGTCTTACTAATTCAAAAATTTTACAGAAATTAATATATATATATATATATATATATATATATATATATATATTAGTAACTTCGTACTTCATCGTTCGGTCGTTCGGCTTTTATCATTTATTCATCGTATCGTATGCATACATACTCATTGTACATACATATACGCATGCGCAGTAGTGTTCTGTGAATGTCAGGCATGCGCAGTAGTGTTCTATCAATGTTAGGCATGCGCAGTAGTATTCTATCAATGTCAGACATGCGCAGTAGTATTCTGTGAATGTCAGGCATGCGCAGTAGTGTCCTATCAATGTTACGCATGCGCAGTAGTGTTCTGTGAATGTCAGACATGCGCAGTAGTGTCCTATCAATGTTACGCATGCGCAGTAGTATTCTATCAATACCAGGCATGCACAGTAGTGTTCTGTGAATGTCAGGCATGCGCAGTAGTATTCTATCAATGTCAGACATGCGCAGCAGTGTTCGGACAATGTTACGCATGCGCAGTAGTGTTCTGTGAATGTCAGGCATGCGCAGTAGTGTTCGGACAATGTTACGCATGCGCAGTAATGTAAGGACAATGTCAGGCGTGCGCAGTAGTATTCAATCAAATGGTACGCATGCGCAGTAGTGTTCTGTGAATGTCAGGCATGCGCAGTAGTGTCCTATCAATGTTACGCATGCGCAGTAGTATTCTATCAATGCCAGGCATTCACAGCAGTGTTCGGACAATGTTACGCATGCGCAGTAATGTTCTGACAATGTCAGCCATGCGCAGTAGTGTTCTATCACTATAAAGCATGCGAATAACATTCAGAACTTCAAAATTAAATTTTTTAATCCATACATAATCTAAAAATTATTTTTCTACAATACAAAATTTCCAAAGCTCAAAATGTCCAAAATATGAAATTTTTAAAATAAGAAGTGTTGAATTGTAATGTAAGTGAAAAGAATTAGATTATTGAGTATTGAGATTTAACAATTCTATTTCTGTGTAAGATGTTTTTAAAACATCATTATTGTCAATGTTTTACAAAAATTTAAATAACTTCTAAAAACATGAACATTTTTAATGATCTTAAGCTTACTTTAAAGATTATTTTCTACAGAATGGGAATTACTTGTAGACATTAACGTGTAATTTTTTCTTAGAAATTGCAGGTCGGCAAAATTATACACAAAAATTTCAATTTGAAATAATTTTTTTGTACAAAAAACTATCCTTCAAAAAATATAAAACATGATATGGCGTAGATTTTTCAAGAAAATTTAGTAAAAAAAATATGTTTGAATTTTAAAAATTATTCTTCTGTTAACCCGTTGCCTATTAACGACCGTTGGGTAGTAAACTTCTTAGCGCAAAATAAATGCAATTTCTTATGTAATTTATAAAATAAATAACGCATGATATTATTTTTATATAATTATTAACACACTATTGATTGCAAGGATCCTTAATTAAGTAATAAATAAATGATTATTTATTATTTTTAAATGATACACTGAGAGACCTTTGGGTCAGCAGCAGACTTTCGATAGGCTGCTACTGACCATTTTGGAGGAACGCTACAGGACTATACTTTTGGGTTGCTGCGGTAAAATTTTGGGCGTGTGACAGTCCCAAAGTTGTTCAGCTGCAAACCAAAGGCGGCATTCCCACTACTTCGGTGAGCTGCTCACCAACATTTGGGACTGTCACGCGCCCAAGATTTTACCGCAGCGCACCAAAACCATAGGGGAGCTGCTGTCACATACGTTGTTCCGCTACAGTCCCAAAGGTCTCTCAGTGTATAACAATTTAAAAACAAGTTATATTTATGAAAATTTATTTCTAATTTAAGTCACATTTAGTATATAAGGGTTTTTGGAGTCGGTGAATTTAATTAATTTAAAAAAATTCAAAATGGCGAACATCATTTTTTAAATTCATTTGGATTTTTATCAATTTCAGTACCTAAGGGTTTTTCAGGTCGCTGAATTCGAGTTTGACCATCATTTTTAAAACTTCAAAATGCAGGATCCAAATAGGCGGACATACTTTTTGAAAATTTTTAAAATTCATTTGGATTTTTATCAATTTCAGTATCTAGGGATATTTTGGGTCGTTAAATTTAAATTTGTCTTTCAAAATAAAATATTATGAATTCAAAATGAGGGACGTAATTTTTTTAATTCATCCCGATTTTTATCAAATTTTGTACTCTATTCTATATCCTTTCCATTAGCTGATAAAACGAATCATGACCCCAGAATGTGCCGCGTGGAGGCTGCAAAGGTTTTACATTACACTTTCTGTTCATTGTTTTTTTTTGTTTATAATATCTGTTTAAAATTTAAAAATTTTGTCCGACATATTAGATCCACCATTTTGAATTTTTTTTGACGTCATTTTTATATTCAGCGACCCCAACAACCCTTGTATAGTAAGTTTCATAAAAATTTATCTACCAGGTTTTGCTGAACATTTTGGGCCAATCATATGATTATTTTTCCAAACAGCGAAGGGATTTATAAGATTGTTTCAAATTTTTTTAATTCTTTTGGTCTAAGTTTGTCAACTTGCATTTTCTAAGAAAAAAGTTTCGTATATTCGCATAATTCAAGTTATTTGAATCAATTAATATATAGATAACAAAAATTATTTGAATGAGATAATTTTTTTAGTGTTCTAATACTTTTACGTATGCAAATGGAAGAACATTAATTTATTTATTATAAATTTGGTGTAAGGACTACATAAATAATTATTTGACGCAATTAAAGAGATATTGGTCTAAATTAAAATAATTAATTATGAAAAATAATTGCATATTTGATATAAATAAGGGAAATTCCACGTCAACACGGACAGAGCTCTAAACAAAAATTGCTTTGATGGATTCAAACGTTCTAGGGCTTAAAAGATTTCTACATTCATGTACTTTAAGATGCCGATGGGCGTTTTTTGCAAATTTTCATTTCCGATGCCAATAGAGCTGTCAAAAGTCAAAAGGTCCTAAAATCTCAAAATACTTTTATGAATTAAAAGCAAAAAACGGGGTAAATCAATTTCTAACTCATTCTTTAACAGTTTTTAGGGTCCCCGAATATAAATTTTAAGTTTTTTTTAAATTCAAAATGGCGGATTCAATATGGCGGACAAAATTCAAATTTGAACAGATTCGATTAAAACTTGTTACTCGGGGGTTTTTAGGGTCGCTGATTACGAATCTGAAGTCACTTTTTAAAAATTCAAAATTCAAAATGTCGGAAAAAATTTTCAAATTTGATCCGATTCCCTTAAAACGTGTTACTCGAAAGCTTATGGGGCCACAAATTACAAATATGAAATCACTTTTTAGAAATAAAAATAGCGGATCCAATAAGTTGGAAAAATTTTTTAATTTGATCAGATATAATTAAAACGTGTTACTCGGGGGTTTTTTAAGGTATCTGATTACGAATCTGAAATCACAATTTAAAAATTGAAAATAGTGGATCCCATATGACTGAAAAAATGTCCAATTTTGATACATTTCGCTTAAAGTCTGTAATAATAACAAATTGTTTACATTATAGAACAGTATGAAGCTAGAATTTCTTAAAAGTGACTTCAAATTCGTAATCAGATATGCTAAAAACACCCGAGTAACACTTTTTAATTAAATCTGATCAAATTTAAAAAATTTTCCACCATATTGGATTCATCATTTTCAAGTTCTACAAACTAACTTTATATTCATAATCTGCGACCCTAAAAGCCCCCGAGTAACACGTTTTAAGGGAATAGGATAAATTTGAAAATTTTTTCTTCATATTGGATCCGCCATTTTGAATTTTTAAAAAGTGACTTTAGACTACCCGTCAAAATTGAGAGACCAACCATTTTCAGTCGAATGAAAATCGTTTTAAAACATAAAATTTATTGAAACTAAAATTTTTTTCTGCTCATTTTTTTAAAGATGATAAAATTTTGAACAGAAGAAGATATTTCAGAAGTCGTTTGGCCAATAATTCATTTAGATATTTTAAAAAAATCGCCATTTTCAATGTTTTACAAAAATTTGAATAACTTCTAAAATAAAAACTTGAACCAAAAAAATATAAAAAATTTGAAACATTCTTATTTACAGAAAAATAATTTTTAAAATTCAAACGTATTTTTTTTATTAAATTTTCTTGAAAAATCTACACCACATAATGTTTTATATATTTTCTAAAATAGTTTTTAGTACAGAAAAATTGTTCCAAATTTTTTGAATTTTTTTGTTCCAACTTTGACGGCCTGCATTTTCTAGGAAAAAAATTACACGTTAATGCCTATAAGTAATTCTTATAGTGTAGCAAATGACCTGTAAAATAAGCTTAAGATCATTAAAAAGCGTTTAATATTTTAAAAGTTATTCAAATTTTTGTAAGACATTGAAAATAACAATTTTTTAAAAATATCTAAATAAAATATTGGCCAAATCACTTCTAAAAGATCTTGTTCTTTTCAAAATTTTATCATCTTTCAAAAAATAAGAAGCAAAATATTTTAGTTTCCATACATTTTATGTTTTAAAATGTTTTTCAATCACCTGAAAATGGATGGTCTCTCAATTTTGACCGGTAGTCTAGATTCGTAATCAGCGACCCTAAAAACCACCGAGTAACAAGTTTTAATCGAATCTGATAAAATTTTAATTTTGTCCGTGCGGAATGTCCCATATATATTTAGTTATTTTAAAAAAATTATTTTATTGATGCAAATAAATATTTATTTGAATTAAAATCCATGCATTACTGAATCAAGTAATTAACCTAATTGATTTAAAGCAATATTTATTAGATTTAATTATTCCATTCATTTGACTTAAATAATTCGAATTTGCTACAAATAACTATTTATTTGATACTACAAATTAAAATTTTTATATCAAGGGCAGTTCCAATTTTTTATAATATTAAAAAAAAGTTAAGAAAAATTAAATTTTCAATAATTTGTTTAAACAATAATTTTTTATTGTTAAAAAATATGCTAAGGACATCCTGGAGTTTCCTAAAAAATTTTAATAAAATTAATTGTAAAAGTTCCATTATTTCTATAAATAACAAGAATTCAATTATATCCAACACAAGAATTCGATTATTTTCACAAATTTTTCTTAATTCAATAATTTGTATTTCTATTATACTTTAATAAAATTTCCAAAAAGAATTTAATTATCTAAAAACATTTTGACAAAATTCTACAAGAATATTCAATTATTTTCTAAAAGAATTAAACTTTCATAAGAATTGAAATATTAAAAATAGAATTTATCTAAATTGTTATTAAAAAATCAATTATTTAAAACTTTTTTTATAAAATCCTCGCAATAATTCAATTTTAATAAATTTTCTCGAAAAATGTAATTATTGAAATTATTCTTAAAAATTAGATTAAAATTCATCAAAAGAACTGAATTATTAATTTAATAATATGCAATTATATACAAAATTAATATTAATATGTACATATACTACTTATATGTATATTTTAACAATGAAGATGCTATTCAATAAATAATAAAATTTCAAATATAATAATAATAATGTGTAATAATAAATATATATGTCAGGAGAAATAAATAAGATGACAACCGAGCGAGCGTTAGCGAGCGAGGTGTATGTCGCTAGTATATAAATAATTTAAATATATTTTTGTCATAATATTATTTTAAATTCAATGGAATAATATGTATGAAAAGAATTTTTTGTCCAATGTGATAAATAATAATAAACATTTGTTGTTAAAAATTTTTTTTTTGTCATTACCAAAAATGTTGTATTTTTAAAAAATATAAAATCATTTTTGGATTCGGCGTAAAAAAATAAATCAAATTAAAAAAAGAAAGATTAAAATCGGTAAATAATTAACAAAGTTATGACCATTTTTGCAAATTTGAACGGCTGAATTCAGTTGTAGCGGTGAGATTTGTATTGAATTTTCAGAGAATACTTTTGAAATGGTATACTTTTAGAAAATGCATTTAAAAAATCGATTTTTTGAAAATCATAAGTGTACGTCACCCCTTAAATCAAAAGATGGATTAGAATTTCCATTTTTTTAATAGTTTTAAATAATAAATGTAAACTTTCTTTGCTCTATTTAGAATTCTTCCACAACGGAATTTCTTGATCAATAATTTTATTAGGGTTAATTTTTTTACATTAGGAGTTCTTCAACTGGATCACTTGAAATACACTTCCAATTATACTTAACAATTAAACGTGGTTTAATATAACAGAATTTTTTTCCGGGAAACGGCTTACATGATTGGTTTTAAAAATTAACTTCAAATGATTCCTTGTATGACAATTAACTATAATAATCTTTGAATTCTTTCTTTCATATCAGTCTGTCCACAGCCGGTATGTTCTGTCCAGCGTGTACATTCTGTCCGCAGTGAGAGAGAAAGGTTGAAAGAGAGAAGGAGAGGGAAGTATCGCCTGTCCTTTTAGTTTAGAGTAGGAGCGATAGAGAGGCGAATATTATTATTATATCTATATATATTAAGTTAGTCTTTCCTTACATATTCTGTTCACAGTGAGAGAGAAAGAGAGGGAGGGAGGTATTGTCTCTCCTTTTAGTTTAGAGTAGGAGCGAAAGAGAGACAAATAGTTAAGAAAGTAATGCCCACTTTTTGGGTATAAAAGGGGGTATCATGTTTTCTCCATTTTCCGTGTCAGGTAGAAAGGGAGGAACAGAATTTGATAGGGGAAGGAAAAGTGGGAAATTTTACTTTCAAGCCAAAATACGAAATAAGCGTCTTATTTTCTTATTGGCTAATTATTTTTCTTTTTTCACTCACAGATAGATTAAGGAGTAAAAGAAAGGGAGATCGAGAACGAGGTATGAGTGAGAGGTATAAATTATATCGTTGTTCCATAAACCAAATGGACAATTTTTCATCAATTTTTGACTCTCACCCCGCCTCCAGTTGTGAACAATCGCAAATATTTTAAAAAACTAATTCGTATAATTATTTAAGATTCAATTATCTTCGAACAATTGGTAAGGCTTTCTGAAGTGTACCGATGGTTTTTTAAGCCTGTTACGCGCTGTAAAAAAGACATGGAGCGTGCAGTTTCGCGGGCGGTTGCACTGCCGAGTTACCTGCGTTGAATTGGTTTCAATTTGTTAGTTAATGCTTTATTTATTAAGCATTTGATACATAATTTCGAAAATTTTAATAAAAATTAAATTCAAAATGGCGGATCCAATATGGCAAATAATATGGCGCTTAACAAAAATATAGCTTTATTTCGTAAATAAAATGCGGGCCCAGAAATTTTTTTTGTAATAGTTCCACATTTTACGTAGAATAAAATGCTGTAAAGAAAATTTAATTAATTATCTCATTTACTTTTAAAATATAGTGTTTCAATAAAATTAAAATACCCTTCGCAAATCATGAGTACACTTCAGAAAGCCTCACCCCAATGTAAATAAAAATTTATGAATATTTACTTTTTGGACTCATTGAATTTTTTAAGAAATTATGGTCCTGTTCATAATTAAAATTCTACAAAAATTTGATCACTTTTATTAATATTTTTTAATAAAAATTCTATTATTTGTAAAAGATTTTACCAAATTTAAAATGTTTTCTTTAAAAGAGTTTTTGTATATTAAAAAAAAACTAATTAATTTTTTGATGAATGTCAATTAAAATTTTAAATATAAATTTTTATTTCAAAATTTGAAAAATAATTCTAAAATATTATTTTTTTTATTTATTTAGATTTTTGATAATATAAATTAAAAATACTAAAAATATTGAATTTCTAAAAATTAGAAGCTTGTTTTCATGTTTAAATTGGCCTGTAAAGACTTCTTATTCTTTAAGGGGACATTCCAGTTCAAAATGTCAAAAAAATCGATTTTTTTGTTTTTATTTTCGGATTTCTTATAGTGTCAAGAATACTCTTCTAAAATATTATTGCAAAATTCGATGTAAAACAAAAGTTATACATCCTTATTCTTCGCCATGTCAAAGATGTTTTTGTATGCGGATAAGCAATCGAATGATTTAAATGTTTTCTCATTTGCATTTTTTAAAAAAGACAAACAAATAGTATATTACATTACAATTTCTGCCCGTGTAATGTATACTATTTTTCTTTATATACGGTCGAAAGTACGCTCGCTAATTTATTTTTTAAGAAAATTGCAATCGTGTTTCATTTGACAGCCGGCCATCTTTATTTACTTTTGCTCCTCGCTTTTGTCTTTCTCTTGCAAACAATATTTGCCTGCCCCGACATTTGATGCACGAGCGAAGCGAGTGCTTCTGGTCGGGGGCAGGCACGAAAAAAAATGTGAAAAAGATAAATTAATATTATATTTTCAAAAAAAAAATATTTCTGGTGGTACAAAATTAATGTTATGTTTTTAAAATTCTAAACGTTCTAATAAACACAAGTTCATTATTTCTTCAAATGATTAAAATTTTATTATAACATTTTGGCACGTATTAAAAAAGAAATTAAAAATTTTTTAATTATTTTATTTTTGTTTTTAATGTTTATTAAAATAAGTTTTGAAAATAATTATATCAGCAAAAGATTTTGTTCATTTCAATATTTAGAGCTTGTGGATAATAAATTTATAAAGTATAAAAAGTTTTCTTGATAATTTTTTTCTCATTTTATATTGCGATAACAATTACTCGTTAAATTGTCATTGAACTCGAAATTTTCTTATTTACCGGCGGTGGTGTTTTTAACGACAGAGAATTCTTTTACTCCCGCTGTAATAGAGGTTGGGTATGAAAATCAACCAAAGCACAAATGTTTGACTTTCTGCTGCGAAATCGCAGAGGGAAGTACGTACTTTCGACCGAGGTATGAAGAAAAATGTATTTGGTTTTGCTAATCACAAATTAGATATTAAATTTTCAAAATTCAAAATGGCGGATTCAACATGGGGGAAAAGAAAATTTTTTTATTTTAATTTTTTTTTCGTCCACCATATTGCATCCGCCATTTTTAATTTTAAAAAAATTATGTCATATTCGCATCAGCGACCCCAAAATCCCCCCGTAACGATTTTCAAGCAAATCCAATGATTTTAAAAAAGAATGTCGCCATATTGGATCCGCCATTTTAAATTTTAAAAATCTGATTCAATTTTCGTAATTAGCGACCTCGAAAACCTTTTGATGCAGCGTCATCATGCCTATAAGTAAAACCTCAAAAACTGAAAAATTTCTAACTCTCTTTATTTTATGAAAGAAATTCTGAATAAGAACACCTTTTTTTTGCATATTTTGGGGAAAAAGTACTCTTAAAAAAGGGGGCAAAAAAATTCCACTTTTTTGAGGTTCCACACTTAAAGAAATATCTAACGAAGAAAATGTCACTTCGTTTTTGGTTTTATCTGTTATAGAAAGTTTGGAATCGATCTTACCACCGAAAATGGGCATTTTCGAAAATGGCGTATATCGCCGCTATTTTGAAATAAAAATGAAAATTTTTTTTTTACAAATTGTTAAATAAATTATTTATTACATGTAAAAGAAATTTTTTTAATAAATGTCATAGTTATTTTAATAGTATATACTAAAAAAGCCTTATTTTTGCCTGTCTTTTTAAATTATTTATTATTATTTAATTATTAAATTTTTTTAAATTATAACAAAATACCTAAAAAAAATTAATTATTTTTCAATTCAATTTTACAAAATATCAACTATTCAGAAAGATTTTTATTATACATATATTTCAAAAATTTAATTATGTCTTAAAAAATGATTCAAATTTTTTTTTTAAATTTATTTATAGTTACTTTTTGCATTATCAAAATCAAAACAACTTGCATTTTTTGCTAAAAATTGTGGTATTTTTATGTTTAAAGTTTGAAGGAAAAGACGAAAAAATGGCAATTTTTTAAAGTAAGTCGAAAAAAGTCTCAATTTTCTTAATTTCTCTGAAAACTTTTTTTTATTCCACATGCATAAATTTTATTCGACCGTATTAAAAAGGCGATTTTTTTCCAAGGGCAAAAAAACAGCTGGTCCCATGCTTTTTTTGCCCAAGGTAAAAAAGGCCGCCATTTTCATACAAGTCGAACAAGTGAATGACTTTTACTCCCTGTCGTCTGCTATCTGAAATCGACACTTTTGTGCATTAGGAATAAAAAATATCGTTAGTAATACGGGAATAAAGGCAGCCAATTTGTTCACGACGATTTTTGTGACACGAGTAAAGGTCTCGCGGCGCCCTCGACCTCGACTCGTGTCACAAAAATCACCGTAAACAAAAAAAACATTTTCATTTTTACAACTCTTTTTAGTTCATTTATTTTATATTTCGACTGACTCGATTATAAGATTGCAAACTTTTTTTTATATAAAGATACTAGTGCACCAATTAAACCTTTTGCGACAACGTCATCGAATTACGAAAAAAGTAGCCATGGTTTCACGAAACGTCCAGAAAAGAAGAAAGAAAGTGCAAGAAAATTTGATATCTGCATTGCAAGTCTTAACTACCAAGACAGAAAATCTGGTATTTCAATAATTATAGAAAAAATTACTATTTACATGAAGAAAATAATTTAAGAAGGGAACCAGTCAAATTTTAACTTATTCAAATTATTGCTGTTTGCCCCATAAGCTCATTTTGAGCATAAATGTTAGTTTGAAAATAAGGTATACTACACATGGTTGTTTTAAAATTCTAAACAACAGTTTTGACAATCTCGCCATTTCGGAGATATTGACATCTGAACAGTTTGTCCCACTCTCCCCAAATATTATAATATTATTTTAATGATTAACTCATTAACGCCTGAAATAAGAAAATTCTTTACGCAAATTAAACCTATACTTTTATGAATAAAACGGATTATATTTTATACCGCAAGTATATTTCTTATAGGTTTTGAGTGTGCTCTTTTCGATTCCGGTGTGAAAGAAAAGAATTTCGTTTAAAACAAAAATTAAATATAGCGGTTTTAATTTCAAAAACAGAAAATAAATTTCATTTTTTCAAGTTTGGTTATTTTTTTACCCATTTACCCATCCAAATATTTGGATTCAGTAACCCCAAAAACATAAAATATAATAATATCTGGTATTAAAATAAATAAAAAAATTTAGCACAGTTGTGACACGAAAACTTTATTTTGACTACACTGCTAAGGAGTTAAACGTGCGTGAATAATATTCAATTCTCATCCATAGAGGCAAAAAAATTGTATACTTTTAAAAAAAGTAAATTAGAATGTAAAATTTAAAGATGGCGGACCAAATATGGCCTAAATTTTCCTACTCGAAGGCTGATTACGAATTCGATTTTAGTTTTCCATAAATCAAAATGGCGGATCCGAGGGCGGATCTAATATGGAACAGAATGTTTACTTTATGCAATTAATCTTAATTTTGTCACTCGGTGGTTTTTAGGGTCGCTGATTACGAATACGATGTTTGTTTTCAAAATTTCAAATGACTAATATAATATGGGAAAGAGAAATTAAAAAAAATTTTCTATACACGCTCGCTGGTCGTGAATCGTCGCAAGTGCTAAAATAATTGTCAGTGAGCGCTCCTATGACATTTACAGCTAACTGACTGGTATTAGAACTCTCGAGTAACAAAATTAAGGTCAATTGCATAAATTTAAAAGAAAATTCTGCCATATTGAATACACCATTTTAGATTTATGAAAACTTACATCAAATATGTAATCAGCGTCCCTAAAAACCACCGAGTGACAAAATTAAGGTCGATTGCATAAAGTAAACATTTGTGTTCGATATTGGATGGTGAGAGGGTCAAAAATTAATAAACAATTGTCCTCGTGGTTTATGGACGGCTTATACCTCGACTTATATCATGACTATCAATAAATCTCGGTGTCAATGTTTTGACAAAGAAGGGAGAATACTTCAATAAAATAATTCTTCTGATGCATAATTAATATATATAAAGTTTTTCTATCGCTTGACTGAACTAATCAAAGCAAAAGCATTATTTTGTAATTTGACTTGCTTGGTACTTTGAAACGTCTGGCAACACAGTATTTCTTTAGCCGTGTTGCAAATGCTTGGTATGACTTGTTCACATTTAGTTTTGAGTTGAAAATTGTGTGCAATGTTTTCAGATGTTTAAACAGCTGTTCAATATACTGTATAAAACATGAAAATTTTTACAAATTAATTTATTGCAGTTCTCACAGGTACCTAATGACACTTTTTTAACAGATATTTAACCATTAGATATATATCTGTCTCGTATTAAAAAATGTGAGTAAATATTTGTGTGAGTAAATATGTTTGAAAATGTACTCAATTCCCACAAAACTCAATGTTAAAAGTTAAAAACAAAGACGCTTAGAACTTTTTCCACAAGTACCCACAGGTCTTAAAAATTTAACTACATTTTTTAACCCCTTCGCAGTCAAGACCAAAATCTCATAAGTGGGCTCAAAATGTCGACAACTTTTTAGAAAACGAAAATTTACGCAAACGAGCATACTATTGTATTTGAAGTCGCTGATTACGAATCCGATATCAGATTTTGAAAATTCAAAAAGGCGGATCCAATATGGCGGACATGAAAATTAAAAAACCAACTGAATTCACTTGAAACTTGTTACTCTGGGGTTTTCGGGATCGCTGATTACGAATCCGATATCAGATTTTAAAAATTCAAAATGGCGGATCCAATATAGCGGACGAAATTTTCTAAAATTCATCGGATTCACTTAAAACTTTTTACTCGGGGGTTTTCGGGGTCTGATTACGAATCCGATATCAGATTTTGAAAACTCAAAATAGTGGTTACTTACGGCCCCAGAGTTTACCACGTGGAGGTATGCGGTCGGATTTTACACTCCTTTATTTATTTTGTTTTTTTTACATTTTTTTTGTTTGTTCTTATATTGGATCCGTCATTTTGAATACCGATATTACATTTTTAATCTACGACATCAATAAATCCCAAGTAACAACTTTTAAGTAAATCTAATAAATTTTTTAAAATGGCGCCAGTCATATTCGAACCGCCACATTGTATTTTAAAACTCTGATGCTAGATTCGTAATCAGCGACCCTAAAAACCCCCGAGTAACGAGTTTTAAATGAATCGGACAAGTTTTTAAAAATGTCGTCCGCTATATAGGATCCGCCATTTTGAATTTTAAAAATCTGAAATCGGATTCGCAATCAGCGACCCCGAAAACCCCTGAGTAACAAGTTTCAAGTGAATCCGATGAATTTTAAAAAATCTCCGCCATATTGGATCCGCCATTTTGAATTTTCAAAATTTTATATAAGATTTGTAATCAGCGATCCCGAAAACCCCTGAGTATCAATTTGTGGACAAATCTGTGTGTTTTTGTAGCCAAAAATCTGCTTGCGTCTATACACGTCATCGACAGTTTGAGCCCACCTGCACCATGACGTGTATACACGTCATCGACTGCCAAGGGGTTAAAAACTTTTATCTAACAGTGGTGCAAATTTCAACAAATTGGTAATGTTAATTCTATTTGCGAAAAAACCTTTCTATTACCTTGAGAAAATCTGTAATTGCCTTAACGTTTTATAAACATTTTACAATATAGCTCAGTGTGTTAAATTTAATTTTTGGTTTTCGTGTTTTATGTTTTTTTAATTCTTCAAAAAAAAAAATTGTAATCTTTTTCAAATATTTCAGAAGAAGAAAAACGGATCATAAGGTCACACATTAAAATCATACACACATTAAAATAAGGTCTTGAGTATCATAAGACAGAAACAGAAATATCGCGCGTAGCTCTGCTAGTAATTGTAATAAGGAGTGTTTGGTATTTCATTAAAAAATAAAGATGTTGCAAATGCTATTGCAATAGTCCACAATAAACACTGCCTAAAGCTTGTTGATGAAATTTTGAAAATACTACTTGTGGTTTAACCCCTTGGCAGTCGATGACGTGTATACACGTCATGGTGCCGGTGGGCTCAAATTGTCGATGACGTATATAGACGCAAGCAGATTTTTGGCTACAAAAACACACAGATTTGTCCACAAATTTATACTCGGGAGTTTTCGGGGTCGCTGATTACGAATCCATTTTCAGATTTTAAAAATTCAAAATGAGGGATCCAATATGGCGGATACATTTTCAAAAATTCATCGGATTCACTTGAAACTTGTTACTCAGGGGTTTTCGGGGTCGCTGATTACGAATCCGATATCAGATTTTAAAAATTTAAAATGGCGGATCCAATATGTCGAACATGTAAATTAAAAAGCTACTGAATTCACTTGAAACTTGTTACTCAGGGGTTTTCGGGGTCGCTGATTACGAATCCGATATCAGATTTTGAAAATTCAAAATGGCGGATCCAATATAAGAACACACAGAAAAAATATAAAAAAACAAAATAAATAAAGGAGTGTAAAATCTGACTGCATATTTTCGTAATCAGCAAAAACCCTCTAGTAACGAGTTTCAAATGAATCCGATAAATTTTAGAAAATTTCATTCGCCATATTGGATCCGCTATTATGCATTTTCAAAATCTGAAATCGGATTCGTAATCAGCGACTCCGAAAACCCCCGAATAAAAAGTTTTAAGTAAATCCGATGAATTTTAGAAAATTTCGTCCTCTATATTGGATCCGCCATTTTGAATTTTTAAAATCTGAAATCGGTTTTGTAATCAGCGACCCTGAAAACCACCGAGTAAAAAGTTTCAAGTGAATCCGATGAATTTTAGAAAATGTTGTCCGCCATATTGGAACCACCATTTTGAATTTTCAAAATATGATATCGGATTCGTAATCAGCGACCCCGAAAACCCCTGAGTAACAAGTTTCAAGTGAATTCAGTAGCTTTTTAATTTACATGTTCGCCATATTGGATCCGCCATTTTGAATTTTCAAAATCTGATATCGGATTCGTAATCAGTGACTTCAAATACAATAGTATACTCGTTTGCGCAAATTTTAGTTTTCTAAAAAGTTGTCGACATTTTGAGCCCACTTATGAGATTTTGGTCTTGACTGCGAAGGCGTTAAATGGATATTATTTAATTAAATTGTTCATTTAATCTTCATTCAAAAAGTTTCTGTTAAAACTGTCAAAAATATAAAGTCTGAATCTATCATAATAAGTGTAAATTCAGTGGCCAGATTAAGCTTTCAATAATCCATTCCTATGATTATTATTCAACATTGCATTTTTATTATCTGTAACATTATAATTAACATTAATTAAGCTAATTCTTTTTTATTACCCATGGTTTTATTTCTTAAAGTTGACAGATATGATGAAAATTACTTTTAAATAAATAATGTCCTTTTTGGTTTAGATGTAATTTTTGTTAAAAGTAAATCCATAATCGTAGTGAATAAAAATAATTTATTTATAAGCTTCCGCTCGCTAACATCTTACATTTAAACTAAATTTTGTTAATCCAAACAACAAAAACATCATAAATTCAATTAACGTAGTTTCTATTCAAAAGAAAGAAAGATGAAGTTTTTCTTAATACAATTTAATTAAAAATGTCCATTTCCAGTTTTGTCTTATATGTTTATTTACAATTTTTCCATTTTTCTTTATTTTTAATATATTTGTATCCAATATCTATTTCCAATTTTTATTTTAGTGTTATTTAACATCTAATTCTAATTAATACAATTTTAAATTGCAGAATGTTAATGAATTTTTATTATAAATATCTGTAGACAATTTTGTATCATAGAAGAAATATATAAGAACTGTACAAAAAGAAAATTTTATATTGTTTAAATAACGAATTTCAATCTCTTTTGTACTAAAAATATTTTTTTGCTCTATCTATATAAATTGTAAGAAAATTTATAATTTATCATGACCTAGACGTCAAAATTTGACAAAAAATATCCGCTACCCTCAAAATTTAGGTTAATTTTGAGGGCAGTTGTGACCTACGCATCAAAATTTGACAAAGAATTCCCGCTACCCTAAAAATTTAGGTCAATTTTGAGGGCAGTTTTGACCTAGACGTCAACATTTGACAAACAATTTCCGCTACCCTCAAAATTTAGGTCAATTTTGAGGGCAGTTTTGACCTACGCATCAAAATTTGACAAAGAATTCGCGCTAAAATTTAGGTCAAGTTTGAGGGCAGTTTTGACCTAGAGGTCAAAATTTGTCAAACAATTTCCGCGCGCAGACTTAATGATGAGGTGAAGTTTGCCATCTGACCTAACAATGTAAAGTAATTTTAAAATTGTGTTTGCTCTTACACCTATCATTTTGACCTAATTTTGACGTTTTATTTTTACTCTGTTATTTAGTTACGTCATAATCTATGTGTAATTTGACTTTTAATTAACTACAACTTAAAAAGGGACAATAAAGGACAACAAACGTATCTATGATACGTCAAAATCTATTTAAAATTTAACGTCTTTTTAACCTATAGGTTAAAATGGGTCAAAATATATGTCAAAGTTTAATTTAATTTTTGACATATAGATAAAAAAGGTCCATAACGATTGTTACATTTTCATTTGGGTATCGTCAAAATCGTTTCTTTTTGACCTAAAAACAATTCTAGAAACTAGAAAAAAATTTTACGATGCCGTTTAACCCTGCCTAAATAACAATACTTTTCCCATTTAATTAACATGGGATTTTTGCACTTTTTAGAAAATAGTTTTTTATTTGTTTATAATACTCTTTGACTAACCAACAATGCTTGATTTTGCTTCTATTATGATTCCTTTAGACAGAGAAATTTTCATATTATGCATCCAATTGGACAATAACAATAATTTCAATTCATAAACTATCCAAGAATCACACAGTAGACTAAATCCATTTCAAATCAGGCAGGTCGACTAACTTTATGTTATAGAAAAAAAATTGTTTTTCTTGTCATTTTTTTTCTTTTAAGTATAATTTAATTTTCTTTCTTAGGTTTTGTAGATAGTCTTGTCCTCTTCACAATCCAGTTTGAAATTTGAAAAAATATTTAAAATTATAAAAAAGGGGATGATTTTCTGAAAATAAATAAGATCAATTTTTTCAAAAACACCACCTTTTTTTGTTATCAAATTTTTACAACAAATTCTTAAAATAATTATGAACACTTCCTATGAATTTCAATCGGGCTAAACCATTTTGTCAATCAAGAGAATTTTTTTTTTAAATATATTTATTTTTGCAAATTTGCAAATTGTTAACTTGCATTTTTAAAAACAAATGAATCGTTATAACATTGTTGACGTAAACGTTAACAATTCGAAAAAATTTTAAAATAAATTTTTCAAAAAAAAATCTCCTGATTGACCACGGTGGTCTTCAAACAATTTTAGGTTTACCTAAAATGAGTCAAAATTGTGCTAACGCAGTTTTATCTGTAATCGTCCCAAGATTCCAAATTTTCATTTCCGAAAATCGTAGCTGATTCTTTTTTCGAAAAAAACATATATATGGGCAATTCCACGTGAGATTTAAGTCCACCTCTTAAATCGGCCAAAAAATATTTTTTTTCTATTCTGTATCGAAACAAATTAGATTCGTATTTTTTTATTTTTGTTTAATTGTCCAAATTTTCGAGTTATGAATTTTCGAAATTTTTGACTTGTAATTGTAGACCTATATTCAGTAGCTTATAATTTCGAAAATATTGAGTTTAGGAAAAAGTTGTCAGAGAATGAAAGTTTTAGTTTTCTTTCGAGTTTTAAGAAATGTAAACAAAAATTTTTTTTTATAAACAAATTAATTGTTTTTAACTTTGAGCCGGATTTAAAATTTTTTTTTAAAATTTATTTATAACTTATAATATAGAGGAGAGTTTCCAAAAAGTTCCGAAATGGGCCTAATGTGTTAAATGAGTTTTAAAACATTTTCAAAAATCACTTGCAAGCATCACATGGGATATTTTTACAATTAACTTTTTAGAACTGTCTGCAGCGTATAAATTTCAATCTATTTGTGTTCTTTGTTTTAAATTAAAGGGTCTACGCTGTAGACAGTTTTAAAAAGTTAATTGTAAAAAAATCCCACTGTCGACTAAAATCTCACGTGGAATTTCCCATAGGGGTAATGTCACCTTGAGTGGACCGCCTGAGCTTTTAAGTTATCTGACAGCGGAAACGTGAAATAAATAGTGCGAATAGCAGCACCGCACCTAGAAACCGTAAGAAATTAAGTTCCGCGATAATCATATACGTTACCGTTTGATGTAACGCATTTTTGAGAACACAAACCAAAAAAGAAGTCGCTCTTTTAATGAGTAAAGTGATTTGGAAGTGTAAAAGTAGTGTAAAATTTAAGTTTTAAAAGGTAACTTATTTTTTTCCTACTACTTTAAACAATGAAATTAATTGTCTTAGTTTAATTTAGTGATAATTTTGACTCAAAAAAAATTGTGGTGGCTGCCATAAAAAGTTGTTTGTCACCATGAGTGGACCACTGTTTATAACCATGAGTGGACTGTCTGTTTTTTCCATTTTTAATGTCAGTTTAACATTTTTTAGATATAAATTGACAATAAATTAGTTTGAAAATATGATTTATGTTCTTTATTAATTTTTTTTGTGATATTGATGTGATATGTGACAAAATTATTAAAAATGGTTTCACTTGTAAACATTGCGACACATACATACATGGTCTGAAGCTGCATAAGCATAAATTTTGTTTCAATATATCAGAAATATTAAATACATTAAAGAATTTAGAATAACTTTTACAATTTTTTAGGAGTGGTCCACTCAAGGTTACACTTTTTCATTCCTTAAGAATTAGCTTTTTTTTAAAGTCAAGGTGACATTACTCTATATATGTTTTTTTCGAAAAAAGAATCAGCTACGATTCTCAGAAATGAAAATCCATGTTAATTAAATGGGAAAAGTATTGTTATTTAGGCAGGGTTAAACAGCATCGTAAATTTTTTTCTAGTTTCTAGAATTGTTTTTAGGTCAAAAAGAAACGATTTTGACGATACCCAAATGAAAATAGCTAACTTGGGAATATATATATATATATATAATATTTCTAATATTCAATATACCATTTAGTGAAAATTTCTTTCTGTCTCGCTCTGTCTAGTAACTAAACATAAATCGCTCTCTGTTTATAACGCGGAAAAGTTAAAGCATACCTATCTCTCTTTCATTCATTGAAAACATTAAAAAACTATCTCTCTTCAGGTAACGGTATTGCTTTCTTCCTTTTTTGAAGGAAAATAACATCAGAAAGTCTCTACCGAATTTGCATATCTACTGATTTCATATAAGGATAAAGTTAAAAATTCCAAAATTTAAAAAAATTGAGTTTTTAAAATTTTGAAACTACTGTAGTTTTTGTAGTTTTCAACGAAAATGGCTGGCTAACTAACTTACCCTTCAATTTTACACCAACTTTAAGTGTGTTAAATTTAAAAACGATCTCAGGGCACCTCAAATCGTAAAGATTTCATAAAATTAGCAAAAGTCAAAATTCGACCAAATCTAATACCTTCTCATGTGATGAGAATGTAAAAAATTTAGTTTTTTGACAGTTTTTAAAAAATAACTCGAAAAGTTTAGGGTTAAGCAAAAGTTGTCAACAGCGAAGTTGTAGCTACTGCACAGCCGAGAAAAAAAGTCTCAAGTACCAAAATCGCATATGCAAGAATGTCGGAGATAATATTGATTTTTTATCAATAATATTCAATCAATAATATTGATTTTTTATTAATAATATTTAATCATAAATATTGATTTTTTGTCAAAAAAGCGCACAAAAATATATATAGATATTGATTTTTTTGTAGATTACAACTTTTTTGTGTACAAGTATGTTTTCCAAGTATTGTAGGGTGACAATATGTCAAAATCAATTAACTGACTTTTATCCCTTTAAAAAAATTCGATTTTCAGTGTTATTTTAGGATTTTTTAAGTTTTTTTGACCATTTAAGAGACTATAACTTCGATAATTGAGTTTTCATAAAAAAATGTTATAAAGTAAAGTTGTTTGTATTTTCCTAATCTAATATAATATAAAGTTAAAAATTCTGAAATTTGAAAAAATTGAGTTTTCAAAATTTTGAAACTACTGTAGTTTATGTAGTTTTTAACGAAAATGGCTGGTTAACAAACTTAGCCTTCATTTTTATATCAACTTGAAGTGTGTTAAATTTAAAAACAATCCGATAGGTTTTTCAAGAGTTATCGTGGGAACAACATTACCGTCTACACGGAAAAAATCTTGGGTGACGTGCAATCCCAATCGTCGGAAAGTGGGGGAACTATAGTTTGGATGTGCTACGTTCTCAATTCGGGAAATCTACGTTCCCATGTTGGTGGCGCTGAACACCCAAGATTTGAGACTCAAAACCTTGGGACTGCAATAGCCGCATCTTGGGCGTTCAGCACGCCCAAGTTGGAAATGCAGCTCCTCCAAACTCAAGTCGTATCGCATTCGTACATTTTCGGTCTACTTGGAACGGCACGTCACCCAAGATTTTTTCCGTGTACAGACGGACAGACATCAGACACACAGACAGACGCACTCGCCGGACCATATTTTTCGGACTCAGAGCACCTCAAAACTTGAAGATTTAATAAAATTAGCAAAAGTCAAAATTCGATCAAAAGTAATACCTTTTTATGTGATGAGAATGTAAAAAATTTAGTTTTTTGACAGTTTTTAAAAAAACTCAAAAAGTTTAGGCTTGGGCAACAAGTTGTTAACTGCAAAGTTGTAGCTGATGCAAAGCCGAGAAAAAAAGTCTCAGGTAGCAAAATCGCATATGCAAGAATGTCAGAGATAATGGAGTCGGAATATTGATTTTTTGTAAAAAAGCACACAAAAAATAAATATCTAGATACTGATTTTTTTGGAAATTACGACTTTTTTGAGTACAAGTATGTTTTTCATGTATTTTAGGGTGAGAATATGCCACACACAGCTTGACACCCCCCCACCCTAAGGAGTGTGACGTAGTTTATGAACGACCCCCTACTGTTTTTCCAATTATATCCAGTGATATTGGGTTTGTCTTCATTTTTTTGTAGTTTCTCATTATAATCGTAGCTTGTAATCTTTTATTTGTAAACTTTAGACCAACACTTAAAAATTTTGACAAAAACACCAAAACATATTAAAACTAAGTGACAAGTAACTGCGAAAACGAACCTACACTTCGCCGATATGGTAGGTTGCTCTTTATACATAGCGTATTGCATCAGCCAACACGCCCCGGGAAAAAGTAGTCATTACGCCCAGGGTTACTTGGCAAATATTTTGTAATTTTAATCAATACAGTAAGCGTAAATTAAAAATCTTTAAATGGCCCTTAAAAACAAATGTTTCAAGCTTAAAACATGATTTTAGTTTTCTTTTCAAAGCTATTTTTGAAAACAATAGAACGAAAAAAGAAAATTTTTAAAAGTTATACCAAGTAGAATAACTTGTCTGTGGAGCGAAACTATTTTGATTTACGATTTTTAAATAAATTACAATTATTGATTACGCCCCTTAGCCATTACCTCCTGGTCTTCCCTATTTATTACATTTTAACGAATTATTATTGTACATTGTGCGAAATATTCAACGAATTAAAATTTTATCAAAATTTTAATTTATTTATTTTAATTTTTTTAAACAAAAGTACTTACAATGAGAATAATGGCGCAAATATAATAAATGTTTTAAAGAAAAATTGAAAAAGAAATGTTTATGAGAATGATAATCAAGATCACCATCAGCAGTTGTAGTAAAAATTGCTGCAACTTCATTCACACTTTGTAAATTATAACGTCTACTATCCATCCCAGGCTTTAATGAAAATAATAATTGCATCTCAGGCTCAATTTCTGCATTATTTTCAGTCATCGTTTTTTTAATTTCTTCATGCATCATACGGTAGGACTGTGCAAATAGGTTACAATCCTGAAGGGCTGTATCTATTCCATCAACAATATCTCGGTTTAATTAAACATTATTCTTACAACGAATTTCGGAAACTCCGTTTTGATCAACAATAAATAACTGTCCAAATGAAGGAGTATTGTTTCTTTGAGACGCATGCTTATTCCCGAAATCTTTTTTGACCAAATAGTTATTTGATATAAAACTACTTAACTTAAAATTCACATAATATGCACATTATTCGACATAAATTTCATTGCACACAAAAACCATTTAACATAAATATCATTTGTCATAGAATTCATTAAACAGAAATATTATGTTACATAAAACTCAAATAACTTAATTCCCATTTGACATAAAAATTATGTAACATAAATTTCTTTTGTCATAAAAATCATTTAACATAAATTTCTTTTGACATAAAACTCATTTAACGTAAATTTTATTTGTTATAAAATTCATTTGACATCAATTTCATTTAGCATAAATGTCATTTAACGTAATTCTCATTTGACCCCAAAAACCCCCAAGTAAAAAGTTTTAAGTGAATCCGATGAATTTTAGAAAATTTCGTCCGCTATATTGAATCCGACATTTTGAATTTTTAAAATCTAAAATCGGTTTCGTAATCAGCGACCCTGAAAACCCCTGAGTAAAAAGTTTCAAGTGAATCCGATGAATTTTAGAAAATGTTGTCCGCCATATTGGAGCCACCATATTGAATCTTCAAAATCTAATATCGGATTCGTAATCAGCGACCCCGAAAACCCCTAAGTAACAAGTTTCAAGTGAATTCAGTCGATTTTTAATTTTCATGTCCGCCATATTGGATCCGCCATTTTGAATTTTTAAAATCTGATATCGGATTCGTAATCAGCGACTCCGAAAACTCCTGAGTAACAAGTTTTAAGTGAATTCAGTCGATTTTTAATTTTCATGTCCGCCATATTGGATCCGCCATTTTATATATTCAAAATCTGATATCAGATTCGTAATCAGAAACATTAAATACAATAGTATGCTTGTTTGCGCAAATTTTAGTTTTTTAAAAAGTTGTCGACATTTTGAGCCTACTTATGAGATTTTGGTAATGACTGCGAAGGGGTTAAAGCCTTATTTAATACTTTTTGAAAAATTTATTTTCTTTATTTACAATTGGTTATAAACACTTTAGGAGGTGTTTTTTGAAGCCTTAAGGAGTTAAAAAACCGCTGCCAAGTTGTACATTTTCTTTTATAATTTTGGTGCTCATTTCATGAACATTACTTCCTCATGGAGATAAAAATAATAGAAATATATGAATAACACTTTATGAATATGGTAAACGTGATTGCATTTTGAGTCAATCAATGTATTTTTAAATACCCTACAAGATAATTACAATAATTTAATAGTTAAATAAAAATTTTCAAACAAAAAAGTTGAGAAAATGTCATTCTTCACAATTTTTGGTTTTTAAAATAGGGGAGAGTCTCCAGTTGTGAGACGGGTTTCATTTTCGACCCGTAAATTGTAAACGGGTAAACGAAATTGTAAATAAAATACACAGTTCGAAAGGTAACAGAAATACGCAACTTTTATTAAAAGAAAGTATAGTGTTTCGATGAACTCAAAAAATTTTACGATACATTTTCCGAGCACATCGCTTTTTTCAAAAAAAAAAAAAATGTCTCCAGTTGTGAGACACTCATTAAAAATTGCTAAAATTTAATAAGTTTGACATAAAACGTTATGTTTAGTAGAAATAATTAAATATATTAATAATATATATTATTATATACTAAATAATAATATTTATTTGCCAAAATATGACTATCAAATAAACACAATTTAATAGCTTCAACAAGAGCATTAAAATTAATTTCTTCTGAATCAATTGACTTTTTTCCACTTGACATGCCCAAAAATACTAGAAAAGAAATGAAAACAACATTTAAATAGTATGCCTGCAAAGTCGTATTTTTTATGCTGCCCAGATGGGTGTTGACACCGTCTCACAACTGGTGATATGCTGCGTCTCACACCCAGAAATTGGCGCTATTTTGAAAAAGGAAAATTAAATTATTTTCAACCGTAGATTGGAACAATGCAATATTGCATCACAAAATATAAGGAAAACACTAAAAGAAAATGCATTACATTTACCTTTTCCAATTAATTAACTTGGAAAAAAGTACTTTACATTTATTGAAAAAACGCTTTTTAGTCGATTATCACACACAGTGTTGGTATTTAACAAAAACAGTTTATATATCCGCTTCGGCGTACACGAAAAAGTTGGCTCATATAAAAAGAAATGTTTTTATATAAACAAATCGGCTTTTTAATATTGCATGTTAAAAAAAATTGACTGTCTCACAACTGGAGGTGTCTCACAACTGGAGACTCTCCCCTACCAATAATTTAGAAATTTATTATCGAATTAGGTTCAAAAATAGGTCAATCAAAGCGTTTTTTAATGCTCTACAAGTTGGTAACGATTATTTTAAGATTACTTCTACATTTTTCAACAAAATTTTCAAAAAAGTCTTATTTTCCAAAATTTTTTATTTTTAAAAGTTTAATAACTCCGATTAATATGGACGAAAAATATTCAAGTAGGGCTCAAAAGATGCGTCTAAAAAACTTTAAAAAATTATGGAAAAACATTTATAGGTGTTCTAAAATTTTGTTAAAGTTATGGGCAAAAAACGTTTTTTTGCAAAATTAAAAATAAAAAAAAATTTAGTTAAACTTTATTAATATATCAGAAAGTACTCTCACTTTATGTCCGCAGGTGAGATCTACAATTTAAAAAAAATTCAACCCAAAAGCTCTTCATGATTCCGAGATATTTAAATAAAAATGTGATGTTTACACACACACATACGGAATGACATTTTTTAAAAATGTCATTTTTGAACTCCTAAGGTCAAATAACATAAAGATATGTCAAAAAATCGAACTCGAAAAATTTTAGTATTACAATACTTCCTCTATGAGAAAGTAATACAATAAAAAAATTAATGTTTTTAATTTATTCTGTAAATTTTATTTGTCCTTTTACAATTATATCTTTTGAACTTTATATATATGCTTACTTTCTGTGTTTCTGTTTTCTATGTTCGTTTACAATTTTATCTGTTGACTGTTTTTTATACTTTTTAACAATTGTTTTTTTATTGTTGTGCTGTAAATTCCGCTTTGACATTGATATAGTTTTAAATTTTTACTATTGACCCTCGAAGGCTAAAGTCTTACGACAGTTCTGAGGGTGGGTTAAGGGCTTCAAAAGAAGGGTTACGGGTTTAAGTGGGTCGGGTCTGGCAGCAGTAAGTCGCCAGCTTATTAAACAATTTATCATTTTATTTCCTTTTATTATACCATCCCCACATAACATTGGAGTGCGGAATAGATGTTATCTGTATGCAAATTTCCCAAAAGTCTCTTAGCAAAAAAAAATTATTATTAATATAATTATTATAATAATTATATTATTATTAATAATAATTATTATTATAGAAAGTGAATTTATCATTCGGCAGTTAAATATTAAGAAGAAAGCTATCAATAATCCGAATCAAATTTATACAAACAAATTAAATATCTTAAATAAATCTCTATAAGCTCTTAGATTTCATATGTATCGACAGCACAGCTGCCCGAATACAGAAACCTGCTTAATCCGAAAAATATTTTCGAAATTAATTAATAATTTCAAAATTATCAAAGAATCCAGAAAAAAACGGTAGCATGGTGGGATACGAGCCCACGACCTTTCTATTGCCGGTAGACTGCTCTGACCACTGAGCTACATGCACCCCGAGATTCTCCGAATTCCTTGACATATACTATCCCTTCCTACGTTATTTTAATGATAACGCAGGAAGTTTCTTAAAAATGGTAAGCCTAGTATTTCAATTCATAGGCAATTATAATTATAGAAAGTGAATTTATCATTCGGCAGTTAAATATTAAGAAGAAAGCTATCAATAATCCGAATCAAATTTATACAAACAAATTACATATCTTAAATAAATCTCTATAAGCTCTTAGATTTCATATGTATCGACAGCACAGCTGCCCGAATACAGAAACCTGCTTAATCTGAAAAATATTTTCGAAATTAATTAATAATTTCAAAATTATCAAAGAATCCAGAAAAAAACGGTAGCATGGTGGGATACGAGCTCACGACCTTTCTATTATTTTCTATTTGAGAATCTCGGGGTGCATGTAGCTCAGTGGTCAGAGCAGTCTACCGGCAATAGAAAGGTCGTGGGCTCGTATCCCACCATGCTACCGTTTTTTTCTGGATTCTTTGATAATTTTGAAATTATTAATTAATTTCGAAAATATTTTTCAGATTAAGCAGGTTTCTGTATTCGGGCAGCTGTGCTGTCGATACATATGAAATCTAAGAGCTTATAGAGATTTATTTAAGATATTTAATTTGTTTGTATAAATTTGATTCGGATTATTGATAGCTTTCTTCTTAATATAATAATTATTATTATTAATATGATATGATGTAATGGAAAATTAAAAAATATTCAACAACGCGGAATTGATATTACATTCTTCAAACTATATAAGCAATCTGTCGAAGATGAGAAATTTCGATCAAGGTATATCGATAGTGCCAGGGGCATCTTTGAGGACAAACAGGAGCAAAATTATGGTGATCATTATACTCATGAAGAACGTTTGCATAAGGAGTAAGGCAGGTATCATCATCATTCTATTGAATTAGTATGAGTAAAGGGTTACTCTACATTCTCCCAAATCTCTCCTCGTGCAAAAGTTGCTACTACGATATAAGTACTATGAGTAAAGAAGGACGAGGTGATTATCTCGACGGTTACGTCCGCCAATTGAAGTAGGCGTAGGTATAAGACATACGTGTAACGCATGTACATATGGTTATAATACCTTCTTCTTGCAATCTCTTCAGGTAAGGCTATATAAATGGAGAGTGATTTTTGAGAACGTGATGCGCGTGTCTGAGCGGAAGGCGCGTGGTATCTTTCTTTCTCTCATAGGTATGTACTATTATAATAATAATCGACCTCCGGAGGCTTTCAAACTTTAGTATGCAATAACATAACTAAATATCTGTGCACCTAATGCAACACCAGATTCCGCAACTAACACTTTTATTTTTTCTTTCTTTTTCTCTTCCCTTTGCAATCATCTCTCTTAACGACGACGTCTACGCTACTTGAAGTTTGCGCTTAAACTGCAATTAGAAACATCTTTCAGGTCTTTTTAAGTCCGCCAAACCACTAATCTGTATAACTCACAAGGTAAAATTAAATTGTTTTTAAGACAATTCACATTTTTCTTATCATTTCACTGAAATTAAAATAAACTCCCGCTAGGAATTAAACAGAAACAGAGGAATTGAATTTCCAGATAATGTAAGATTATTTAAAACATTGTAAAAAATAAAAAATATCCACTGCTGATTTGTGGGTGTAAAAGAATAATGTGGGTGTGAGGCAAAGATGAGAGGTTTTTCGGGAAAAAGAAATTTCAGTGGCGAAGAAGCTCGAGGGCGGCGAACGGTTTATAATATATATATATATATATATATATATATATACTTATGTACAATCTATACTTTGAGGACAGAAATTTGTTGCCATTTTTTGGATAGATATCGGTGGGGCTTGACCTTTTGAGTAAAACTACCATCAAATTTTTTGTTATTAGGTAATAATTATACAAAATTAAACACTTTTTCTGTGTCAATATACACTTTGGGGTCTCAGTAACTGAAGTTATATTTTAAAGACTGTCCACAAAATATAGATTATACATGTAAAAAGTAGTAAACAAATGAATGTCTTCACGTGATTCATATGCTCAACATATAGTTTGAGGACAGGTAGTATAAACAGAAATATCTATACTACGTATACTTTGGAGCCACAGATAAAAACTATTGGTAAACGCCTTACATATTATCGTTATTATATACCTACTATAAGATAAAGCACTGTACACAGACAAAAATTTCAATGACAAAGTACATATAATAAATATTTGAGCGGATGGGAAGAAGAAATCGCCGAGCACTCAACCAAAAGTGATAGTTCCAGTCAGGTAGCAGTGTGTGTCCCAGAGGCGCTCACTGCTACCTAACTGATATTACCCTTACAACCACGCGTTTGGCGAGTTCTTCTTCCCATCCGCTCATTTATATTATACAGTATACATAACAAAATAAAATTTACTCACTAATTCTTAAAATTTTAATTTCAAATATATTATCCCCTAAAAGTATGCAACTACACGCACTTTTCATATGCTTAATATATAGTTTGACGACACATAGTAAACACATAAATATGTATACAACGTGTACTTTGGGGTCAAAAATAAAAATCGTTTCAAACGACTTAAATACTATCGTTATTATACATATAGTATAATAGAAAAAACTTCACAAAGACTAAATCTTATAAAACAAATCACATACAATAAATATTCACATTATAATAAAGGGTCAATGTACCAGTGAATAAACAGTTCGTGATTTTTCTAACTTTGTCTATTTTTACTTTTAAATAGTAGTTTCACTGATCTTAAGAAATGTACTTTAATACTATATAATACTTTAACTTATTGATAAAATCTTTTTTTTTCAATAAAATAAGTGAAAGTAAATAAGAAATAAAAATATAAATTATTATTGACAACAGCAGAGAATGAACACTTAAGCCAGTAAATAAACACACTGAACCAGTAAATGAACACGCAGCTTTTTTAAACTTGTTTATATTCTGAAAACCGATGGTAAATTTATATATGACAAAAGAATGCATACTTTAAGGACTGTACTAGATACGAAAAGTATAGTTCTAAGACTGAGGTTCTAGTTTTAAAGTGATTACAAGCTTTTTTAAAATTCTCCTTGGTAAAACGCCTACATATATAGATGCGTTTTATTAAAGTAAAAAATATGAAAAAATGCTTCATACAAAAGTTGTAGATCTCATCGATATACATTTTTTATGTTCTATACATTTTTTTCAAAAATGCATACTATTCGACAAAAATGCAAAAAACTTTAAATCACAGGTAAATCATTAGTTTCCTTGCACATTTTATATATAGAAAATAGGGTCAAATTGATTCGAGGTACACTACCGTCGGGATTTATCGGTACGGCTGCACGCGCATGGCCCAAAAACATACAAATCTTTAAGTCACGATTTTTCTGTAAATACAAATGTCAGAAAATTAACAAATATAACATTCGAAAAAATGTGCAGAGGTTGGTAGAATTTCCAAAAAAATTTCATTTTTAAAATTTTTTTGTCAAATTTGCCGATTGCTGCAAACTTTGTATAAATTATTAAAATTTTCAGTTTTGTATCATTAATCGCAGAATTTAATAATCTTTCGAATGGTATATTTGTTAATTTTCGAACATTTGTATTTACAAAAAAATCGTGATTTAAAGATTAATATGTTTTTAGGCCGTGCGCGTGCAGCCGTACCGATAATTCCCGACGGTAGTGTACACTTTTAATATAGAATATTTATATGCAAGTGAAAGGAAACCTTGTTAAAACAGGATGGGCCCGCTTCCGTTTTATTAACTCCCTAAGGTCAAAGTTTATGTTTTTTCTTTTTCTGTTGTTAGAGGGTCGGGGTGGATACGGTACCTCCTGGTACAAACCAAATATAAAATTGACTCTCTTTCTATATGCAAGTAAGAAGAAACCTCCCTAAGGCCAAATTTAACGTTTTTTCTATATCTGCACGGGAAAAAGAGAAAAGTTGATCTAACAAACTGGGCCTACTTCACGGCAATGACATTGAATTAACACAGGTCCACCTGTTAAATCAACATTCCACGATGACTTTGCTTGACCACAAATATGTCTGCTTGCGCATGCGCAGCGCGTGTGTAATTATGACTGATCAGCTAGGTTTTTATTTTTATTTATATATTCGTAAAGGTTTTTCATGATTGCGGAAATTATCTTTCAAAATGGATTTGCCAAGTGATTCATGTTTTAAATAACTATTTTTTAAATATTATTTATTTTGATGTACGTTAATTCAACAGCTAATGATAAAATGAATTAACACACCATCGCCTGACAATTACTTTCGGAATCAAACTCACTTAAGAGGTGACATTAATACTAGAGCTGTGCAAAATTCAAACCAAACCGAGTTTTGTTCGGTTTTGGGGCGCCGAAATGTCGACTGTCGAATATTCGACATTAAAAATGGTAAAATTTTTTTGCTGACGCACAGAGTATCAATAAAAATTTTCTGTAAATTGTGCTTAACATTAGTTAAGCACAATTTACAGAAAATTTTAAATAATCATGATTATTAAAATAATTATAAATAAAATAGTGTTAAATACATAATATTAATGAAAAGAGCCAGAACTAATATGTATTAAACTTACTAATTTATAAGAAATATTTGTCGTCGTATTTATATTTGATTTAAAACACTTGCCGCACTATTGAGATGACTTCCGTCATTCCAAATTTAAAAAATTTTAAGGATATGTTCTATAGAAATATATATCAGAGCAATGGATATATCGGGGACATATACTAAACTGAATGTGTAGTTTAAAGTCATAGGAACAAATTAGAACTAAATTAAGGCTGCATGTTAGGCCATTCCATTCTAAAATAGCCCTTAGATAGTCAAATACGAGTTGCAAATTATAGTAAGCTTTAATTTCAGCTGGTTGGAAAAAATACTATTAATTGTGTATACGAAGAAGAAATTTTATTGTACATTCAAAAACTAATAAAAACTGAGAGGAACAAACTATTCCAAATAAATAACGTTTCTTACTATTACTTATTTAAAAATCATATTAAAAACATAATATTCCATAAACATGATTCTAAATTTACATTGAAAATTGGTAAAATTTTTTTGCTGACGCATAGAGTATAAATAAATATTTTCTGTAAATTATGCTTAACTAATAATCATGATTATTAAAATAATTATAAATAAAATACTGTTAAATACACAATATTAATGAAAAGAACCAGAACTGATATGTATGAAACTTACAAATTTTTAAGAAATATTTGTGGTCGTATTTATATTTGATTTAAAACACTTACAGTACTATTGAGATGACCTCCGTCATTCCAAATTTAAACAATTTTAGTTTATATTCTATAGAAATATATATCAGAGTAATGGATATATCGGGGACATATACTAAACTGAATGTGTAGTTTAAAGTCATAGGAACAAATTAGAACTAAATTAAGGCGTCATGTTGGGCCATATTCCATTCTAAAATAGCGCTTAGATAGTCAAATACGAGTTGCAAATTATAGTAAGCTTTAATTTTAGCTGGTTGGAAAAAATACTGTTAATTGTGTATACGAAGAAGAAATTTTATTGTTCATTCAAAAACTAATAAAAAACTGAGAGGAACAAACTTATCCAAATAAATAAAGTTTCTTACTATTACTTATTTAAAAATCATATTAAAAACATAATATTCCATAAACATGATTCTAAATTTAAATTGAAAAATGGTAAAATTTTTTTGCTGACGCAAAGCGTATAAATAAATATTTTCTGTAAATTGTGCCTAACTAATAATCATGATTATTAAAATAATTATAAATAAAATAGTGTTAAATACATAACATTAATGAAAAGAACCAGAACTAATATGTATTAAAGTTACTAATTTTTAAGGAATATTCGTCGTCGTATTTATATTTGATTTAAAACACTTGCCGTACTATTGAGATGACTTCCGTCATTCCAAATTTAAAAAATTTTAAGGATATGTTCTATAGAAATATATATCAGAGTAATGGATATATCGGGGACATATACTGAACTGAATGAGTAGTTTAAAGTCATAGGAACAAATTAGAACTAAATTAAGGGCACATGTTAGGCCATTCCATTCTAAAATAGCCCTTAGATAGTCAAATACGAGTTGCAAATTATAGTTAGCTTTAATTTTAGCTGGTTGGAAAAAATACTGCTAATTGTGTATAGAAAGAAGAAATTTTATTGTTCATTTGAGACCTAATAAGGAACTGAGAGGAACAAATTATTCCAAATTAATAAATCTTTTTTTACTATTTCTTATTTAAAAATCATATTAAAAATATAATATTGCATAAACATGATTCTAAGTTTACATTTAAAAATGCTAAAACTTTTTTGTTGACGCACCGAGTTTTAAATAAAAATTTTTCTGTAAATTCTGCTTAACTAATAATTATGATTATCAATTTAAAGAATGCGTATAGTCAGGTTAAGATTATGATATAAATATAAAAAAATACTGTTAAATACATAATATTAATGAAAAGAACCAGAACTGATATGTTAATTTTTAAGAAATATTTGTGGTCGTATTTATATTTGATTTAAAACACTTGCAGTACTATTGAGATGACCTCCGTCATTCCAAATTTAAACAATTTTAGTTTATGTTCTATAGAAATATATATCAGAGTAATGGATATATCGGGGACATATAATGAACTTAATGTATAGTTTAAAGTCATAGGACCAAATTAGAACTAAATTAAGGCGTCATGTCGGGCCATTCCATTCTAAAATAGCGCTTACATAGTCAAATACGAGTTGCAAATTATAGTAAGCTTTAATTTTAGCAGGTTGGAAAAAATACTGTTAATTGTGTATACGAAGAAGAAATTTTATTCTTCATTTGAAAACTAATAAGGAACTGAGAGGAACAAACAATTCCAAATAAATAACGTTTCTTACTATTACTTATTTAAAAATCATATTAAAAACATAATATTGCATAAACATAATTCTAAGATTACATTTAAAAATGCTAAAACTTTTTTGTTGACGCACCGAGTTTTAAATAAGAATTTTTCTGTAAATTGTGCTTAACTAATAATCATGATTATTAAAATAATTATAAATAAAATAGTGTTAAATACATAACATTAATGAAAAGAACCAGATCTAATATGTATTAAAGTTACTAATTTTTAAGAAATATTTGTCGTCGTATTTATATTTGATTTAAAACACTTGCCGTACTATTTAGATGACTTCCGTCATTCCAAATTTAAAAAATTTTAAGAATATGTTCTATAGAAATATATATCAGAGTAATGGATATATCGGGGACATATACTGAACTGAATGTGTAGTTTAAAGTCATAGGAACAAATTAGAACTAAATTAAGGCGTCATGTTCGGCCATTCCATTTTAAAATAGCGCTTAGATAGTCAAATACGAGTTGCAAATTATAGTAAGTTTTAATATTAGCTGGTTGGAAAAAATACTGTTAATTGTGTATACGAAGAAGAAATTTTATTGTTCATTCAAAAACTAATAAGGAACTGAGAGGAACAAACTATTCCAAATAAATAACGTTTCTTACTATTACTTATTTAAAAATCATATTAAATACATAATATTCCATAAACATGATTCTAAATCTACATTTAAAAATGGTAAAATTTTTTTACTGACGCACAGAGTATAAATTAATATTTTCTGTGAATTGTGCTTAACTAATAATCATAATTATTAAAATAATTATAAATAAAATAGTATTAAAAACATAACATTAATCAAAAGAACCAGAACTAATATGTATTAATGTTACTAATTTTTAAGAAATATTTGTCGTCGTATTTATATTTGATTTAAAACACTTGCCGTATTATTGAGATGACTTTCGTCATTCCAAATTTAAAAAATTCTAAGGATATGTTCTATAGAAATATACAGTAGAACCCGGTTAATACGATCCCGTTTAATACGTTTTCCCGCTTAAGACGCTCATTTATGGTGGTCCCTGCAATTCAAGACATACATTTTATATCCCACCTAATACACTGCAAGCCCGATCAGCGGTCAGCTCCGGGGGTGCTCGACCGCTGATCGGGCGTAAACATATAGGACCGTACGAACTGTTTTATGATGGGTTACCATTACTTGACTACTGAATTTTTTTTTAAGGGGCCAGAGCGTCTTTAATGTATACGCTACTGCCACAACTTTTCGACTCCCTCTTTGCCCCTCGCCCGCCCCATCTACAAACGACGTAAACAAGTGACCACTGATCGGGTGACCGCTGATCGGGCTTGCAGTGTACGTTTTCCCGCATAAGACGCATTCTTAGTGCGGTCCCTACAGACTCGTATTAACCAAGTTCTACTGTATATCAGAGTAATGGATACATCGGGGACATATACTGAACTGAATGTGTAGTTTAAAGTCATAGGAACAAATTAGAACTAAATTAAGGCTGCATGTTAGGCCATTATATTCTAAAATAGCCCTTAGATCAAATACGAGTCAAATACAAGTTGCAAATTATAGTTAGCTTTAATTTTAGCTGGTTGGAAAAAATACTGTTAATTGTGTATACAAAGAAGAAATTTTATTGTTTATTTGAGACCTAATAAGAAACTGAGAGGAACAAATTATTCAAAATAAATATTTTTTTTACTATTACTTATTTAAAAATCATATTAAAAATATAATATTGCATAAACATGATTCTAAGTTTACATTTAAAAATGCTAAAACTTTTTTGTTGACGCACCGAGTTTTAAATAAAAAAATTTCTGTAAATTCTGCCTAACTAATTATCATGATTATCAATTTAAAGAATTCGTATAGTCAGGTTAAGATTATGATATAATTAATAATAAAATAGTTTTTAATACATAATATTAAGGAAAAGAACCAGAACTGATATGTATTAAACTTACTAATTTTTAAGAAATATTTGTGGTCGTATTTATATTTGATTTAAAACACTTGCAGTACTATTGAGATGACTTCCGTTATTCCAAATTTAAACAATTTAAGGTTATGTTCTATAAAAATGTATATCAGAGTAATGGATATATCGGGGACATATATACTGAACTGAATGTATAGTTTAAATTCATAGGACCAAATTAGAACTAGATTAAGGCTGCATGTTGGGCCATTCCATTCTAAAATATAGCGCTTAGATAGTCAAATACGAGTTGCAAATTATAGTTAGCTTTTATTTTAGCTGGTTGGAAAAAATACTGTTAATTGTGTACACGAAGAACAAATTTTATTGTTTATTTGAGAACTAATAAGAAACTGAGAGTAAAAAATTATTAAAAATAAATACTTCTTCTTACTATACCTAATTTTAAAATCATATATTTAAAATATAACGTTACATATCAACATAATTCTAATTTTTCATTTAAAAATGCTGAAATTTCTTTTTCAATAAAGAGTTTAGTTTCAATAGTGCCGATTTTAGCACTATTGGAGTTATCTATATGGACGTATTCCTGTCAAAATTTGGAAAATTGTGAGATCTTCTTCTTCTTCTTCTTTACTGCAGTGAAGCTGCAGTTAACTAATTTGTGGCTTCGTAAATACAGGCCAATTCAAAACATGTCTTGGAACTTTTTTGTTTAAAAATTTGCTGAGTTATGGACTTTCAAAGTTTAGAATGCCAAAAACCTCATTTCGAGAAAAACGGAATTAAAGATTGCGATAACAAGTATTTACTGTATCTCTAGTTCTTCTTGAAAGTTATTTAGATAAAAATTGTTTTCAGTTCAGGGCTCCTTGAAGATAAAAAACCAAAAGATTTTAAATTTTTAAATCCATCTTCCCCTCTTAATTTTGAAAATTCGAAAAATCGACAATATGGGCCATTTTCTAAAAAGGACAGTTTTTCTATTATAAAACCATTTTTTTACAAGGATAATGATTAGGTACAATTTTTCTGTGTCATTTGAAGAAAAAGAATAGATATTAAATTAATTAAAAATTTTTTGACAGTCTTTATTATGAAAAAATTGACGCAATATCCAAATTTTCATTTTGACAATAAATTACAAAAAAAGACTTTAACATCAATATCTCTGGTTCTTCTGGGAAGTAATAAGAATTGTTTTAAGTCCAGGACACCTTAAAGATGAAAAATTAAGAGATTTTAATTTTTTTGTTCATTAGAAATATATATCAAAGTAATGGACACTTCGGGGACATAATATACTGAACTGTATGTATAGTTTAAAGTCTTAGGACCAAATTAGAAGTAAATTAGTAAGGCTGCATGTTGGGACATTCCATCCTAAAATGGAGTTGGGTCAAAATAAGTGAAACCGGCCACTTGAAAAATTTTTATCTCCAATTTTCAAGTTATCTATGATTTTTAGTAGATATATGAGTACACTTTTTCCCCCTAAAATATTTTTCAAAAAAAAATTTTATTTTTGAAGTAATCAGGTACTGAAGTTTTAGGTCATTTTATTTTCATTTTATTATTACTTTGAAACAAATAAAGATAATTAAGTAATTTTTTTTTTAAATTAAAGCTTAAAGTCTATACTTTAAAGATGAAATAAAGCGATTGCTAAAAAATGAAAATTTATAATTGTTATTAACAATTCTTTTAAACCATTGCAAATTGAAGAATGTTATCAATGTTTTTGAAAGATTAAATTACGATATATTGATGCGCAAAACTATAAGGATTCATTTAAAAAAAAGAAAAATGAGTAACCTCCAATATTATAGAAATTGTGTAGATTTTTCTGCCAAAATGCAGGCCAAAATCGATTTTTAATCTTAAAAATCCGCTTGAAAGCGTGAAGTTTCTAACAAAACAAAAGAAGATCTTATTTATTCGTTTGCAATTTTATCTTTTTCCAGGAACTTGAGTCAATTTTTGCTTGCATTTTGTCAGCAAAATTTACACAATTTCTATAATATTGGAAGTTACTAATTTTTCTTTTTTTTAAATGAATCCTTATAGTTTTGCGCATCAATATATCGTAATTTAATCTTTCAAAAACATTGAGAACATTCTTCAATTTGCAATTGTTTAAAAGAATTGTTAATAATAATTATAAATTTTCATTTTTTAGCAATCGCTTTATTTCATCTTTAAAGTATAGACTTTAAGCTTTAATTTAAAAAAAAAATTACTTAATTATCTTTATTTGTTTCAAAGTAATAATAAAATGAAAATAAAATGACCTAAAACTTCAATACCTAATTACTTCAAAAATAAAATTTTTTTTTGAAAAATATTTTAGGGGGAAAAAGTGTACTCATATATCTACTAAAAATCATAGATAACTTGAAAATTGGAGATAAAAATTTTTCAAGTGGCCGGTTTCACTTATTTTGACCCAGTTTATAGTTCAATACAAATTGCAAGTTACAGTTAGCTTTAATTTTAAGTGGATTGAAAAATGTTTTACTTTCTTTTTTTCATTCAATACGAAATTTTTTTTAATTTTAAAATATAATTTTGATGTTTTATGTTATTCTTTGATTTAATAGTATATTAAGCAACAAGAGGATAAAGGCAGCCATTTCTTTATGGTGATTTTGTCACAAAAATCACCGTAAAGAAATTTTTGTGCATGTGGGATAAAAATGAATTTTTTTTATCTGCATGTAAAATTTTAGAGGCATGAATATTTCCGAAATGATAGTTTACCGATCTGCATTTGCTTAAAGTGTGATTTTAATTAAATATCAATTAACTTAACAATTTTTGTAGGGAAATGCTATTTACACTTATTGTCATTTAAACGAATCGGCATTTGTTTAAAGCGACATATTTTCGTATTGGCACTCGTCGAAATGTAATTTGTAGAAATCATTATTTGCGACTTTTTTATGAATATTGACACCTGTGCGAATTGGCATTTTTAAAAAAAATTATAATAAATTTAATGCACACAAGTTTACTATAGGGGAGACTGGGGCTAAACCGGACGGATTTGGTCTTTGACCAGAAAACTCATAGAAACATTTTTTTTTTTGCTAAAGAGTAATATACCGTTTTAAACCTTGTTCCTTCACCTACAAATCGCACTTGTTCGTTTTTAAAAAACTACAATAGATTAGGAGATATATTGCTTTGAAGGTGACTACCTCATAAACGAAAATCTCAAAATTGGTGGGGCTAAACCGAACACCCCATGGGGCTAAATCGGACACGGCTAATTAATTAAAGACAGAGTCACAAATTTTCGTTTTTTTTGTAGAAAAGTCAAAACAATTCTTTGTTTATTTATTTGTAGGTAGTTATATGCAAAGAATATAATATAAAATGTAAAATATGTAATTAATAGGGTAATGTCACATTGAGTGGACCGCCACTTTGAGTGGACCACCTGAGTTTTTAAGTTATCTGACAGCGGAAACGTGAAATAAATAAAACGAATAGCAGCACCGGACCTAGAAACCGTAAGAATTTATGTTCCGCGATAATCATATACGTTATCGTTTGATGTAACGCATTTTTAAGAACACAAACCAAAAGAGAAGTCGCTCTTACAATGAGTAAAGTGATTCGGAAGTGTAAAAGTAGTGTAAAATTTAAGTTTTAAAAGGTAACTAATTTTTTTCCTACTACTTTGGACATTGAAATTGATTGTCTTAGTTTAATTAAGTGATAATTTTGCCTCAAAAAAAAATTTTGGTGTCTGCCATAAAAAGTTGCATGTTACTAAAAGTGGACCAACGTTTATAACCATGAGTGGACTGCCTGTTTTTTATATTTTTAATGTCAGTTTACCATTTTTATGGAAATAAATTGACAATTAATTGGTTTGAAACTGTTTTATGTTCTTTATTAATTTTTTTGTGATATTGATGTGATATGTGCCAAAATTATTAAAAATGGTTTCACTTGTAAACATTGCGACACATACATGGTCTGAAGCTGCATAAGCATAAATTTTGTTTCAATATATCAGAAATATTAAATACATTAATTTACAATTTTTTAAGAGTGGTCCACTCAAGGTTACACTTTTTTCATTCCTTAAAAATGAGCTATTTTTTTAAAATCAATTGTTTTTCCCAAATAAAAAAAAATCAAAGCTATTATGGTATAAACACTTATCTAGGGATCTAAACTAAAGCTTCGAATAGAAACCTCCGATTAATTTGCTGTCATAAAGAATTTTTTAGAAAAAAAGCTTAGGCGGTCCACTCAAGGTGACATTACCCTATAATATAAAATGAATTACAGTTTTCAGACTTGCTTGTTTTCAGCAACTCGCTTGCTAATTCGTGTTTTAAAATAAATTCTTTATTTATTTATTTGATAAAGTGGTTCTATGCAAAGAATATAATATAAAATAGGTCATTAATATCAAATAAATTATAGTATTCGCAAATTTGATTGTTTTTTATCACGATGTCCGATTTAGCCCCACACCGTCATCTAATAATTAACCTGCAATAATTTTTTTCTTCTTAACGTTTTCCATTAAACTTTTTTTCTACTAAACTCAGTACATCTTCAGCTAATAAAAAAATTTCCATATGATATATGCACTTTAATAATAACAATAAAAACCCAAAAAAATGAAAAAAAATTTTTTACTTTTACTGCAAAAAACGACATTTTTATATATTAACGGCAACTATTATTACAAGAAAAATGACATGTCCCTAAAACCTCATGCAATATATGCTTCACTAAATAGCGCGTTCAAAGGTTATTAACATTATTTGAAATTCCTCATGGTTTCGGAAATATTTGACGTGTCCGGTTTAGCCCCAGTCTCCCCTAGTATTTTTTACAAAAGTGACAATTTACAAAAGTGTTAATTCGTAGATAAAATTATCAATTTAAATAATTTAATATTCTGAAATGTCAATTCTATAAAATGACAATTAATTTAGACAAATCGCGATTCGCAACAGTATCTTCAGTATATTTCTTATCTTCTGCTTCTTATTATAATCTTCAGTATCTTCAGTTATCAATTTACAGTTTGATTAGATAAAATTTTGTTACAATAACAGTTCGGTCAAATTTTGGGAAATAATCACGCGCCTCAAATTTTTTCGGTTTCCGTTTATTTCTTGGCATGAATTATATGATAGGCGATGTTGTGAAAATGGATCCGCTTATAAAAACAAATTTTTGATAACGTTTATGATTTCGGATATAAAAATGATAAAAAAGAGCAATTTTTTATAATAATCACTGATTGTCATATTTTTTTTGAACAAATTTGTTTAAATTAAAAATTAATTTTATTTGCAAAATGAAGGGGATGTGAAAGTTGAATGGATTTTTACATTGAGTTTCAATGGAAAAATCATATCGACTTTGACATCCTCTTAAGTATAGAATTGTTAAGCAAGAATCTATCTCTAATCATAACCTGATTTTCGATTGCATCTAAGGTTTACTATAGAATTAATTGGCATTAATAACTTCCTCAAATCAGTTCTCATTTTGACATCAGACATTCAACCATATATTCAGTACAGAAAATGTTCATAAAGTATATATTACTCTTATGTATTTTAGGAGAAAACATAATATAAAAATGTAACGAATTTTAGCCTAATGGGTGACGATATGTAGAAGTTTAGTATGGGGACAGGGTCATTTTTTGCAGAAAATTAAAATTCATTCCTTTCTAGTTCGTAAATATGATTCCTAATCAGGTTCGCTGAATTTCTTCCCAAATCTGTAATCAAAAGTGTAAATGTGTACTGAATTTAAGCCCAATAGGTGACGATATGTAGTAGTTCAATATGAAGACAAAATCGTTTTTTGACACTTTTTTTAAATTAAATTTTATTCCTTTCTAGTTCGTAAATAACATTCCCAATCAGGTTCGCTAAAATTTTTCACAACTCTACAATTGAAAATGAAAATGTTTACCGGATTTTAGCACAATCGGTGACGATATGTAGAAGTTCAGTATGGGGACAAGATCGTTTTTTGACATTTTTTCGAAAAAATTAAATTTCTTTCTCTCATAGTTCGCAAATATGATCTGCAATCAGGTTCTCTATATGTGACGCACTCCCAAGAAAGGTACCTAAGAAGCAAAAAATTTGAGGTTATGTTTTAAATTTTTTGAGTAAAAATACAGAAAGAGAATCAATTATTAATTAAAAATTGTTGGTCTTCAAGTCTTCATTATGTTTAAAATATTTAATGAATATTGGTTTCAAATTCAAATAATTAAAAATGAACTTTTAATCAAGATAAATCTAACTCGAACCCAGCCTATAATTCGTTTGCTTCTTAGGTACCTTTTTTGGGAGCGCGTCACATAATTATTTTTCCCGTAATTCACACGTAGAAATGAGTATGTGTACTAAATTTCAACTCTCCAAGTCCTTATATATTCAGAAGTTAAGGGGGAGAACAGGGCCATTTTATGAAAAAAATTGATTTATTTTTTCTAGTTCGCAAAGACAACAGCCAATCAGGTAGGCTATATTTTTCCTGTAATCTACACTTAAAATTGAGTATGTGTACCGAATTTTAGCTCATTAGGTCATGATATGTGACCTGGACAGTGAAAAGGGACCTTACGTGCGAAAACAAGTTTTCGAGAAAACAGCAGTAACTTTTTTAAATATTAATATTTTTTAATCAAGTTAGGCTTATTTTCTTCACCTTGGATCACAGTATCAAAATAAAAAACATACAAGTAATGAAATTTTTTTTTTAATAATTGTTTATATAAATTAATGACAAACTCCCCAAACATAGAAAAAATAATCTAAGTTTTCTAACTAGCAACAATAAGTATAAATAAGTGACACATGATTGTAAGGGTTTTCGAGGCCGCTGATTATGAATATGATGTTAAATTGACAATTTGACAGTTGACAGCTGTCAACTTCTCTAAAAAGTAATCGTTTTTTGTAAGAAAGACAGTAATACGGTTTTTGAGGTCGCTGATTACGAATATGATATCAAATTTAAATTTTAACTGTTGACAGTTGTCAAAGAAACTGTCAACTTTTCTAAATAATAAAAAATTATCGTCTTCGTTATTTTAATTTGTATAATAACACAGAATCAGTTTTATCGTATTTTTACACTTGTTTCTTTTAACATAAAAATTTTCTAATCAACTTATGACTTTTTGGTTTTCACCATCTTAAAGAGCGTTTCAAACCCTATCCAAATCAACAAAAAAGTAAAAAATGATTTTTTGACACGTAAGGTCCCTTTTTATAGACCTGGTCACATATGTTAAAGTTAAGGTGGGGGGACAGGGTCATTTGTCGTAATTTTTTCTGAAAAAATCGATTTCATTCAGTGCTAGTTCGTAACCATGACTTTCAATCGGGTTCGTTATATTTTTCCTGTAATCTAGACGTGAAAATATGTATCATCTGTACCAAATTTTAGCTCACTAGGTTGAGATATGTATAAGTAAAAGGGGGGACATCCTATTCTGAGTGTCTGAGACGGACACACGAGTGATTTCATAAGGGTTCCGTCAGTACACCTACGGTGTACGGAACCCTAATTATTTTCATTTGCAAATTTAAGAATGCAATTTTTAAGCAAAAATGTATCTCGAAGCATATCCTGAACTTTGATTGCAGCTAAGGTTTACGACAGAAAGATGTAGCAGAAATATCGTCCTCAATTCATTTCTCATTTTAACATCAGATTTTAAACTATATGTTTAGAACTAAAAATGTTCTTAAAGTATATATTACTCTGATGTATTGTAGGAGCAAAAATAACATAAAAATTGTTAAAAAGGCAAGATAGCTAAAGTAATCTCAATACTTCTGCAAGTGACACGTTTGAAATATAAACATAACTACCAAATATTCGACATAATCAGCACTTCCTACTCATCCTATTGTCCATTTTTCACAATACTAATGTTTAAATCCCTTTGCTATTGTTTGTTAGATTGGAACCGCTTAATGACATATTTGGACTGCATAATTATAATTGTAAAAGAAGAATGTTAAATAAGTTTTTGTGAAATATTTCATCGAAAATAAATGCTTATATAGAATTCAATTTTAACACGTTTATCATTTAAACATTATATGATATGTGACGTTGCGAAAATTGACGAAACTGGATGGTTTCTCAAAACAAAGTCTTGGTTACGTTTATCATTTTGGATATAAAAATAATAAAAAGGAGCACTTTTTATAATAATTACTGATTGTCATGTTTAGCGAAGATGAATTAGAGCAACTATTGACCGGACTAACGGAATAATTTTCCAGTTTGTCGAAAAAGGATCCTCTTCGCAAATCCATTTTGACAATAGCTCCTGACTATTGGCCAATTGATAAAATACAACGTGAATTTAATTGTTCTTATAGAATTGCTGAACAATCGAAAAAATTAAAGAAGGATGCTAGAAATATAGAAAATCTATTCCGAAGAAAGGCAAAAACTTACCTGAAACAACAATTCAATTAGTTAAAGAATTTAATGGAAATAACATAAGCAGTAGGATAATGCCAAATAATAAAGACGTTGTAAGCGTAGGAATAAATGGTGGAAAACAGATTATGGTGCAGCGATTGTTACTTTCTGATATAAAAATTCTTTACGACGAATTCATAAAAACCTATTTTTGAAGAATCCACTATTTTTAAATAATAATTGTCCCCCATATTGGATGGGCCATTTTAAATTATTGAAATCTGACTTCATATTTGTATTCAGAGACCCCAAAAACCCCCCTAGTAAAAAGTTTCAGGTAAATCCAATGAATATTTTCAAATTCAACCGCCATATTGGTTCCGCCTTTTTGAATTTTGAAAATCTGACTTCAGGTTCGTAATAAGCGACCTCAAAAACATATTAGGCATTCAGTGTTACTTTCTTTCTGCAAGAGTTATGTTTCTCAGAATTACAGAAGATTTAAAACAAAAATTTATTGTTTATCGGTTAATGCGCCATATTCTTCCCTCCATATTGGATTATTTAAAAGGACGGATTTCAACTGATAAGATTTAAACCAAGGGGTGAGCAACTCGTGAATTATGGTGTACACTTGTATTGAATTACTAATGTGAATTACCACGAATTACCGTGAATTTCTAAATTATTATTGTAGTAGGTGTACACTAGGGTGTCCCAAAAAAATAAAAAGTTTTTTTTTATTGGGTCTCATCCCCTAAAAATCTTTCAATTTGTGTAAAAATAAGAACACAATATTTGGAAATAAAAAATTTTAATATTAACCCGTGGTTCAGAGCCTTTGGACCATAAAAGCGTTAAAAATTTAGTGTTTTTTCATTTTTAACATAAATATAAATGTAAAAATATAATGATTAGGGTGTCATTGTAAAGATAATTAAATTACCTTTCGATCCATATGTCATAGTATAAGATTCAATGAAAATTAAGAGTGTTACAGTTGATTAAAGATCAAATTTCATGAAAATTTTGATGATTTTTAGACACTTAAGTAACTAGTACTTTCTTCACATTAAACAGTAAAAAATATTTAGATTTTAATTTTTTTATTGAGAGTCTGTAACATTACAAAAATCCGTAATTTAATCGTCGATTAAATTCGTCTCAAAATCCGTTACCCGATTTTGAGACGAATTCGATCGACTTTTATGAAGTTCTCCGACATTTTGAAATTTGAAAAACTGACATTGGACTCTAAATCAGCGACTTCAGTATTTTTTTATCACTGATTTTAGTAAATTTAGTGGTTATATCTAAATTTATTGTTTCAATTTTTGCTCCAAATGTTGAAGGAATGATAAGAATAAAAAAAATAGTTTCGTTCACTAAATCTAGTGTATAATTGTCATTTTCAATCAAATCGAGGTCCACAAGGGCTAAAAATTTTCGTAATGTTACAGACTCTCAATAAAAAAATTAAAACCTAAATATTTTTTACTGTTTAATGTAAAAAAGTACAAGTTACTTGAGTGTCTAAAAAATAAAAATCATCAAAATTTTCATGAAATTTAATCTTTAATCGACTGTAACACTCTTAATTTTCATTGAATCTTATACTATGACATATGGATCAAAAGGTAATTTAATTATCTTTACAATGACACCCTGTTCATTATATTTTGACATTTATATTTATGTTAAAAATGAAAAAACACTACATTTTTAGCGTTTTTATGGTTCAAAGGCTCTGAACCACGGGTTAATATTAAAATTTTTTATTTCCAAATATTGTGTTCTTATTTTTACACAATTTGAAAGAATTTTAGGGGATGAGACCCAATAAAAAAAAACTTTTTATTTTTTTGGGACACCCTAGGAGAAGTAGCAGCTATACATACGTATATTAGCCACCTCTATTCATTCGGGCTTTTGCACCTTCTCCTTTAAGACGGTTAAAACGTCCGCCTCTGAAGTTGTTTCGTCGAGTTCCCGAATTTCGAGGGTCTTTTTACTGACAGGAGCCGTAACCTCGGCCTTGTCCTGAAGGACGGAGGTAAGATTCTCAGCGAACTTTTAAGTTTCACCCCCCTTTTTGACAACAACAAGAACCTCCTTTTTAAGAGTTCTCCTAATTTTCACAATCTCGGTGCCAGTTTCCTCTGGCTTTACCGAAGTTGTTGCCAGTTTTATAAGATCATAGTCTCTGGATTCCGGGCCAAAATTTTTATTGCCTCCGTGGTTCTAATTTTGGGGGGGCGCTTCTGAAGTCTCTCCCTCTCTTCTGCTTCCTTCAAGGCCTTTCTCTTACGGGCCTCCCGTTTCCTATTGGAGACGGTTTCGAAGTCTTTTTCGTTTTCAGGCTTATTTTCCACAGTTGCCACCGAATAAGAAGTAACCCTGGCCGAAGCAGCCTTACTCACCTCCGTCTCCTTAGCAGTAGGGTTTGCCTTGGTCTCTTTGCTCTTAACCCTCTTACCCTTGGGAGTGGTCACAGTAGAATAAGTCTCCAGACCTTCATACTCTCTAGGGCGCTTCCTTGGGTCGATGCACTTGCTCTCGCTGGATGTGGCGTGCGACATCGATCTAGGAGTTTCAGGATTCGACCTTGGTTTGCTTGGGCTAATGAAGGGCCTAGGTATAAATGCAGGTTACTGCGAAGCACCTCGTGCACCTTCCCCAAAGCCACCATTCCATCCTGAACAACCTTACTAATGTTTTTTTGTTTCTTGCAAGCACGCCACATGCTTTTAAGTATTTTAGGGATCAGATCGACCTGTTCTAAAACATTATTTTCGAATCTGCTAAGTCCCTTATCCTCGGAATCTTTGCTTTGGCTCCCTCCAAAATCCTTGGAGCCGTCATTTATTAATAATTTCAACTTATTATAAAAATTAGTTAATAATTATCTCAAATATGCTATGAGCAGTTTTTCCAGGGTTTTGGAAGAGGGAAGAATTCTGTAAGTAAGGGTCAAGCAGTATTGTATAAGGTTCTAGGAACACCTGCTTTCCCCCATTTACCATTTAAATTTGTCGCTAACCAGGGGTTTGCAGAAGGTAATCAGAGTTAACTTGCAATGCAAATAAACTCTGTTTTCATTCTATTACATCCTTAAAAACCCTTAGTTTTAAGGATGTAAGCAGGTCTAAAAGTTCGACTCGGGTTTCTTTCTTTTTTACATTTTTTTTCATTTGCAGTACTGAATTACTCAGTGAAAAAATTAGCAGGTCTAAAAGTTCGACTCGGGTTTCTTTCTTTTTTATATTTTTTTTCATTTGCAGTACTGAATTACTCAGTGAAAAAATTAATTCATTAAATCTATATCATTTTACTGATTATCTTCAATTTATATTTTTGACTGATTTTCTCAATGAACAGTTAATAAAAACTTCAGATTTGTATTCAGAAAATCATTAAAACCCCCTTTAAAAGTAGAGTTCGGTGTACCTCTTCAAAGAACCAAAAGTAAACATTTTTAAAATTCTAAATTCAAAACCGTTGGATTTTTTTTAAAAACCTTTTTTTAACATCAACTTCAGATTTCTCTTCATAAAATCTGTAAGTGTTAATTTGTAAAAAAATTTGAAAGATTTTTGAAAATTAACCATTCACATACTAACTAAAAATGTACTGATTAGGATTTTTTGAGTTTTTTCATCATGATACACCCTAAAATAATGTAGGGCATCATTTTTTTAAAAAGTAGAACGGATGAAGAGAGTAAAATAAGAAAATAAATAAAAGTGTCAATAAAACTCACACTAGAACAAAAATTTTTTTTTTTGAAAATTTGAAAATAAAAATTGTTTTGTAATTTTTTGAAAAAAATTAAAAATTTATTTTGTAATCTCTTTATTTGTCTTTTCAACATATCTCTACTACGTCTTATATATAAAAACAAAAGTATATGACAACAAATTTTTTTGTATCACTGTGTAATTATAGTACATTATGATACAAGTTCGAGAAAGCGGAGTTTATAGAAAGGCGACGTTAGCGCTACGAGCTGAAGATGAGTGGCGCAATAACGTCGCTTTTCTATAAATTCCGCTTTCGAGAACGAGTATCATACACTATTTTATATAATAAGTGCATAGTTTTTACAAAAACTGAGCAGAAAGTGTGGTTTAGAGGTTAGCTGAGAGGGGGAAGACACTTTGTCACAGACGATTCGAACCGATATACATTCAAACGTACGCCCATGTTTTGTCGCGCGGGGGGGTTCGGGGGGCGAAGCCCCCTGACTGCAAAAAAACCAAACTCAAAATAATAATTAAATTAACTAAGATTTTCAAGAAGGACATGTTATAAAGCCCAAAGCCACAGGACGCTTAGGGGGCGAAGCTTCCTGCAGCAAAATGGCGTATATATGTTAAAATAAAAAATACTGTATTATTTAATAAAAATAGAAATTAATTGTAATACATACATGTAATAGCATAAGGTGTCATGGGAAATTCTAAATTTAAAATGCTGTTTCTATAAAAAAAATTTCATTTAAAAAAAGTAGTAAATCTTAGATATAAAACATTTATTTATAAAAGAACAAGTATTTTATACACTCAGATAAATTAATTTTATTTTTGTAACAGTTATAGTACGTTGTATTAAATTTACTTTACATTTTAATTTTTTCTAAGAATACGTTAAATCACATTTTTATTATTTTAATATTAATAGCTTAGTTTTTAGAATTTTTACGTACATATAGCTTAACTTTAATTACGTTATTGCTTAGCAAAATTAAATGTGACTTGACAATTATTTAAATTTAGAGAAAATTTTTCGTTGTTTAATAATTTTGTTAAATCCGATGAATTTTCCTTGTTTTCAACAGTATCAGAAACTCGCGACGTGGATGGGCCAGTATTTTCATTTTCTTTTGATTGGTTTAGATTCACGGCGCTGGTAATCTGGGCACAAATTTTTTTTTTATTATGTATAAACTGAATCGTTGACGTAGCTCATGGCAAACTTATTCGACTTTCATCCACCAAGTCACTTTAAGGTCATAAGATCTCCTCCTTTATCCGCCAGAATCGTCGCCGAAATACGACGAAATGTGTGCCCAGTGTAGGATTCCGGGTTTTCCAATTTTAAATATTCAGCTATCTCTTTAGGCATAAATCCAAAGAAATTAATACCTATTGGTTGTTTCGTACATTTCCAATCACGCAAAGATAAAAAACGATCACATCTTTTGGAATGATGAACATCTTTTGGTCGGAGGGCTTCGTACTTTTTAAACATTTTGTAGTATTCACCATCTATGATAAATTTGCTTGGAAGATCATTTTTAATTTCGGGAATCGTAATCAAAGCAAAGTCATCATTATTCTTAATGCCATTAACCGCTTCACTGGCAGGGCGTTCCAAATGGCGTTCCACGCGCCGAGGCTTAGACTGTCAAAACACCAAAATGGCGTTCCTAATAAAACTTTACTTTTAAAGAGTGTACACTACTTTTAACTTCTACAAAGCAATATTTCTATAGTTTAGACATCAGGGAACAAGATTATCACAATAAAAATTTCAGTCAAGTGAGTTCTGATTATAATATGCTCGTAAAACAGCGGCATGCGGTATCTTTAAAGATGGGATCCCTGTCGATACAAGAAAGTAAAGACTGTCAGAACAGGAATTTGTGACATTCAACAGGTGAATTTACTCTTGAACGATACAACATCGAATCAAGGAGGAATGGAAGAATTGCAATTGAGGGTGAAACAAAGGACGTTCTGTCCCGTAAGTTGAAACTTTCAGATTATTGACCTCTTCAATCATAAAACCAAGTTTATTGAATATTTATTAAACGTAATTTTTTAGAACTTATATTATTTCCTATTTTTCAAAATGTTCTCTTTGAATATATTATCTCCCACATTACTTATGAAATTTTCCATTTTTGTTAATGATTTTGTCATCATAAATATTTCTTTCAGATTAAAAGTAGAAGAAATAATCGAGCGAGAAAACACGAATTCTTTTTCAGAAGACACACTTCTCGTTTATTTCGACAATTTAAGAGAAAAGTACGCACCTACGAGTCTTTGGCCAAATATTCAATGTTGAAAAAAAACTATTTTGAATTTTCATAACCTGGATATTGGACAGTACAAGCAGTTGTCTGCTTTTTTGACAAAAAATGGAAAAGGTTTTAAAAGTAAGAAGACGAACGTTTTAGAACCGGAACGAGTTGAAAAGTTTTTGAACGAGGCACCCGATAACCAGTATTTAGCCATAAAGGTATTTTTTACAAATCATATTTTACAATTTAAATAAACATAACCTATAAATCACAGCTGACAGTATTTAGAAATAAATAAAATAGAAATAAATTTGTTTAAATTGAAATAAGAATAAATAAAAGTAAATAATTAAATAAATAGTAAAATAAATAATAAAATAACATAATATATTAATTGTAGGTATTTAATTAATAATTTTTGGAATTTGTGGAGCGTGTAGGAGAGAAGAGCTGAAAAACGTGTCTATTAACCACTTCACTGGCAGGGCGTTCCAAATGTCGTTCCACGCTCCGAGGCCCAGACTGGCAAAAACACCGAAATGGCGTTCCTAATAAAACTTTATTTTAAAAGAATGTACTCTTCTTTTAACTACTACAAAGCAATATTTCTATATTGTAGACATCAGGGAACAAGATTATCACAATAAAAATATCAGTTTTTGAGATTTTCAATGTTTCTTCGAACGTTGAAATAGTCCATTTTTACCACTTTTCAACAATTGGCGTTCCACTTTTTTAAATATTTATGCAATAGAACTCGTATTTTTTATTATAAAAAAGATATTTATATACAATAATATAATAATATAATGCAATAATTATAATAATAATTATAACAATAATAGTAATTGTTATTATTAATAATTATTATATTTTATTTATTAATTATTTATATTTATTTTTTATTTATTACATTATTATTATTTTATTATATTGAATATAAATATATTTTTTTAAATAAAAAATATGAGTTTTACTGCGTATAAATTGAAAAAAAGTGGAACGCCATTTGTTGAAAAGTGGTAAAAATGGACTATTTCAACGTTCGAAGAAACATTGAAAATCTCAAAAACTGATATTTTTATTGTGATAATCTTGTTCCCTGATGTCTACAATATAGAAATATTGCTTTGTAGTAGTTAAAAGAAGAGTACATTCTTTTAAAATAAAGTTTTATTAGGAACGCCATTTCGGTGTTTTTGCCAGTCTGGGCCTCGGAGCGTGGAACGACATTTGGAACGCCCTGCCAGTGAAGTGGTTAATAGACACGTTTTTCAGCTCTTCTCTCCTACACGCTCCACAAATTCCAAAAATTATTAATTAAATACCTACAATTAATATATTATGTTATTTTATTATTTATTTTACTATTTATTTAATTATTTACTTTTATTTATTCTTATTTCAATTTAAACAAATTTATTTCTATTTTATTTATTTCTAAATACTGTCAGCTGTGATTTATAGGTTATGTTTATTTAAATTGTAAAATATGATTTGTAAAAAATACCTTTATGGCTAAATACTGGTTATCGGGTGCCTCGTTCAAAAACTTTTCAACTCGTTCCGGTTCTAAAACGTTCGTCTTCTTGCTTTTAAAACCTTTTCCATTTTTTGTCAAAAAAGCAGACAACTGCTTGTACTGTCCAATATCCAGGTTATGAAAATTCAAAATAGTTTTTTTTCAACATTGAATATTTGGCCAAAGACTCGTAGGTGCGTACTTTTCTCTTAAATTGTCGAAATAAACGAGAAGTGTGTCTTCTGAAAAAGAATTCGTGTTTTCTCGCTGCTGCCATTCAACGAATTGATCGTATGCCGCTCTGTAATGATCAGCTGATTTGTCGGGAAGCAGATTTCTCGTTACGCCTCTGGATGATTCGAGTATATGCTCAGCTGTAGTTTCTCTGTCACACGTCGCTTTAGATAAATTTATTTGATTCATCTTTTTAAAAGTCTTTTATTTACTGCACACGCGATTATATACTATAAAAATGATTCCTCTCGGCAGATGGCGCGTCGGAAGCAATGTGTAAAATACATGAGTCAAATAGTGTAGTATAATGTCACTAGTGTGTTATAACAGTTCTAACAAGTGTGTCATAATGAAACTATCCTGTTATAAAAGTGTGATATAAAGTAACTAGGATTAATTGCGCATGCGCCCTGGCCATTATTGCTTATTTATAATATCGGCTGCTATAATACGCGATTTACAGCACTTTTTCCATGCGTCGTAAACGACACTTTATATGCACGTGTTATATAAATAATATTAATTATTTCTTCTACTTTTAATCTGAAAGAAATATTTAAGATGACAAAATCATTAACAAAAATGGAAAATTTCATAAGTAATGTGGGAGATAATATATATTAAAGAGAACATTTTGAAAAATAGGAAATAATATAAGTTCTAAAAAATTACGTTTAATAAATATTCAATAAACTTGGTTTTATGATTGAAGAGGTCAATAATCTGAAAGTTTCAACTTACGGGACAGAACGTCCTTTGTTTCTCCCTCAATTGCAATTCTTCCATTCCTCCTTGATTCGATGTTGTATCGTTCAAGAGTAAATTCACCTGTTGAATGTCACGAATTCCTGTTCTGACAGTCTTTACTTTCTTGTATCGACAGGGATCCCATCTTTAAAGATACCGCATGCCGCTGTTTTACGAGCATATTATAATCAGAACTCACCTGACTGGTTTAAAGAGCGCGTGGGTAGAAATGGAAAGGCTAAGGGAAAAAAGTAAAGAAACATTTAAGTCAGTCACGTAGAAACATCGTTTATATTAGTCTGAGATAAATACCAAAAATAGCATAAAATATTTGTCTCTTAAAAGGGTACCAGTCAAATGGGTGAGTCAGAGAAATTTTTAACGACAAGTGTGGTCGTAATTTGATAAAAATCGTTTGGATGCCTATAATAGTTACGCACTAATTAAAAAAAATTATGGAAGAAGGTTTGGAAAAATTGATGAACTATAGATGTAAGGGCTCGGCTCGAGGAAGTTTATGAAAAAGGTATTTTCACACTGAAAGAAAATTTATATTAGTTTCTTTCTCTATATAAATATTTAAAATAAAATGTATCAATTTAAGGAAAATGTGTCAGTTCATGAATAATTATTTCAGGATTTAAGAAAATATATTATCACACTAGTTGTGGATCAACTGCTAGAAAAATGGTCATCTGTACTCACGCGTTTGTATTTAAGGTACTACTACACTTTAGAAGGCTCTTAAAAGACCAAATTAAAAAAAAAAATTCTTAGCTCTTTTATTATAAATATGTAAAAAAAAAACTTTTTTGTCTAACTTAGTACATATTTGGAGAATAAAAATAGAGGTTTGTTCTTAATTTTTATTTAATATCATAATCTGCAGATAGCATCAAATTCGAATCTCCAAAAACTTAATTGTCTAATTGCGGACAGTTTATCTCAAGATTGTCAAATCGGAAACAAAAAATTCAAACTGCTTTTTAAAAAAGAAGGTGTCTTGCGTAGACATGCACTACCATTAATGAAGAATCGACTAAAATAAAAAATATATAAGTGTTTATTTAAACTATACAGTTCATCATTACAACAAAAGAAAAATATAAAGAAATAACAAGAAAGGTAAATGAAATAATTAACATCTAGTCTCTCGTTCTAAAAACATAGAAAAAATTAAGTCAGGAGGCGAGTCAAAAAATCCTAAAAGAACATTCCACCAAAAAGACTTCAGGTCCCTGCACCCCAGAAGATGTGGAAAAAGAAGTTCTAAGAGCGTTAAAATGAGGCAAGTCACTAAGAAATGATAAAAGTCCTCATTACACTCATCACAGAACATGAAATTTCCCCCTTTGGTAGTTTGAATTTAGATTTATTAATAATTATAAAATTTACATGGCTGTTCAAAAATATTTCTTGGGCAAAAGCTCTTTTAACATCTAAACCCGACCAGATACAAAGATACTGCTGGGGACCCCTTTGTAATGAGATATGAGGCCAAATTTCCAAGTTCCTTGATTTCTCGCGAGCTTTATGATCTCTATCAAACAAAAAGTTTCCGTAATCATGAAGGATCAGATCCCTGTTAATAAATAAATTTTTTAAAGCAATGGAATTCAAGAAATCAAGCCGGTTGCAGTCTACAAAATAATGTTTTAAACTATTAAACCAATTTCCGCAATTTCTCATTGATTGAGACAATTCGATAAGGCAGAGGAGACAGTTCTCTTCAGAATTAAAAAGGAAATTGGTAAGCAACCCATTTCGAGACGTACCGCATAGCTTGGGGTACACCGCGGTAGCAATAATAAATTTTTTTAAAAAGAGACCTGAATCTTCTCAATTGCATCTAAGTGATCATGACCCCAAACTGTTAACTGTTAAAAGTCTGGTGTACACAGACCACGAGTCTTATTCACATTGACAGATAATTTATTTTTAGAACAGTATGCGTGAAGCGCTGATAATTTTTTTGATAGTTTCGAAGAGGAGTCTGAAAGTAAAACAAGGTCGTCCGCATATACCAATAACAGAATTTCTACTTTACTATTAATACTTAAACCTCTATAGCCGCGACCAATTAGGAATTGTTCCAAGTCAGTAATAAACATTCATTAATAACAGTAGAGGGCTGAAAACATCACCCTCAATAACATCTTTACTGGCCTTCACAAACTCAGTTTGTTCAATTCCACTTTTAATACAAGCATACGCAATCTCGTAAAAGTTTCTTACAATATTTATGAATTTAGAACTCACACCCAAACCTTATAGCTTTATCCATAACAGTCGATGACACACCGAGAGAAACGCGCTTTTAAATTCAATGAAGACCGCGAAGACTGCCCTGCGTTTATGTCGAAGTTAAATTTAAAGGAAGAATAAGTTGTCAAGGCAACCTCTTCTTTTTCTGAATCCAGATGGAAACTCCGGAATCAAATGATTAACTTTAACCCAATTATTAAGTCTATTAGATAAAATTTGAAAAAAAGTTTAGGAATGTAATTCATAAGGGAGATTGACCTATAGTTATTGACATCAGATAGTGCCCCTTTTTATGAAGCATGAAAATTTTCAATTTTCCCCAATCTTTAGGTAATCTCTCTTTCTCCAAAATTTTGTTTAAAAAAATTCAAGAAATATAATCCAATTTTCAGGAAGTCGTTTATAAAAACTGTAATTAATATTACCGCAGCTAGTAAAAAAGTAAGTAAAAGCTAGTAAAAGTGTAAGGACGCGAAGGCTGCTGCCTTCGCGTCCTTACACTTTTTCAAACTAGTAACTATTTCGTCATATGAAATAAACCAGTCTAATTCAGGGATAAATGATCGAGCAATAGCAACCCTCGGAGTGTCATTCACAGGGAAATATTCCGCAAGGTACAAGGACCAACTATCTATATCAACTACGCATGGTGGAGGGAGTTTAAAATTAGCCCTATTAATAATTGCCCAAAAACCCTACGAATTACGCGTGCTAGCCAACTCTTTAATTCTTTTGTTATCAAAACATACCTTCCTTTCTCTGATCAATCTTTTAAAACTTTTATATAATACATTATATTGCGCGACAGAATCACAACTAAAATAAAGTACTTTACCATTATAGTAAGCAGTAAGCATATCTTTCCTAGACTTATAACAAGCGCTATCAAACCAAGGCTTATTAAAACGAGAACTAGGTATGACATCCCCACAATTCTTTATCATCCTCAATTCAAGACCTTATTGTTAACTGCTGATAAGAGACTGTAATTCAAAATATCAATATCCGCTTGAGAATTACTCAACTCATCTCTCCAACACATGAGTTCTAAGAATTCGCCAGACTTCGAAAAATCAAAAACAGGCTTCTGCAATAAGGGTTAGAAAGAATTTTCAGTTACAAAAAAGTCATAATCATGAAGAGGAAACAATCGAAAAGTGTTACTTTGTCTAATCTGGGTCTTGCGGCAGGAAATAATTCACCGATATATATAAGGGAAACTTTGACTCCGGTGAATCGAAAAATTTACTCAGCAGCCCTGACTGTTAAAAGGAGTGGAGGTATTAAATTTCTTTGGATAGCTGAAGGAAGGATTTTCTGCAGGAAAGACAACGGGACTCCTCGAATCCACCTACATAACATGGATGCTTTGAAGAAGATTCAAGATTAATCTGTTTTTTCGTGGTGATCTGATTTTCATGTTTGTATCATTTCGTATTTCAGAATATTTTTCTTTTTTTTCAAATGATTATTTTTTTTATTGCATATTTTAATTTTATTTTATTTTGTTTGTTTTGTTTTGTTTTTTTTTTTGTTTTTCTTTCTTCCATCAAGATCCGTTTTTTGCACTTGCACTAAAAGTTATATTTAATTTTCTATACTATGTCGTTTATTTTCGTTTAATTACTTAAAAATGCATCTCAGAGTAATAATTGAATTAATATTAAAGTTATATATCTTTATTTCTTCTTCTTTTTTTTGAAAATAACTATATAACTAACTTACACTTATTCCTAATGCATATGTGTTCTTTCAAAATAATTATTTACTATTTCACATTCAATTTAATTATATACATCATCAATAATCTATGTCGAAAAATGTTTGGCTATGTATCGATTCCAATGACGGATAATACAATTGTAGTACCTGTATTGTTGTTTGAATTATGTTGTATAAAAATATATGTCTATTTTATTATAGCACTTCCCTTGCAAAACTATATTGTCAAATATGTTGATTGTTTCTCTGCTCTGGGCCTACATTCATTTTTATTATTGGAATTGTACATAAGGTTAATTAGTAAAATAGGATTATAATGGATTCTCTACATATTTGTCACGTTAATGCTCAGTCTCTATTGGCTCATTTTATTGAATTTAAAAATTATTTTAATAATTCCTCTTATGACATTATTGCTGTATCCGAGACTTGGCTGAACCCTGGATTCTCTTCTGCTTTAATTTCGCTTGACAATTTTGTAGTTTTCAGGAATGATAGGGAGAGATGTAGGGGCGGTGGAGTTTGTCTGTATGTACGCGAGAGCATACGTTGCTCATTGGTATCAAAGAGTTCTGAGGGGTCGTATCCAACAGTGGAATATTTGTTTATTCAGGTTGAATCACAACGTGATAATGCGTTAGTTGGGGTAGTATATAGGCCTCCTAACGTCTCATTTGGTAATGATTTTGAGAATCAAATTTTTTCGCTTATTCATAACTACAATAATACCGTAGTTATGGGAGACTTTAACTGCAATCTAAACAAACGCTCATCTATTACTAATTACTTGACCTCTATGTGTTATTCTGCAGGTTTGAGTATTGTTCCTCATAACGCTACGCATCATGTGAACAACTCTAGTACCAGAATAGACATAATATTTGTTAGTGAGTTGGATAAAGTAACTAATTATTATCAATGTCCCGTAGCATTTCTATCTAATCATGATTTAATTGATATAAGGTTGGAGTTCGGAGTAGATTATTTTTATAATAATTCGCGAGTACACTTAATAAGAAATTTAAGTAATATTTGTAACACAGGTTTTCTTAACCATCTATCATCGTATAATTGGGCAGGCATATATTTAGAGCCAAATGTGAATATAAAAGTTAGTATGCTTGTTCATTATTTGATATCTTCCTTTGATATTTTCGCCCCACTCCATAAGATTAATTACAAAAAAAGATTTGCACCTTGGATGAGTAGCGAAATTAGGAGTCTTATTAAAGAAAGAAATAGACTACGCGGAATTTTTAGAAGAACGAAAATTTTCTGCGATGGTGTCAGGTTTAAGAAACTTAGAAATTTAGTTAAGACGAAAATTAGGGACGCACACAATAAATATAATTTTAATTTAATTATGGATAGAAGAAGGGGCGAGGACATTTGGCAAACCTTAAGGAAACTAAATCTTATACCTACTAAAAAGAATAAATTAGATGGTAGTTTTCGTGCAGAGGAATTTTTAACGGTCTTTGGCAATATTCCCCCTCCAGTTACAAGTGGTAATACTACGTCTATTACAGATGATTCTGATTCGTTTAATGATAATAACTTCTTTTTTCATGACATTTCCCTGGAAACCTTACTTAGATCTTTGAATGTGATTCGATCGAATGCAGTAGGACCCGATGATATATCTATCAAAATGATCGTTTTATCACTTCCTATCATTTTCCCTATTCTTTTGCACATATATAACTACTCTCTGCAGACTGGAGTATTCCCAGATTTATGGAAGAGGAGCTTTATTCAACCCATTCCAAAAGTACAGAATCCTAAGTCCATTACTGACTACAGACCGATATCAATCATTTGTACTTTATCCAAACCTTTAGAGAAAATAGTTTGTGAACAGATTACCTTCTATCTTACCGTTAATAACATGTTTGAAAAGTTGCAGTCTGGTTTCCGTGCCAAACACAGCACATGTACGGCGGAATTAAAATTTACAACGGATATAAAAATAGCTATGGATCTTAAACTTGTCACTATCGTTGTATTTTTTGATTTTTCTAAAGCATTCCTTTCTGTAGATCATAAATTGTTAATTAATAAACTTGCGTCATTTAATTTTTCTAAGTCGGTCCGCAGTTGGTTTTGGTCTTATTTAGCTGGTAGATTTCAAAGAGTGGTTGATGGGGGGGGGAAATCTCTCTGAATGGGATATGCTTAGATGTGGAGTACCACAGGGAGCTTCTCTTTCCTCCCTGCTTTTTAATATGTTTCTCAATGACCTTGGAAAGCAACTTAAGTACTGTAAGTATCATAAGTATGCAGATGACTTTAAGGTATATCTGTCCGGACCTTTTTCGTCTCTCCCTGAATTATGTAAGATGTTACAAACCGATATTGATTATGTTGTTAAATGGGGGAGTGACAATGGTCTTACTCTAAACGCAAAGAAAACACAGGCCATGGTAATCTCTTCTAATGGTGGTCCCACGATGAACGTATTAGGTACACTTCCCCCGATTTTAGTAGAAGGAACGCCGATCGTTTTTAGTGAGACAGTGAGGGATCTAGGGTTGATCATTGACCGAAATTTGTCTTGGAAACAGCATGTATGTCATATTTCACGTAAGACCTTTACGGTATTAACACAATTGAATAGAAACAAAAGCTCTCTTCCTACATCTACGCGATTATTACTTGTTAAATCTCTTATTCTTCCTTTCTTTGATTATTGTTGTATAGTTTACGATGATATTACTGATGATTTGAATTCTAAGTTGGAAAGAGCGCTAAATGCATGTATACGTTTTATTTATGGCATACCGAAGACTGAGCATATAACACAATATAGAATTAAATCTGGATTTTTGAATGTGGCATGTAGAAGACAATATTTTATGGGAAACTTACTTTTTTCATTATTTCATAATAAAGTTCCTGATTACCTTTTTGAATTTTTCGAATTTATAAAACAGGATTTGTTAGCTAAAAGTAGGCTCAGGAAGAAAAATAATGTTTTAACAATACCTCAACATCGTACGTGCAAATTGCAGAAGTCATTTATAATACGAGGAGCTAGACTATGGAATAAACTTCCAATTTCAATAAGAGATGTATCTAATCAGCAATTATTTAAAAAGCTTTACTTTAGATTTCTTTTTAGGGAAAACAGTCAATTATTCGATATTACATATTGGTGAGGTATTGTTTGGTGTTTTGTGTATATATTTTCGAAGAACAATTTATGTAGGATGTTTGTATTATTGAATTGTTACTTCACTTGTATTATTTTCTTTTTTATATAAATTTAGATTTTTATGAGTTTTTAGGATAATTTTTTTTCTATATATTTCTAGTTTAATAAGATAAAATGTAACAAACACTTGTTTCTTGGTAGTCTCTTTAGCCTTAGGAGCAACAATTCTGAAATAAATAAATAAATAAGTAAATTAAAAGAGACTGAAATTGGGAAATGCTCAGACCTCGTCCTCACTTTCAAAACCCTAAAATCCTACAAAAATTGCAAACCATCCAAAGAACACCAAAAAAGTCAATCACACTACGACCCAAAAGGCCGCAAAATAATATTTTGGCGGCTATAATTTGTAATGGGTTTTTCCACTAAAGAAAATATTTATTGATATTTTATAAACAATCAAAGCCATCATGTTTATAAATTTGTAAAACAAACAATCAAATCAATAAATTATTATTAACCATAATAATATCAATAACAAAGAGAATTAACAAAATCAAGTTTAATTTTAAGGAAACAAGACCATTAATTCCCCAAAATTTTCAATTCAAAAATTAATAGCGAAAACAAGTACCTAGATTCCCGAGAAACACGACCATTGATTCTCAAAGAATCGTCACTTAAAACAAACAAATTTTGAAAAGAACCTTAGTCAAATTACAAACTAAATCAAGTACCTAGATTACAGAAAAATAAGACCATTAATTCTCTGGTAATTGTCACTTCCAAAGAAAACCAAATTTTAATTAAAACAACCTTAAAATTGACTAAAATCCAAATTCAAATACAAAACTGAATTCACAAAATTTCGAAACAAGAGCAAAAGGGGTTTAGGTTAAGAAACGGATAAAATATCAAGAATTTTTGCCGGTTAGCTAGGACCAAAAGGTCAAAGGAAGCGTCGTGGTTCGAAGAAATTATACTCATCAATTTGCAAGAAAATTATAAAATATATTTTAATCCAAATATTAAATTTATACAAATTATGGGTAACTAGTAAGTTAAATATAATTCAAGTCACATTTTTACATTAAAACTCCAATTTATCAGGCTTCGAAGTGACACACTTTTCCACTTTTTTGACACTTTTTTTGGTCAAGCCTACTTTTTGCTACTTATTTTGTCAAAAAGCTACTTTTTTCCAAAAAATGTAAAAAAATTTACAGAATTCAAGAATTTTAGTTTTTTTGGTGAATTTCGTAGATTTCAAAAAACCCGCGAAGTGAATTAAATTTATTATTGGACGCGTGATTATAATATATTATAATAATTACTAATAGTAATATATATATATATATATATATATATATATATATATATATATATATATATATATATATACTTTTATAATTGAAACACAAAAGGTAACGTCTGGGTAACGGCGCCAGTATCACCGGCTCTGGTTTCTCTCTTTCTCTAAAGGCAATATAAATAAGAATGTCTCTCTTTACCTAATTTGCATATCTACTCGTTTCATATTAAGGATAATTTTCAATTAAATAAATAATAAAAAAACTATAGTATAAATACAAAATATATCAAACATATTTAAAAAAAAATTATAATCTTGTTTAATTAAATTTTACAAAGTTCAATTATTCTAAAAAACATTACGTTATTGATATATTAAAAAAAATTTAATCATCATAGAACTGATTCAAAAATAATAATAATACAAATGAAATAAGTTACATTTTTATGCAGAAAATATGTTCTTTCTTGTCACAATACTTGAAATAAGTAAAAAAATAATTTTATTAATTTACATGCTAAATGGATTACAGATCGATTTAATAACTGTTGTATGTATAAAACTCAGATGGTATTTTTTGGAATTTTTCATCCCACTCTACTTTACTATTTTCTTTTAGAATAGGAAATTTTAAACAAAGTTTTAAGTCTGAATCTCTTATAAATTTAATGACTAACAATAATTAAAGACAACCTAGTAATAGAATTTTTATTTTATATCACAAAGATATATCCATTGTGAATCTTTCGATTACTTTCATCATTTCCATCTTCCATTTTACTCAATTTTAGCTATGAACCGTTTCTAAAGTAACTTCTTTTAAAATTTATTTAAAAAGAAAGACAAGATTTTTTTTCTTAAATCTAGAGTTTATAGTTAAATTTAAAAAAAAAATTATAATCATTAAAAATCCTTTAAGTAAATATGGAAATAAATTTTTTTTTTATATAATTCAATTTTTTTTAAAAATAATTCTGCAGAGTTATCGTCGAAAAGTATAACAGAAATGTGGATTTTCAAGGATTTTAATTTGAAATTTTTGCAAAGTCTAATTTTTTTAAGATCCACGCTTTTAATGTGCAATTATTATTTTCAATTATAAATCAAATTAACTCTTGAATTGATTTTATTCGAAGCTTCTTTCGCAGTACTATTCATAAATAGAAAAATAAAAATTAAATTAAAATAAAATATAGAGAAAATGCTTAAAATTAGGTGTACGAACTTTGTTACGCGACACCGTATCAGGTTACACTTCAGGTGACTAGGTCAGTAGGATATAAACATTGAAAGAAATGCCTGAATAGACAATTAAAATGTCTCATTCACTTTTATGTAATTTAAATGAAAAATATATATTTCTTATCATTTCTCGTTCTCTAAAAATTATAGCTGATAAATTTAAAATAATATTTTAACGAAATAAATAATCAAAATATACACAATGTATAAGAAGCAAAGTTATAACACATAAAACAATAAAAGCAATCTCAGCATTTTATTAAACTTCGAAAATTAGGATACATAACTTTTATCCAAACATTCAATTGAGTCAAATAGATAATTTAAAATTAGCACGACAATTGAATTAAAATTTTAAAAACTCAAATTCTATTTAAAATTTTACAATAAAAAAAGAAATGTTTGAATATTACAACATTATTAAATACATAAATTTGTAACAAAATCATTTTTTGTAAAAAAAGGAAAAAAGTCCTTAATTTACATTTATCCTAAACAAATTCTTCTCATAAAATAAAAAAATAAATAATAAAATAAAAATAAAAAAGAATTCTTCTCACTATAAGAAAAATTAAATAAAAGCAAATTATTTTTATTTACAATAAAATCCTCCTAAAAAGGAAAGTTAAAGATAAAACCGTTTAACAAAGCTTAATTAAAATTTGCCTCTATTTAAAAAGTTTTTCTATTAGTCAACCTATAAAGCTGTCAAGGGACGACAGCGAATAAAAAGGGGGGTATGGGAGTAGAAAATCAGAAATTTTCATTTTTTTATGCACCATATAGGCATAAATTTTATTAATATTTGTTTGTCATTTTTTTTCTTTTAATGATTTTGTTCAAAACTTGTATTAAAGAAACAATGTCAGACAATAAAAATTGAAATTATTTCTTTAAAATTTTACAATATTCAGAACCAACATGAATCATCGAACTATGTTTACGTTTTCGCTTTTAATTAACTTACTTAGAATTTCATGAATGTAACTTTAATGAATTTAGCATATTTTTTTTGTTAAACAAAAATTTAAATATAAAATTTAATATAAATTTAATATCTATCATTGTTATTAAAACCAAATCAAAAATTAGTGACATATAGGTTATTTTGTAAAAGTCATTTCATGTAGATGTACCAGTACCAAATTTCAGATTATTCAATATTAACAAAAGTAATTCTTAAAAAAGCATGGAATAAATTGTAACTTTGTTTTCGTCTAAAAATATAACAAGAAATTGATCAAATAACAAATAAAACTTTGTAATCGACGCAACACATTTCTTTAAACAGTAAAAAAAATATCTTCAGAAAATGAACAATTCTTTATAAACAAAAAGACGAATTAAAAATTGTACTAAAATTTAAACAAATTGTCACAGTAAATTCAATTTTTTACATTATGAAATCATTTCATTACAAAAAGATCTATTCTATGTATTCTACGTTCAAAATCCGAAACAAGACAAATAATATCTAGCCTGATAAAAAATGCAATAATATAGCAGTAATTAAAGAAAATCGTTATTTGAAGTTTTTGAATCTGGTCAGTATACGAATATTGACCAATTTACCACATTCAAAAACTTCAAATGACGATATCTCAGTGAAAAATAAAGATTTTTTTGAGTTCCAAATAGCTTTTTAAAGGGGAAGAATAGTACTTTCAGATGCCGCAAATAAATTTTAGAAAAAAAAATTTCCCTTGATTAAACAGGACTTCAAAAATGCCCAAAAAACGTGTTTTTGGCACTTTTAGGTTAGAATATCTCAAAAACCTGACGTGATGGGGCAATTCTGAGGTCAGATTCTGATTCAGCACGTCAAAAACCTTCGGAAAAGTACTGTCCGGTTCTAGGTTCTGAGATTCGCCAAAATTTTGTCGGCCTGTGAAATCTTGGTAAAACAAAAAAGAGAGGAAACGATTTTTTTTAATAAAGTTACAACCAAAAGTTTGCCTCTGTTTAAAAACCATTATTTTCAGCAAAATCAACAACCTAAATATTGTAAAACCATTGAAAGAAGGATTATATGTAAACTCCACAAAAATCATATGCTAAACATAAAGCTGCCAAGGGACGTCAGCCAGAAAAAAGGGGGGTATTTGTTACGTATGATTTCGTAACTATTTTTAATTTATTTTAATAAATTAAAAATTCTTATATTATATAACTTAATTAAAAAAATTTACAATTTTGTAATTACATTTAAGTACACTACAACATACAAATCATTCACACAAAGACAATTTGAACTATCTATCATTTAAAAGTAACAAATTTACTATTTGTTATCCTTAATTTTACCTAAATAGTAATTTGGATATATTTTCTTTTGCGCCAACAATATTAAATGACATTTTATCTTATTAAAATTAAGAATTGCTAAGAAGTATGGACAACACCCATATTTCGAAAGAGTTATTTTCCAGTGGAAGACTCTAAATGTATTGTTTTAAATATCAAGAAAAGAAACATACACATTAAAAGTATAGTGGATTTACAGCATTGAACTCATGTTAGCCAACTTTAGGAATTTGCAAGCTTGCTAAAAGCTTGCCTGTCAACAAAGAAGTTTAATGAACTGTTTGCAACAGTCTCCCTACTATTATCATTTTTATGAAATTTCAGGGTGTGATCCATGACTTCGATCGATTTAACAATAGAGTCTGAATTTGTTCCTCCCGCAGTAAGGCTGCGTAATATATTGTTTCTACAGAAAATTGGTAGAGTTTATATTTTGTATTTCCCGCAAAGTCGGAGGTTTATATTTTATCCCCAAAAGAAGGGTTGATTTGTGAATTTAATAATTACTAGCAGAGCTACGCGCGCGCGATATTTCTGTTTCTTTCTTTTGATACTCAAGACCTTATTTTATTGTGTGTATATAAAAATGTAAGACCTTATGATCTGTTTTTTTCTTTTTCTAAAATATTGGAAAAAGATTATAATTTTTTTTTGAAGAATTAAAAAAACATAAAACACGAAAACCAAAAATTAAATTTAACACATTGAGCTATGTTGTAAAATTTTTATAAAACGTTAAGGTAATTACAGATTTTCTCAAGATAATAGAAAGGTTTTTTCGCAAATAGAATTAACATTACCAATTTGTTGAAATTTGTACCACTGTTAGATAAAAGTTTTTAAAAAATGTAGTTAAATTTTTTAGACCTGTGGGTAGAGACGCATGCTTATTCCCGAAATCTTTTTTGACCAAATAGTTATCTATATATGGGTGATTCTTCAATCAGTGGTCACTTTTGCTTCCCCACTGTTCCCTATTTTATATCTTGAAAAATTGTTATCAAATCTACTTCAACCTTTTGCATAATTAATCTTCAATATGTTTTTTAGTAATATCATAATCGAAAAAAAATTTTATTTTAAAACAAAAGTTGTAATTCAATTGCAAATGTTCAAAAAACGCACATTTGTCGTTTCTCCACACATGAATCATGAAGTTTAATATGTTTTATTTTGCACAAACTTTATTTTAAACGTTTTTTTATTTATTCTATTCGAAAGTTCATCTCAAAAACTAAGTTTTTGTGTGTCGTTTTCTAATTTCCATTAACAAATCTGTGTAAAAATAATTTTTTAATATTTTCTCCACTTTTTTTTATTTGGAACTGGAGTTTACAATTTCATTGATTTTCATTAATTTTATTCCCTTTTTTAGTGCGATTTTATTTGCCATTAATATTATTAAGTTAATAAGTTGTATTATTTATGTTAAATTTGCAAAAAGAAATATAATTTTTAGATTTAAAACTACAAAAGTTACTATTATTTTATAGCGTATTTTAATGGTATGTAAACTCCAGTTCCGCCAAAATTACCGAATTCTAAATGTATAAAAAAAAAATAAAAATAATAGTGATTTAGAGTAAGCAAATATCTTTAATAATCTGCAAAAATTGTTTATTTTCATGAATTTTTACGGTTTTAATGAATTTTTTTCTTTGATTTGTAAACTCCAGTTCCTGTAAACTCCAGTTCCTAATTTCGTTTCGCGTAATGTAAGTGTTTTGTTTTTTTGAATGAATACAATTAACCTCGATTAACCTGTATCAAAACATGTAATTTCAATAACAGGTATGAGTAAAAATATTATTTATTGATTAATTAAAGCAGTTTAAAGTAATTATTTGCTTATTTACACTATTTATAATTATTAACAGTCGAAAATTAACTTTTTCAAATAAATTATTTAACCTTTAAATTACAAATTTTTAAATTGTTTGTATATAAAACTAAAGAAAGAATTAAGCTCAAATATCTATAAAATAATCATTCTCAAGCTTTATTAAAAAGATCTAAATAAAAAATTTCCAAAAAATTTAATTAAAAAAAAAAATTTTAACATATTCAAAAGTTACCACTTTGTGGAGAATCACCCATATATAAAATCAGACTTTTGTCTGTACATTGCTTAGAACTTTAAATTTCGCACATAATTATTCGTTTTAGGCATCAAGGATTCCAAATATACCAATAAAAAATTTCGTGTATGTATGTATGTATGTATGTATGTCCGTATGTCACAGAATCTTTGTCCGCGAATCACTTAAAAACGGCTGAACCATTTGAAACCAAATTTGGCAGAATGTTAGACCTTGGGCCAAGGAAGGTTTATAAATTTACAGATTTGAAAAATATTAATTAGAACGGGAGATATTCAATTTTTTCGAAAAATTCAAAAACCAAAAATTTTCAAATTTTACATTTATTTAAAAAATGCTTTCAAACTTTCTATAATTGAGTATAACATGTTATTTAGTCACATTTTAGAATAGTTTTCCAAAAATAATGTCCTATAACTAAGATGTAAGTATAAAATTTTTTTTAAAAAATTCAAAAAATCGAAATTTTTCAAATTTTATCTTTTTTAATGAATTGCTTTTAAACTCTCTATAATTGAGTATTACATGTTATTAAGTCAAATTTTAGCATAATTTTTCCAATAATACTGTCCTATAACTAAGATGTAAGTATAAAAATGATTTCGAAAAATTCAAAAAATCGCAAATTTCCAAATTTTATATTTTTTAATGGATTGCTTTTAAACTATCTATAACACAGTGCAACAGCATTTTTATTTTTGGGATCGCATAGAGTGATTTTTATAGGTTTTTTGATGCCGAACGCGAATCCGTAATCAGAATTGTTCCATCACCCTAGATTTTTGAGAAATTTGACCTTGAAAATTGAAAAAAGGCCGTTTTTGAGGTACTTTTTGGTTTTTTATCAGGGTATAAAAATTTTTTCTAGGGTTTTCATTATATGCGTACGAAAGCCCATATCCTCCTTAACAATTTCCAATTTGGACCTTTTAAAAATATCTATTTTTCGATGAGTTATCTTTGTTTGAAGTTCGCGTCGCATCGTAAAATCAGCAAAAATGCCGTTTTTGAGGTATTTTTTTGTTTTTTATTAGGGTACAAAAATTTTTCCTAGTGTTTGCATGATATGCGTACGAAAGCTATCCTTCTCAACAATCTCCAATCTTGACATTTAAAAATATCTATTTTTCGATGAGCTATACTTGTTTGAAGTTCGCATCGTAACGTCAAATCGGATAACAGTGAGAAAAATATTAACATAATATTAATATTATTAATATTAACCCATTAAATCTCAAGCAGGAACCAATGATTCATTAAAGAAACTATTACATTCTTAGGAAAATCAAAAATAAATTAACCATTGTTTTTTTGTTTATCATTTCAAATTCTTTAACAATAATTCAAAAAAAACAAAGATAACTAATCGAAAAATAGATATTTTTAAAATGTTCAAATTGGAGATTGTTGAGGATGATGTGAGCTTTCGTACGCATATCATGAAAACCTTAGAAAAAATTTTTGTACCCTGATAAAAAACCGAAAAGCATCCCAAAAACGTCCTTTTTTCAATTTTCAAGGTCAAATTACTCGAAAACCTAGGGTGATGGAACAATTCTGATTACGGATTCGCATTCAGCATCAAAAAACCTATAAAAATCACCCTATGCGATCCTAGAAATAATAAAAAAGTGAAATTCTGTTGCACTGTGTAATTAATCATTACATGTTATTAAGTCACATTTTAGCATAATTTTTCAAAAAATAATATCTTATAACTAAGGTTAAAGTATAAAAATGTTTTCAAAAAATTTTAAAAATCACAAATTTTACATGTTTTGATGATTTGCTTTTAAACTCTGTATAATTGAGTGTTACATGTTATTTAGTCATATTTTAGCATAATTTTGCACAAAAAATGATATGACTAAGATGTAAGTATAAAAATATTTTCCATATCAAAAAATCGAAAAAATTATAATTGTTATTAATTACTATCAAGTTTAATTCAGTAGTATTTTTGGGGTTATTTTTATTTTATGAAAATACTCTTTTTTAAGAAAATATGTTATATACCAGTACCAGTCTTTGACGGGATTTAGTTTACCATAATAGAATTGACAGAGTGTCTACCAATTGCGCGGGGAAACCGATAAATAGCCGGGAGTTAAATTTGACCAGGAAAAACCGGGAATTTTCTTATCAAATTAAAAAAGTTTTATTATATTAATTTGATTTTAAAAACTGCTGTTTACTTTAATTTTTATTGTCTAATTGTCTAATTGGGACACAATTATTTATAATTAGACTCTTCTTTGACTCCAAAAGCTGGTGTAAATTTAGGATTAATTTTTAATACATTAATTGCAGTACTACAAACGCACAAAGTACTACAAGTTGCCAAATACTGTTCCTGAATATCAAATTTGATAGAAAAAAATCTGTCACTGATTGAAATCACTAACGCTTGGGTAATCCCTTTACGTTCCCCATAACCACCCCTATATCCGAAGTCCTTTCCACAACAGGAGGACTTCAGCCAGGTTTCTGGTAGCAATAACGGTCTCCCCCAGAAAGAAGTAGCCCGTAATGTGTTCCCGCTCCTTCACAAGTGCAGGGCAGTGACACAAATGTGTATCGGGGTTTCATATTCCTCTCCACACCTACGGCACTTCGGGTCGTCTAGGATCCCCATTTCGTGCCTATGATAGCGCAGATCACCATGGCCAGTTAATAGCCCTGTTATGATCTTTGCCTAATATGCGCATTATTTGACATAAATTTTATTGTACACAAAAACAATTTAACATAAATATCATTTGTCATAGAATTCATTAAACAGAAATATTATGTTACATAAAACTTAGATAACTTAATTCCAATTTGACATAAAAATTATGTAACATAAATTTCTATTGACATAAAAATCATTTAACATAAATTTCTTTTGACATAAAATTCATTTAACGTAAATTTTATTTGTTATAAAATTCATTTGACATTAATTTCATTTGGCATAAATGTCATTTAACGTAATTCTCATTTGACATAAATATCATTAGACATAAAATTAGCTTGACATAAATTTTATTTGGCGTGAATATCATTTAACATAATTATTATTTAACGTAAAATTAAATTTATATAAATTTCATTTAGCATAAATTCCATTTAACATAATTCTCATTTGGCATAAAATTTACTTGACATAAATTTCATTTGGTATAAATCCCATTTAACATAATTTTCATTTGACATAAAGTTCATTTAATATAAAAGACATTTAACACATTTCTCATTTGTCATAAAAGAGATTCAACAAAATTCTCATTTGACATAAAAATCATTTTACACAAATTACATTTTACATAACAATATCGGCGCAAATTTTGAAAGTAACCAATTAGATATTATCAACAACATTGTGATTCGCCAATTTTAAAATTCGCGCCTATATTTCCATGTCAAATGATCTTTATGTAAAATAAAATCTATGACAACTCAATTTTATGTCAAATGAGAATTATGTGTAATGAGTTATCCGTCAAATGAAATTTATATCAAGTGAACTTTATGTCAAATGAAAATTATGTTAAATGGGATTTATACCAAATGAAATTTATGTCAAGTAAATTTTATGCCAAATGAGAATTATGTTAAATGGAATTTATGCTAAATGAAATTTATATAAATTTAATTTTACGTTAAATAATAATTATGTTAAATGATATTCACGCCAAATAAAATTTATGTCAAGCTAATTTTATGTCTAATGATATTTATGTCAAATGAGAATTACGTTAAATGACATTTATGCCAAATAAAATTGATGTCAAATAAATATTATTACAAATAAAATTTACGTTAAATGAATTTTATGCCAAAAGAAATTTATGTTGAATGATTTTTATGTCAATAGAAATTTATGTTACATAATTTTTATGTCAAATGGGAATTAAGTTATCTAAGTTTTATGTAACATAATATTTCTGTTTAATGAATTCTATCACAAATGATATTTATGTTAAATGGTTTTTGTGTACAATGAAATTTATGTCAAATAATGTGCATATTATGTGAACTTCAAGTTAAGTAGTTTTATATCAAATACCTATTTGGTCAAAAAAGATTTCGGGAATAAGCATGCGTCTCTGTGGGTACTTGTGAAAAAAGTTATAAGCGTCTTTGTTTTTAACTTTTAACATGGAGTTTTGTGGGAATTGAGTACATTTTCAAACATATTTACTCACTACAAAAGTACTTAAATTAAGAAATTAATAAAACATTTTTTAATACGAGACAGATATATAATGGTTAAATATCTGTTTAAAAAGTGTCATTAGGTACCTGTGAGAGTTGCAATAAATTAATTTGTAAAAAAATTTCATGTTTTATACAGCATATTGAACAGCTGTTTAAACATCTGGAAACATTGCACACAATTTTCTACTCGAAACTAAATGTAAACAAGACATACTAAGCATTTGCAACACGACTAAAGAAATGCTGTGTTGCCAGACGTTTCAAAGTACCAAGCAAGTCAAATTACAAAATAATGGTTTTTGTTTTGATTAGTTCAGTCAAGCGATAGAAAAACTTTATATAAATTAAATATAAATTTATATAAATGTATAATTATACATCAGAAGAATTATTTTATTGAAGTATTTTTCCTTCTTTGTCAAAACATTGACACCGAGATTTATTAATAGTCATGATATAAGTCGAGGTATAAGCCGTCCATAAACCACGAGGACAATTTTTTATTAATTTTTGACCCTCCCCCCATCCAATATGGAACACAAATTTTTACTTTATGCAATTGACCTTAATTTTGTCACTCGGTGGTTTTTAGGGACGCTGATTACGAATTTGATGTAAGTTTTCATAAATTTAAAATGGTGTATTCAATATGGCAGAATTTTCTTTTAGATTTATGCAATTGACCTTAATTTTGTTACTCGAGAGTTCTAATACAAGTCAGTTAGCTGTAAATTGTCATAGGAGCGCTCACTGACAATTATTTAAGCACTTGCGTCGATTCACGACCAGCGAGCTTGTATAGAAATTTTTTTTTAATTTCTCTTTCCCATACTATATTAGTCATTTGAAATTTTGAAAACAAACATCGCATTCGTAATCAGCGACTCTAAAAACCACCGAGTGACAAAATTAAGATTAATTGCATAAAGTAAACATTCTGTTCCATATTAGATCCGCCATTTTGATTCATGGGAAACTAAAATTGAATTCGTAATCAGCAACCACAAAAATTCCCGAGTGACAAAATTAAGGTTTATTGCATAAATTTTAAAAAATTTTGTTCTATATATTAAATCCGCTATCTTGAATTTCTTAAAAATAACATTAAATTACTAATCAGCGACTTCAAAAGCCTTCCAGTAGGAAAACTTAGGCGAATTTAATTACATTTGGGTATTTTGAAAAATAGTGACCACCCCTTTCAAAGTTCCCTTCATATTTTAGGCCATATTTGGTTTGCCATCTTGAAATTTTACATTCTAATTTACTTTTTTTAAAAGTATACAATTTTTGTGCCTCTATGGATGAGAATTAAATATTATTCACGCACGTTTAACTCCTTAGCAGTGTAGTCAAAATAAAGTTTTCGTGTCACAACTGTGCTAAATTTTTTTATATCTTTTAATGCCAGATATCATTATCTTTTATGTTTTTGGGGTTACTGAATCCAAATATTTGGATAGGTAAATGGGTAAAAAAATAACCAAACTTGAAAAAATGAAATTTCTTTTCTGTTTTTAAAATTAGAACAGCTATATTTAATTTTTGTTTTAAACGAAATTCTTTTTTTCACACCGGAATCGAAAAGAGCACGAACAATACCTATAAGAAACATACTTGCGGTATAAAATATAATCCGTTTTATTCATAAAAGTATAGGTTGAATTTGCGCAAAGAATTTTCTTATTTCAGGCGTTAATGGGTTAATCATTAAAATAATATTATAATATTTGGGGAAAGTGGGACCAACCGTCCAGATGTCAATATCTCTGAAATGGCGACATTGTCAAAACTGTTGTTTAGAATTTCAAAACAACCATGTGTAGTATACCTTGTTTTTAAGCTAACATTTATACTCAAAATGAGCGTATGGGGCAAACAGTAATAATTTCAATAAGTTAAAATTTGACTGGTTCCCTTTTTAAATTATTCTCTTCATGTAAATAGTAATTTTTTCTATAATTATTGGAACCAGATTTTCTGTCTTGGTAGTTAAGACTTGCAATGCAGATATCAAATTTTCTTTCACTTTCTTTCTTCTTTTCTGGACGTTTCGAGGAACCATGGCTACTTTTTTCGTAATTCGATGACGTTGTCGCAAAAGGTTCTATTGGTGCACTAGTATCTTTATATAAAAAAAAAGTTTGCAATCTTATAATCGAGTCAGTCAAAATATAAAATAAATGAACTAAAAAGAGTTGTAAAAATGAAAAGGTTTTTTTTTAAGTAAATTAAAATTTTTTTCACTTATATTAAATTCTTATTTCCCTAAAAATTCATGTCGGGAAACATGTTTTTTTATAATTTTCTCATTACCAGGAATTTGCGGTTTTCTTTAATTTATCGATAATTAAACTGATAGATTTCATTGGTTCTTTAAAAAAATAAAAAGGGACCATTTTGTCTGTCATTTCCAAAAAAAATCCTTATTTTAAAAATGTAGGTGTAATTGTGTAATTGTCGAAATGAAAATTTGGATATTGCATTAATTTTTTCATAATAAAGACTGTCAAAAAATTTTAAATAAGATTAATATCTATTCTTTTTCTTTAAATGACACAATAAAATTTACCTAATCTTTAATCTTGTAAAAATATTATATTAAGCAACAAGGGTATAAAGGCAGCCATTTGTTGACGGTGATTTTTGTGACACGAGTCGAGGTCGAAGGCGCCCCTAGACCTCCACTCGTGTCACAAAAATCATCGTGAACAAATTGGCTGCCTTTATTCCCGTATTACATATGATATTTTTTATTTCTAATGCACAAAAGTGTCGATTTCAGATAGCAGACGACAGGGAATAAAAGTCATTCACTTGTTCGACTTGTATGAAAATGGCGGCCTTTTTTACCTTGGGCAAAAATAGCATGAGACCAACTGTTTTTTTGCTCTTAGAAAAAAATCGCCATTTTCATACGGTAGAACAAATAAATGACTGTTCAAAACAGGCAGAAAGAAATCTTCTTTAGTCTATATTATTAAAATAACTATGACATTTATTTTAAAAAGTTCTTTTACATGTAAAAAATAATTTAACTAAGAATTTGTAAAAAAAAATATTTTTATTTTTATTTAAAAATGGCGGCGATATACGCCATTTTCGAAAATGCCCATTCTCGGTGGTAAGATCAATTCCAAACTTTCTATAACACATAAAACCAAAAACGAAGTGACATTCTCTTCGTTAGATATTTCTTTAGGTGTGGAACCTGAAAGAAGTGTAATTTTCTTCCCCTTTTTTACAGTACTTTTTCTCTAAAATATGCAAAAAATTTGTTTTTATTCAGAATTTCTCTTATAAAATAAAGAGCGTTGGGAATTTTCCAGTTTTTGAGGTTCCACTTATAGGCATGATGACGCTGAATCAAAAGCCGTTTGATTTTTTAAAATCGCTTCAGAAGAACTCGAGATATCACTCTTACCAGATCAAAAAAAGACATTTTGAGAAAAACGCATTTTAAGTTTTTGTTCATAAGTTTTAAAAATTAAAAAAAAAAATTATCGGATTTGCTTGAAAATCGTTACTTGGGGGTTTTTGAGGTCGCTAATTACGAATGAATCAGATTTTTAAAATTCAAAATGGCGGATCCAATATGGCGGACATTCTATTTTTAAAATCATTGGATTTGCTTGAAAATCGTTACAAGGGGTTTTAGGGTCGCTGATTACGAATATAACATAATTTTTTTAAAATTAAAAATGGCGGATACAATATAGTAGACGAAGAAAAAATTAAACGAAAAAAAAATTAAAATAAAAAAATTTTTTTCCGCCATGTTGGATCCGCCATTTTGAATTTTGAAAATTGGATATCTAATTTGTGATCAGCAACACCAAATACATTTTTGTTTGTCTTTTTTAAAAAATGCAAATGAGAAAACGTTTAAATCATTCAATTGCTTGTCCGCATACAAAAACATCTTTGACATTGCGAAGAATAAGGATGTATAACTTTTGTTTTACTTCGAATTTTGCAATAATATTTTATGAGAGTATTCTTGACACTATAAGAAATCTGAAAATAAGAACAAAAAAAAATCGATTTTTTTGACATTTTGAACTGGTATGTCCCCTTAAAGAATAAAAAGTCTTTAAAGGAAAATTTAAACATGAAAATTAGCTTCTAATTTTTAAAAATTCAATATTTTCATTATTTTTAATTGATATTTCCAAAAATCTAAATACATACATAAATAATATTTTAGAATTATTTTTAAAAGTTTGGAATAAAAATTTATATTTAAAATTTTAATTGACATTCATCAAAAAATTAATAATTTTTTTTAATTATACAAAAACTCTTTTAAAGAAAACATTTAAAATTTGGTAAAATCTTTTACAAATAATAGAATTTTTATTAAAAAATATTAATAAAAATGATCAAATTTTTGTAGAATTTTAATTATGAACAGGACCATAATTTCTGAAAAAATTCAATGAGTCCAAAAAGTAAATATTCATAAATTGCTTCCTCATAAAGGAAGCCTTATAGTGATGTCGATTTCCGAATTTTTTAGAACCAATTATTTTTACAAATTTTCAAGTGTAGTATATATAATTCGTCGAGAGGAACAAATGTCCGGATGTATGTGTGTATGTATGTGTGTGTGTGTGTATGTCACCGATTCTTGTGGACAAATTTTCTCTTACACGTCTTGACGGATTTTGATAAAATTTTGTAGGTGTATTACGGTCACGAATACCAAAAATCAGACAAAAGGATTTTTAAAAATATCTAAAAAAAAAATTTTTCTTCAACAATTTTTTAATTTTTGAAAAAATAATTTTTGATTTTTTAAAGTAACTTTTTTCTATATTAAAATTTTTATTAATTCTTGTCAAAATTGCATTCCTGACATAAAAACGAATCGATTCAAGTATATAAAGTATATATTTTATCAAAATTTATAGAATTAATAAATATTTTAAATTTTCACAAAAAATTAAAATTTTGTATTTTTTGACATTTTATCTTAACACTTTAAAATAATTATTCTAAAATAAAAAATTAAACAATTGGTATATATTATATTGAGGAAGCTTAATGATCATGGAATGAACAACTTGTTTTTATTTACATTGGGGTAAGGCTTTCTGAAGTGTACTCATGATTTGCGAAGGGTATTTTAATTTCATTGAAACACTATATTTTAAAAGTAAATGATAAATTAATTAAATTTTCTTTACAGCGTTTCTGGGCCCGCATTTTATTTACAAAATAAAGCTATATTTTTGTTAAGCGCCATATTATTCGCCATATTGCATCCGCCATTTTGAATTTAATTTTAATTAAAATTTTCGAAATTATGTATCAAATGCTTAATAAATAAAGCATTAACTAACAAATTGAAACCAATTCAACGCATTTAACGCGGCAGTGCAACCGCCCGCGAAACTGCACGCTCCATGTCTTTTTTACAGCGTGTAACAGGCTTAAAAAACCATCGGTACACTTCAGAAAACCTTACCCATTGTTCGAAGATAATTGAATCTTAAATAATTATACGAATTAGATTTTTAAAATATTTGCGATTGTTCACAACTGGAGGCGGGGAGGGAGTCAAAAATTGATGAAAAATTGTCCATTTGGTTTATGGAACAACGATAAAATTTATACCTCTCACTCATACCTCGTTCTCGATCTCCCTTTCTTTTACTCCTTAATCTATCTGTGAGTGAAAAAAGAAAAATAATTAGCCAATAAGGAAATAAGACGCCCATTTCGTATTTTGGCTTGCAAGTAAAATTCCCCACTTTTCCTTCCCCTATCAAATTCTGTTCCTCTCTTTCTACCTGACACCGAAAATGGAGAAAACATGATACCCCCTTCTAAACCCAAAAAGTGGGCATTACTTTCTTAACTATTCGTCTCTCTTTCGCTCCTACTCTAAACTAAAAGAAGAGACAATACCTCCCTCCCTCTCTTTCTCTCTCACTGTGAACAGAATATATAAGGAAAGACTAACTTAATATATATATATATATATATAGATATAATAATAATATTCGCCTCTCTTTCGCTCCTACTCTAAAGTAAAATGACAGGTGATACTTCCCTCTCTTTCTCTCTATTAACCTTTCTCTCTCACTGCGGACAGAATGTACACGCTCTGGATAGACTGAATGAAAGAATACGAAGATTATTATAGTTAATACCTAGTGAATTTATACGACATAAATTGTGAAGTGAAATATTTATAATAAAAAAAGTTGATTTAAATATTGAATTAAAGTTTTGTGAAAGAAAGTGATTTAAGTAGTAATAAAATAGTAAAGAAATAGTTTGAATTGAATAAAATAAATAAACATAATTAAAGTCTCATTGATATTAAAAATATCAACCTCCGTCTAATGCACTTAAAATCGATTGATTAAATAATATCATCAACCAAATATTTAAATGCAGTGACCTTGTAGTTTGAATATTGTAAGTTGATTTTAAATTATTAATTTATTATTGTTGGAACAAATCAAAGAAGATTCTTTATAAAGAAATTAGAGAAAATAAGCGATAAGCAATTTTGATGACAATAGTTTAATTTTTCAAGTGACATAACTTGGATTATTTGAGGAAAACACAGAAGTCTAAGGGTAAAAACAATATATAAAATATGTTATTTTTATTGGTGAGTAAAATTGTCAAATAACTACTATTATTCACACACATTAAGAGTCATACACAATACTATTTTACATGAATTTAATAAATTCTAAAAAACCTTTTTCTGTTTATATTAACTAAATATAAAATGTGCAAAAACTATTGCTAAAGAGTTATAGCTAATTATTTGGAATAACTATAATTGTCAATATATGTAAAAATATAAGATACACATTATTATTTCTAATTTTGGAGAATTTAAAGTTAAATAAACAGTGAGAATCACATTACACACATATTGTAGTGTTTTATTACAATTAACTTTTTCAGACCTGTCTTTTCTACTTTATTCCTTTCATTTAAATATAAATACCGTCTATCCGGGATTGTTGAACAATAATAATCTAAGAAAGGGTCCACTGCCTTTAAATAAATAAATTATTTTCAAAGGGCAAATAACGTTTTAATTTGAGACATTTTTATTTAAATTTTTGTGTTTAACTAATTTGTTGGCAAATTGTTAAAACTAATTTTTGTAAAAATAAGAATTTTGATTAATAAATTAAAGTATTCAAAATTCATCCTTAACAAAAATGGTGGCAGCGGTGGGATGAATTTCTTATATTTAAAAAAATAAAAAATGAAGGAAAAAGATCATGTGAAATATAATAATTAAATTTAAAAAAATACTTTCATACATATACACTTATACACATATAATATACATAACAGAAATATTGAATCGATTTATGATGTGCAATTTATGTTTATTATGAAATATTTCATTGTATTTATTTTTCTTTTCAGAAATAATTTATTTTTGTGTTTTTGACAAGTGCGGATAGTTAAAAAAATTTTTTGTGACTGGCTAACTTCGAGTCTACGGAACGGTAACCACCCTTGCGATCGGCAAGCACTGGTTTCCTTAATAAATCAGTACTATTTCCGCGAATAAAAAAAACAACCTTGTCGAAAGTGTGTAGCCACTTGGACAAGTGAGAGGATTAAATATTATGAAAATTTATAACGATTAGTTACTGTTTTTATCTGAATATTACAGAAGAATTGAAAATAAAAATTTCTTTTCAATTTCTTGGATGAAATTTTTATATTAAATGTTCAATAAAGGATTATTAACAAAAGAACGTTTGTTAAAAATACCTAGCAGAAGAAAAATTAAAATTTTTTTTTGTAAAAATATTATTCAATAGACTGTAATTTAAACAAATCATCCTGAGCATAAAGATTAAAAGAAAGAGGAATTGTTAATGTAAAAAAATGAAGTTTTTTGTAATAATAAATATTCAAGATTAAAATAAAAATAAGATCAATTACTAATTTTTTTATATAAAAAATCTATTTACTAACTATTGGTAAATAATTATTTGGCATAAAATTGAGATACGTACATCTCTGAAATGATTTTTCTTGTTTTTTCGAGAGCAGCTACAAGAGATAAATAATTAAAAATTTCTAAATAAGTGTGTGCGCTAGTTCCTTTATTTAATGTTGTAATAAGAGGTTCTGTTGATTTTTTAAATAAATTTTTTTTATTAGCGTAATAATTTGAAACTTGTAAAAATCTACAGTGGTCCTAAGTTGGCCACCTATTGTTTTTGTTTGTTTTTATTTATGTTTTATTTCTTTTTTGTGTTTTTTATCACGAGAAAGACCGTAAAAGTGTAACGTAGGAATTAAACAAAGACAAAAAACAAAAAAAAATGGTTTAAAAAACATTAGAAAAAATGTAGCCATCCACCACTGTAAATAAATGAAATAAAATATTGCTTCATTTTCTAAACAAAAATAGTTAAATAATGCGTTTTTATTCTCCTAAATGTATCAAATTTGTAAAATTTCTGCGTAATTGAAAAGAATATGCATTTCTTCCTTATACTCAAACGAAAAAAAGTGGTGGCCAACTTAGGACCAGGGGGTGGCCAACTTAGGACCGCTATTTCTGAAATGTCCAAAATGCAGCTTTTCACGATTTATTGTATTAAGACTACAAAAGTCATTCTATAACGTTCTAAATACCACAAAATTATAGCATAACGATCTCTGAACACTAATATATACTTGCTGAAGTGATTAAATTTCATTTTGTTACTATTTTCGACCAATTTGCTTAGGCGGCCAGCTTAGGACCACTCTCCCCTAATTGTTTATTATTATTTTTAAAAGAATCAAGAATTTTTTTTAATTTCATGTATACTTAAATTTAAAAGGTAATTCCAGGATTGACAAATTACAGTAAAAAATGGAAAATTATTCTTTTGATCATTTATTAGTATAAAGCAATTTTATAACAAAAAGCAGTTTTTTGTTGATTTAATGGCTTTTCACAAAGCAGATAGCCCAAACACAAAAAGCAGTCTAATAATATGAACGTAAAAACAATAACAGAATACTGTAACATGAGCCGATATAGGTCAATCGTGTTACTACATTACATACATAAAAAAATATAAAAGACTTCAAATTAAATTACAGTTCCATTTAAATAGAAGTTAAACAAATCAATTATTTTTTATTGCTTATGTTATAAACAATATTAAATAACAAATAGATAACTTGGATTCCTTTTCACTAAAAAGGATTTTTTACACATTTTTTAAAATTTAAGTTCATTACAAGAATGAATGTACTTTTTGTTAAAAAGTAACTTATTTGAATTGTTATAAACAATATAATTTAACAAATAGATAACTTTGATTCTTTTTCACTAAAAAATTTTTTTTATGAATAATTTTTTATTTAGATTTATTTAAAAAATATATGTCCACTCCTTGTTTAAAAAATAACATATTTAAATTGTTATAAATATTATTAATTAACAAAAAGTTAACTTTTAATCTTCTTGACCAAAAAAAATTTTTTTTCACGTTTACTTTTTTATTGAGGTTCATTTAAAAATCATAAGAATCTAAGTATAACTCCTTATTTTTAATAGGCTGTGAAATTAAACTAAGTACTTATACTTACATGCCTATATTAATCAAATGAACTTAAATAAAAAAGGTAAATGTGGAAAAATATTTTTTGGTGGAGCGGAACAAAAGTTAACTATTTGTCAATTAATAATGTTTGTAACAATTTAAATAAGTTTTTTTAAACAAGAAGGATATATATTCTTTAAATAAACTTAAATAAAAAAGTAAGCGTGAAAAAAATTTTTAGTTAAGAGGAATCAAAGTTATCTATTTGTTAATTAATATTGTTTATAACAATTTAAGTAAGTTACTTCTAAACAGAAAGTACAGAAAGTAAAGAACTGATTTAGATCATGTGCAATAACGGAATAAGAAAATAAACGTCCTTTATTAAAAAATTGTATTAATTTGTTAAAAACAAAAAATTATAAACAATTAATATCTCAAGCATCGGCCTCGAGGGATGTCTTAAGGATTTAATCTCCTTTAAAATAAACAAAGAACACTCAAATCGGTTAAAAAATGTAGGCTGTAGACATTTTTTAACAGTAAGTTGTAAAAGAATTCCACTGTGCGGTGCTTGCGCGCAGTATGCAGCGCTCGACAAATAGTCAAATTATGAAAAAGCTTTTCATTTGCACTAAGATTTCTTTTCAGTTCTTGTTTACCTACATTCTAAAGAACATTTTGCAAAAAAAATTTTTTTCAATCGCGTGTAGAAAGCACTTAATATTGCATTTGTTTATAAAAAAATTATTAAAAAATAAAAAAAAATAATTTTTTAAAATATTTATTTTTTTATTCGAAAGTACATATACTCACTGTTATAACCATGTATTTTTGTTCAATTTATGCAAAAACTCAATTAGTTAAAATTATTTTATTAAAAGGATTCAAAAATCTTTAATTAACCCTTTCGTGCCCCCGGGGAATCCAGCGGTTGGATTTGCTTCCAAATTGGTACTCGGGGGTTTTCGGGGTCGCTGATTACGAATCCGATAAGAGTTTTAAAAAATAAAAAATGGCGGATCCAATATGGCGGACAAGATTTTTAAAAAATGCTTGAATTTGCTACAATATTGCAACTCGTGGGTTTTTGGGGTCGCTGATTACGAATCCGATGTCAGTTTTTCAAAATTCAAAATGGCGGATCTAATATGGCGGACAAGATTTTAAAAAATTACTTGAATTTGCGTCAATGTTGTTACTTGGCAGTTTTCGGGGTCGCTGATTGCGAATCAGAAGTCAAAATTAAAAATTTTTCAAAAATCAAAATGGCGGATCCAGTATGGCGGACAAGATTTCAAAAAATTGCCTGAATTTGCTTGAATATTGTTAATCGGGGGTTTTCGGGGTCGCTGATTACGAATCCGATGTCAGTTTTTCAAAATTCAAAATGGCTGATCCAATATGGCGGACAAGATTTTAAAAAATTGCTTGAACTTGCGTCAATATTGTTATTTAGGGGTTTTCGGGGTCGCTGATTGCGAATCAGAAGTCAAAATTAAAAAATTTTCAAAAATCCAAATGGCGGATCCAGTATGGCGGACAAGATTTCAAAAAATTTCTTGAATTTGATTCAATATTGTTACTTGGGCGTTTTCGGGTCCGCTGATTACGAATCCGATGTCAGTTCGATACCTCAGTGTGATACAATCCTATCTTCTGGTAATACTTTAAACTGTCGTGATGTATTGTACCGTGCTATCTCTAATTTGACAGATTGTGGTATGAATAAAAAAAATAAATTACGGTACTTAAAATATTGATTGCATTCAAAACAATAATTTTTTTATATTTTAAGAGATACTTTTTATCATAATATATAAAAATTTAGTGTGAATTAATAAAATTCAACCACTTTAATGCATTTAGAAAACAGCTAATACATTAACCCTACTTTTTGACAGCACGATACAAAGTATCACCTGAAGATAGGACTGTACAAAATATTACCAGAAGATAGGACTGTCTTACACTGAAGTATCGAGTTTTTCAAAATCCAAAATGGCGGATCCAATATGGCGGACGAGATTTTCAAAACTTTGTTTGAATTTGCTTTAAAACCGGTACTTGGGGGTTTTAAGGGTCACTGATTACGAATCTAATTTCAGTTTTTTAAAATCAAAATGTCGGATCAAATATAAAAGTTTTTGAGGTCGTTAAGTACGGAGAGAATTTTAGATTCAAATTTTATTAATATTTCAGATCCTAATTTTTATATAAAAAATAAATTATATAAAAAATTTAGAATAAAAATATGATTTGAAATTAGTTACAAAATTATACAAATGAATTTCGATACACCAGAATAGTGTACAATGGTACAAATAAAGAGTTTTATTAAAAATTATGAAAATTAATCTTTTCACTTGGCAATTTTTTGTGGATTTAAAAACATATTTTTTACAAAATTGAGCATGGATTATTTTGTTTCTACTATTTTATCAATAAAACTTAAACTGACATCAGATTCGTAATCAGCGACTCCAAAAACCCGCGAGTAGCAGTCTTGAAGCAAATAGAAGCAATTTTTAGAATCTTGTCCGTCATATTGGATCAGACATTTTCAATTTAAAAATTTTTTAAATCTAACGTCTGATTCGTAATCAGCGACCCTTAAAACCCCCAAGTAACGATATTGACGCAAATTCAAGCAATTTTTTAAAATCTCATCCGCCATATTGGATCCGCCATTTTGAATTTTGTAAAACTGACATCGGATTCGTAATCAGCGACCCCGAAAACCCCCGAGTAACAATATTGAAGCAAATTTACGGAATTTTTTAAAATCTTTTCCGCCATATTGGATCCGCCATTTTTAATTTTTAAAATTTTTTAAATCTGACTTCCGATTTGCAATTAGCGACCCCGAAAACCACCCAAGTAACAATATGGACCCAAATTCAAGCAATTTTTTAAAATCTTGTCCGCCATATTGGATTCGTCATTTTAAATTTTGAAAAACTGACATCGGATTCGTAATCAGTTACCCTGAAAATCCCCGAGTAACAATTTGGAAGCAATTTTGATAAAATTTAAAAATATTTGAAATTTGTTTAAAAATTTGTCAGCCATATTAGATCCACCATTTTGAAATTTTTAAATCTGACTTAAGATTCGTAATCAACGACCCCAAAAACATAAAAAACAAAGTGTTGTTAAAAATTATTTACTAAATGTTAATGAAATGTATAGTTTGTTACATCACTGTTTTTTTAAACAGTCAATGTTTATTCTATTGTTTAAAATAAATATTACAACATTTTGTAATTTACTTTTTTTTTAATTGTAGCCACATCCATTCGGAATAGAAAGCAATTTAGTGCAAATTAATTGGTTAATTTTTAAAAGAATTACATAAAATGTTCTAAGTGGTACATATATGTACCGGAGGCACGAAAGGGTTAACAATAAAAAATATAAATAATTTAAATGTTTTTGAAATACTTTGTGGAAATAATACTAGATACTAGTACTTTCAAATACAAATATTTATTTCAAATTTTGCAACTTTGCGAAAATAGGGGAGGGCCACTTCAGGAATTTTTACTCATTCTTAAAATCTGAAATACAGAATAAGTATCTTAAATTTAAGATTATTAGTAGAATTATTTTACCACATTATTGTTTATATTAGTGACAATAATATGTAAAAATAATATTTTGTTTAGGTATTTTTAAGAAATGTAATTTACTTTCAATTAAATTTTCACTTTGTTGGTGTTTAACTAGTATTTTTGTTTTAATTTTCCACTAAATTTGTAAGTAAATAACAAATGTTTTTGTTAAAAGTAAAAATTTAAATTTTTGTTATGGAATTTTATTGAAACTGGTAAAATTTCGTCTAAAGGAAAGATTTCAAATTTGCTTATGTTAGATTCATTTTTTTAATATCATCAGCGATAATTTAAAGAAAAAAAAACTGTTCATTACTCAGAAGACAATATTTTACACTTGGAAAGTTTTCAATTTTAACTTTTTGTTAAAAAAATATTGTATAATTTGTTTTATTAATCTAACACAAGGAAATTTGAATTCTCTGCTTTAGACGAAATTTTACCATTTTCAATAAAAATCCATAACAAAAATTTTAATCTAAAATAAATTTTTTTACTGTGAACTTTTTACTTATGTAACAAAAACATTTTTTTTATCCCACATGCACAAAAATGGCGCTTTTAGATAGCTGACGACAGGGAGTAAAGTCACTCATTTGTTCGACCATATGAAAATGGCGTCCATTTTCTCCCAAGAGGCAAACATAACAGCTGATCCCATGCGTTATTTTTGCCCATAGGAGAAAACGGCCGCCATTTTCATATAAGTCGAACAAGTGAATGACTTTTACTCTCTGTCGTCTGCTATCTGAAATCGCCATTTTTGTGCATTAGGAATAAAAAATATCGTAAGTAACACGGGAATAAAGGCAGCCAATTTGTTTACGATGATTTTTGTGACACGAGTGGAGGTCGAGGGCGCCCTCGACTTCCACTCGTGTCACAAAAATCACCGTAAACAAATGGCTGCCTTTATACCATTGTTGCTTAATATACTTTTATTTACTTACAAATTTAGTCGAAAATTAAAACAAAAGTACTAGTTAAACACTAACAAAGTAAAACTTATTTAATTGAAAATAAATTACATTTCTTAAAAATATCTTAATAAAAAATTATTTTTACATATTATTGTCACTAATATAAACAATAATGTGGTAAAATAATTCTACTAATAATCTTAAATTTTAGATACTTATTCTGTATTTCAGTTTTTAAGAATACTTGGTGTTCGTGGTGAGTGTGCAATGAACTTATGGAGCTCCACGTCAAGCCGCGACGCATGGAACAACGCGAGCGCGCTCACAAAAAAATTCACAGTTAATAAACTATTTCGATCTACCAACTTTTTCTTTCAGTTATTTAATCCCTGATTTATATAGTTTAAGGTTCTGAAAAAAATTTTTACGAAAAAGGTCCAGAACACAATTAATTATTCATTTGTTTATCATTAACAATTATTTTTTACAATAAATAATTTTTTTTAACATTGAAATAATTTTTCTTAAAAAGTTCAAATCTTCATTAATTGTGTCCAAAAATTTTCATCAAAATCCGATAATCCAGTTCTGAGATATAAATGTTTAAAAAAAAGTTACATTAAAATTAAATTGTTTATAAAAAATAAACAAATGAATATTTTCATATAAAACTTGGTGTTTGTTTGTTCCTCTATTAGTACTTTATTTTTATAAAGTTTATTATAGAAATTGCAAACCTTGGAAAATCCGTTGCCCACTTCAAGAATTCTTACCCATTAATCAATTTATTAAAAATGTTTTAAAATTTGTTGTCTGAAAAAAGTTCAAAATGGCTCACCTTGGTATGAGATTCAACTCTGCAGTGGTGTCAAAAATTATTGTTTTTATATTATATAAAACTGTAAGAGATGATTCTTTTTTTATATTATATTATATCATAATTTTATATTTATATCCTATCATAACCCTTGAAAGTAAGGTTAGCAGTGTGTCTCTAAAGTTTAAAACAGGGTTGGCTCACTCCCATGTATTTTTATGGCTCGGTTTCTACTAGCGACCTCAACAATTGAATAAGAAAACAACGCCTTCCCCTCACCCTGTAGCCACCGCTCCGGCGAGCGGGAATTTTAGAATCATTATTTTTTCTCAACTACTATTTTAAATTAATTTAAAGACTCACGTACAATAAAGAGATACGTACCCTGTTAATTAAATGGTGCGAATCTCCTTATTGCACGTGAGCCCTCAAATTAATGTGAATTAACAATTTTTAAAGCTTTATTTTAAATAAAAAATCACAACAATTTAAAAAATTACAAATTGCAATATAATAAGTATAATATTTCAATACAATTTAATACATCTCAATACAATATTAATATAATACAATACAGAAAAAGCAATAATGTCAAATTTCATATTTTCTAAAATTTACAATAAATTAGAAAATTATAAATTGCAATATTTAAAATGTAATCAAAATTATTCCAAACTAATGTGAATATAGTATAACAATATACAATGTAAATTAACCTAAAAAATGTTTAGAGTTGTCCCCAGAACTCGAACTAGGTCTATAAATTTGATTGAAGTCCGTAGAAGTCAGTTTTTTTGAAAAAAGGTCCGCAAAGTCCGTAATTTGATTGAGAAAAGACGAAAAGTTAGTAAATTGTACGATTTAATTTGGAGAAATTTAGAGAAATTACAAATGTTTGCAGAAATTAATTATTTTCAAAAATTTTAATATAATTCTACGCAAACCTTTAATTACTTTCATAAAATAATAAAAATATCACAGGAATTCAATTATTTACAAATTTCTTTGCAATTATTCAATAAATTGTTTTTTTGTATTTAAATAATTGAACTCTAGTAAAATGTTCTAATGAAAATTTATTTAAAAATAGATTTGCGTTAAAATTTGAAATTATAATTGAATATTAAAAGCATTAGAGCGTGAATTTTTAGAAACAATTAAATTTTGAAAAGGTGTCAAATTAAAATCTTTGAAAATTTTAATTTTTCATATTTTTAACTAACAATTCTGTGGAATTAATTTTTTTGAGAAAGTTGAATTTCGAATTTGATTTTGAAATTATTTCAAGTTTTTCTTTTCTAATACACATTTAATTTAAGAATTTACGAATAATTAAAATTTTGTAAAATTGAATTCTAAACAAATGAATTTGGAAATTCTTAAAGAACTCTTTCAAAAATTATTAAAAATAATGTATTTATAGAAGAATTCTAGTTAAAAAAAAGAAAAAAATTTAATTTTGAATAAGTTACAAATTATTGCACAAATTCAATTATTTTCAAGAGTATAAATATATTATTATTTAGTATCTAGTATTTAGTATAGTATTTAGTATTTAGTATCTAGTATTTCAAGAGTAATATTCTTTGCAAAAATTAAATGTTGCTCAAAAATAGTGAAATTCTCCTTTGGAATTTAATTATTTTCAGAAATAACAAAACTCATCGCAGAATTTAAAATTTGTTAATAAATTTCTATATGGGAATTGAATTTTAAGAAACATTTAATTATTTAATAAATTATTTATTCTTGTATTTAAATAATTGAATTCTCGTTGAATTTTCTAAAAAAATTGATTTAAAAATGAATTTCAGTCGAAGTTTTAGATAATAATTAAATATTAAGTGTGATATTATAGCGTGAATTTTTAGAAATAATTGAATTTAGTAATTAATTTTTTTGAAAAAGTTTAATTGCATATTTTTTATATTATTTGAAGTTTTTATTTTCTAATATAAAAGAATTTACGAATAATTAAAATTTAGTAAAATTGAATAATGCAAACAAAAATGAATTTGAAAATTGTTAAAGAACTTCTGCGAAAATGATTAAAAATGATCGATTTAAAGGAGAATTTTAGATAAAAATTCTTGAAAATGATAATTAAATTGATAATGATTTCATTACTCGGTCATCTTTTATTATTAAACGACATGAAGGAATCTATTACTTCTAGTTATCGATATCTTCATGTTTTATAGTTATGAAGAATTGAATTTATAGTTTTAAGAAAAATGTTCTCGAATTTGACTCGAACTGGTTATATTTTTGTCATTAATTGGTCTGTAATTTTTTATTTTTGTTCTGTAAAATCCGTATTTTTTAAATACTTTTACTGGTTCTAGTCCTGAGTTGTCCCTCATCGTCTTAGAATTTTTGGAGCCAGGGGATTCCTTCTGTAAAAAAATTAAAAATTAAATACAAAGTTTGTACTGAAATGTATACTAGTAAAAAAATATTGATGTAAATACATACTGTTTTTCCATTCCACTTGCTCTTTTTAACCCTGACATGTGTTGCCGGCGAGCCTCAGCTTCCACCAAATTACTTCCTTGTAATATTTTTTATGGCCATGTAAAATTTGGTTTAAATGGATTACCCAGTTTTGAATTACATGAAGGACCAAATGTTCTTTAAAAACGTTTTCTATAAGTGGACGGTGCTCAATGCACTTAACCCACTCAAAGTGAAGTGGTGTCAAAGCTTGTTTTAAGCATTGACCTACATTTGATTTAAATCCAATGGAAGGAAGTTTTTTCTCTAAAATTTTAATTCCTCTGCAAAATTCTTTTTCGAAGTAGTCGGCGTTGGCAATGATTCCAGTACTTTCAACGTGTGCAGCTCTCAGAATGTTACTATTATCATTTTCTTTATTGGAAAGAAAAGTTTGTAAACAATTTTCACATCTGTCAATGCCCTTGATGCAAGAAATCACTATTTTAGCAAAATGTGCAGCAAAAAGAACACGCTTTGCCGTAGTAAGTGTTGACCATTTTACTGTTCCTTGATTTACGGGATGTGCAACTTCTTCCAATTCCTGGGATCTGCTTCCACTCCTCTCAGTGTTAGAATTCTCCGATTCAAGAATATTTAAAGTCGCCAACTCTGTCCTCTCATCATCAATACAATTGGCACCGATTGAATTTTTCCCACTTAAATTGGAAACCCAAAGGTGAAGGAGAAACGTTACATCCACCAGAAACTTTTAAACGTCCAAAAAAGTTTCCCAATGGATCTTGATTGACGTATCCTACTCCCAGATAAGGAAAGTTTTTCTCCAATAACAACTTCCAAAGGTACAGCATTGTTTACAGATGACTAATTAATCTTATTCGTGTGTCGTTTGCTTTTGGTGGATTTACTTTGGATTCTGTTCTACAGCGCATGTTATTCAGTTTCTTAATGGCGTCAGTCCAAAATTCCCAATGTGGACTCTTGGATGTTAGAACTTGCTGCAAAGGTTTTCTTATTTCATTTGCAAAATTTTTAGTTTTTCTAGCATTCAAGGAGTCGAAAATATTGTCCTGGAAGAGTGTAAATTCTCCAGTATCCAATGCTCCTTTGTCCATATGAAATGTTCGCTCAGTCGTGGTAACATCTGCAAGACATAAATCTGTAAGACAATCTGTTTAATACACATGGCGGTTTTCAGGTCAAATGTCCATCCAAAAAAAAAGTTTTGACCCAGATAGCACAAAAACTTCCAGGAAATTTCCAGGAAGTTTCCCACGGCAACTTCTGAAGTTACCTTTGGTAACTTCCTGGAAGCTTCCCCGGAATGCAACAATGTCCGCCTCTGGAAACTTCCTGGAAGTTTGCTGGAAACTCTCTTTGGAAACTTCTTGTTATTTACCCGTGTAAACTTCTTGGAAATTACCAAAGGTAGTTTCTTGGAAATTATCTAGAAATTTCCAAAACTTATTTTAATTTTTTTGTAGATAAATTTATTGTTTAAAAAGTTTTAAAAAATTAAGAGATTTTTATATTTTTCATTGACCTAAAATAAAAAATTGTATTTAATGAAAAAAACGAAAATAATAATCTTAAACGTGCGAGGGTGAGCAGACTCGAACCTTTGTATAGCCTGATGGATAAGTCTAAAGGTATCAAGTCGGCTGCTGGGATAGCGCCTTAACGCGCTCAACTAAATCGCCACTTGCATCCATTTTTGAAAATATAATATACACATTACCTATTGGATTCTTTTTACTAAGTAACTTTAATTTCTATTTTACCAACTGTAGTAACAGTTTTTTTGGTAAGTGAGGTTATGTCATAGTTAAATGTTTACATTTACATATCAATTTTAATTTAATATTAGTGTCAGTCTTACAATTGCTTATATATTACTTGAAAGTGAATATTTATTTTTGAATTAGTGTTTTGTGGTGTTGGTGTTTGTGAATAATAAAGAAAAAAATTGCATCCTAATTTTAATAATCCTTATCATTATTTGTTTTAAGTTTATATCATACTTTTTAATACGTTTTTTTTTTATAGAAAATTTAGTAGACATTTTTTTCGTCTATATTAACCGGAGATATTAAACTTTTAAAAATCTAAAATTTTGAAAAGTAAGACTTTTATAAAAATTTTTTTAAATTATGTAAAAGTAACTTCAAAAAATCATTACCAACTTGAAGAGCATTAAAAAACGCTTCGATTGACCTATTTTTTAACCTGATTCGGGCAGAAATTATGAAATTATTGGTATTTGAAAAATCAAGAATTGTGGAAAATATCATTTTTTCAACATTCTTGTTTATTAACTTATGTGTAATTATTAAACTATTATTACCATCTTATAGAATATACAATAAAAACACATTTTTTGGACCAAGAATTAATGATTTTTAACCCTTTTATAAAAAGTAATTCTTATATTTCAATTATTATTATTTCTATGAGGAAGCAAAGTGTTCATGAAATGAACACCAAAATTATAAAAATGTACAACTTGGCAGCGGTTTTTTAATTTAGATTTTTTAGTTTAGTTTTGAGTTAACACGAAACTAAATTCAATTTATTAATATTTAGTTTATTAATTTAGTTTTGTGTCGACACGAAACTAAATAACTCAGCTTGTTAATTTATTTTTGTGACAACTCAGAAACTAAAACGAAACTAAACTTTCGTAATGGTCCCTGATTTATAATAATAAGAAATTTGAATTTTTCCATTATTTTTCAAAATTTTATTGTTTATATATAATAAATATTTTAATATTTTTATATGTTTATAAATATAAACATTAATTAATGTTTATAAATATAAACATTAATTAAGATAGAGTTTTACAAATATTTTTAAATAACATCAATTTAAAAGCTTATTTACCACATAGTATATTAATATTAAATAAACTATTATTATTAAATTAAACAATTTTTTTTGGTTTTTGCAGACAATAGACAACTACTTATATTTTTCTTAAAAAAATAACTTCTTTTTTTTAATTTAAAGTCGCTGACATTGATTTCCAAAGTAATAAAATTTTTCGTTTAAATTCAATTATTTTAAGGAATTTTAAGAAAATTCAGTGCAAAATTCAATTATTTTCAAAAGAAATAAAATTCTTTTTAGGAATTTAATTATTTTCTGGAATTTTAATAAAATTCATTGCAAAAATCAATTATTTTCATAAAAAAGTAACAAAAGAATTCATCACAAGAATTCAGTTATCATCAAAAGTAGATAATAAAATTTTTCGTTTAAATTCAATTATTTTCATAGGAGTTTTAATAAAAATCATTGCAAAAGTCAATTATTTCCAAAGTAATAACATTTTTCGTTTAAATTCAATTATTTTCAGGAATTTTAAGAAAATTCAGTGCAAAATTCAATTATTTTCAAAAGAAATAAAATTCTTCTTGGGAATTCAATCATTTTCAGGAAATTTAATAAAATTCTTTGAAAAAATCAATTATTTTCATAAAAAATAACAAAAGAATTCTTCACAAGAATTCAGTTATCTTCAAAAGTAGGTAATAAAATTCTTCGCAGAAATCAATTATTTACAAGAAAAAATTCTGATTAACATTTCAATTATCTTTATAAATCGCAAAATTTTTCGTCAAAAAAATTCAAATAATTTCATAACAATTTTAATTGAATTCCTGCAAAGAATTAAATTATTCTTAAAAATTATATTATAGTTTGTCGAAAGAATTCAATTATTCCTAAAAATCCTATAAAAATTCGTGGAGAGAATTCAATTATTTAAAATATTTATTTATAAAATTCGTCGAAACAATCTAATTGTTTATTAAAATACTTATTTTTGTATTTAAATATTTGAATTCTAGTAGTCTTCTAATAAATATTGATTTAAATATGAATTTTAGTTAAAATTTTAGATCTTTTAATTGAATATTACAATCAATATAGCGAGAATTTTTAGAAATAATTGAGTTTTGAAATTAATTTTTTTGAAAAAGTTTAATTGAATTTTTTTATTATTTTAAGTTTTCGTTTTCTAATATAGTTTTAATTGAAGAATTTACGAATAATTGAAATTATTTAATTATTATAAAACATGAAGAAATCGATCACTCCGAGTCGAAGACTTGGAGTTATTGATATATCATCATGTTTATAGTTATGAAAAATTTAATTTTTTGTATTTTAAGTAAAATTTTCTTTTATTTGACTCGGACTGGTTATATATTTTTGTCAGCAATTGGTCCGTAAAGTCCGCATTTTTAAATACTTTCACTGGTTCGAGCACTGGTATTATACTTACTTCGTAATTCTGAACAATCAATTGTATGGATTTTCAAAAATTTTGATTTTTTTGAGGAACAATTGAATTCTTTCGACGAACTATAATATAATTTTTAAGAATAATTTAATTCTTTGCAGGAATTCAATTAAAATTGTTATGAAATTATTTGAATTTTTTGTCGAAAAATTTTCCAATTTATAAAGATAATTAAAATGTTAATTTTTTCTTGTAAATAATTGATTTCTGCGAAGAATTTTATTACCTACTTTTGAAGATAACTGAATTCTTGTGAAGAATTCTTTTGTTATTTTTTATGAAAATAATTGATTTTTTCAAAGAATTTTATTAAATTTCCTGAAAATGATTGAATTCCCAAGAAGAATTTTATTTCTTTTGAAAATAATTGAATTTTGCACTGAATTTTCTTAAAATTCCTGAAAATAATTGAATTTAAACGAAAAATGTTATTACTTTGGAAATAATTGACTTTTGCAATGATTTTTATTAAAACTCCTATGAAAATAATTGAATTTAAACGAAAAATTTTATTATCTACTTTTGATGATAACTGAATTCTTGTGATGAATTCTTTTGTTACTTTTTTATGAAAATAATTGATTTTTGCAATGAATTTTATTAAAATTCCAGAAAATAATTAAATTCCTAAAAAGAATTTTATTTCTTTTGAAAATAATTGAATTTTGCACTGAATTTTCTTAAAATTCCTTAAAATAATTGAATTTAAACGAAAAATTTTATTACTTTGGAAATCAATGTCAGCGACTTTAAATTAAAAAAAAGAAGTTATGTTTTTTAAGAAAAATATAAGTAGTTGTCTATTGTCTTCAAAAACCAAAAAAAAATTGTTTAATTTAATAATAATAGTTTATTTAATATTAATATACTATGTGGTAAATAAGCTTTTAAATTGATGTTATTTAAAAATATTTGTAAAACTCTATCTTAATTAATGTTTATATTTATAAACATTAATTAAATATAAACAATAAAATTTTGAAAAATAATGGAAAAATTCAAATTTCTTATTATTATAAATCAGGGACCATTACGAAAGTTTAGTTTCGTTTTAGTTTCTGAGTTGTCACAAAAATAAATTAACAAGCTGAGTTATTTAGTTTCGTGTCGACACAAAACTAAATTAATAAACTGAATTTAGTTTCGTGTCGACCAGAAACTAAATTAACAAATGAGATTTAGTTTCGTGACGACTCAAAACTAAATATATAAATTGAATTTAGTTTCGTGTTAACTAAAAACTAAACTAAAAAATCTAAATTAAAATTCAAAAAATTTGAATTTATTTAAGTACACATCGAAAATAAATATTTTAGAAACTCAAGTATTTAGTATTAAATAAAAAATCACAGCTAACAAAATACAATATTTCAAGAAATAATAGAATTATAACTTTAATAATAGATATAAAATAGTATGAGGAGACTTCAATAGAATTATAAAGTGAAAAAAGTGAACATGATTTTTATGCATTTAAATATTGATATATTTTGATTTTTCTTTTTAGTAATTTTTTGACTGACACTAAATATTTAAGTTTTTTGGACTTAATTTTCGAGCCGAGCCGATACGAAACGAAATGAAACGTAAATTTCAAAAACACAATTTGCACAATTTAGCAGTTTTTTTATTAAAAATATTTTAAAAAAATATATTTTTCCCTATTTTTTGGAGAATGAAAATATTGTTGAATAATTTATAGTTTAGTAAAAAGGCACTAAATATAATTATTAATCATGAGGGCAGTGCTGGATTAATGGAAGTAAATGCTGTTATTGAAATGTTTTAAAGATCTGTAAGCTTATATGATGTTTACTATGAAAATTATGTAGGCGATGGCGACTGAAAAACATTTAAACAGCTAAAAGATGTACAACCCTATGGAACAACAGTAAATGTACAGGAAAAAAAGTGTGTTTTACATGTAAAGAAACGCGTTTTTAAAAGAGCGAAAGATGTCAAAAATGAACTTACATGCCAAAAAAAGTTTACGAAAAATTTGGAAGAAGAACATAAGAAAAAATCAAGTACAACATCACGTTTAACGTCAAGAAAATCTGCGGCGAAGAAAATCGTAAAACCAAAAGAGAAAAACGCTTCTTTGACTAATAAACTCATGAAAGAGTTATCGACTTACTATGAATTTGCTGTGCGCAGAAATCCAGATTCTGTGGAGAATATGAGAAAAGCTATCTGGGCTACTTTTTTCCACAAATTCTCGACAGACAGCAAACCTCAACACAACAACTGTCCTGAAGGAGCCGATTCCTGGTGCAAGTATCGTGTCGCAGAGGCCAATGGAAATTTGGATACTTTCAAACATCCCCCCGCGTTAGACAGCGGGATTAAACCTCTGCTCAAAAAAGTGTATACAGACCTCACAACGGATGATTTGTTGAAACGGTTCCTTGGGGCTGACACTCAAAATTGTAATGAAAGTTACAATTCATGTGTTTGGAACTTAGCTCCAAAACATTCGTTCGTTGGAAGAAAAATCGTTTAGATTGCAGCCTTCTGTGCTGCCTGTACGTTCAACGAGGGCTTACAACCAATGTTGAAAATCATGGAAACGATGGGAGTTACTATTGGCAAAAATGCAGCTTCTCTCGTGCAACGACGCGACGAAAGTCGCATCACCTTCTCCAACCGGCGTAGCCTAGAAGCTTCGAAAGAGCACCGATCTGAGATCAGACTAGAAAGAGTAGCTGCAAACGAAGCGTACGAAGATGAGGAAGGATTGATGTATGGAGCAGGCATCGCTGATTTAGCGTAAATCACTTTTTTTATGGTTATACTAACGATTTTAAGTACAAAAACTTTAAACGAGTTTTTCTCAAAACAACGTTTTTTGAGCTGGTTGACACGATTTTGGAAAAACTATCTGTCCGATTGGGCTCAAATTTTTAGGGGTTATTCAGCACATGTGTAGTTATCGCCTGAATTACGATCAACATTTTACCTCCATTTTTAACCCAATTTTTCTTACCGTTTTAGGGGTGAAAAAGGGGTAAAAAAATTAAAAACGCCGCCATTTGCTCATTTTTTTCAAATTCATTTCTGGAGGTTCAGGCCATAGCCACTGACAAATATTTTAAGAAATTTTTTGAATTTTTAGTTTTAGACAATTTTAAGCAGAGATATCGTGTCAACCAGTTTTTTCCGGACAATAACATCAGCCGCCATTTTGTAGCGATGAAGGGCAGAATAAATAAAAAAATATTTTTTTCTTAATCCTTAATATGTGTAAAAAGATCCCAGTGTTTCGATACAATTTACTGTGAAAAAATAAATGTTGAAAAAACACGCAAAAGTGGTGTACGGTCCCCTTAAATCATTACACAGGCACACAAAAAAAAGTGGTCTGTTCATTGAACAAGACCTACACGTCTTATAGTATTTTGGCCCCCTGAATACGAATATGAAGTCAGAATTGCTCCATCACTCTCTGTTTTTTTTAATCGAAAAAACTACCCTTAAGTCTAAAATTCAAGAATTAAAGTAAAAAAATTAAATAACCGGTTTTCTTCGGAGTAGAAGAATATATTTATGCCTTTTTTCTTTTAACAACTTAGAAATAATGTCAAAATTGCTCCACCACCCCTGTTTTTTTTAATCGGAGAAACTACCCTTAAATCTAAAATTCAAGAACTAAAGTAAAAAAAATGTAATAACCGGTTTTCTTCGGAGTAGAAGAATATATTTATGCGTTTTCTTCTTTTAACAACTCAGAAATAATGTTAGAATTGCTCCATCACCCCCTGCTTTTTAAATCGAAAAAACTTCCCTTAAATCTAAAATTCAAAAACTAAAATAAAATCACCTTTTAATTTTTTTTTAATCGAAATAACTGCCCATATATGGATAAATGGATTTTTTTAAAACTCAACGCCTTTTTTAATCATTTTTCCTGTTATAACGCACTCTCTTAAATTCAAACGATCGATGAAGTGGATTTCGTTTTCTTTTTCTATTGTCTGTATTTGTTTCCCTTTTTAGCAACCAGCAGAAATCGGACATTATATTAATGTCCCACTTACCTTGGTATCAACGCTCCATTTCTTTTAAATCTTGATGAAAACGTTCACCTTGCTCTTCACTGTAATCTCTGAGGTTTTTAGGAAAGTAATAAAGGTGGGAATTCAAAAAGTAAAGCTTAAGGTTCATTAAGCAGCCCATTTTTTTTATAATTCTGTACCAATCCACTGACAATTGTTTTGTAATTATCACTTTTGTGATTTCCCAAAAAATGTTGAGCAACATCTTTAAAACTGAGCCATGCTGCTTTTTCAGTGCTGTTCATTTTTGTCACAAATTTTTCGTCACGGAACAAAGCAAGAATATGAGAACCGTCAAATATACCTGCTTTTAATTTTTCCTCACTGATTTCTGGAAATTTTTCACTTAAATATTCAAAGCATTCTCCTTCTTGGTCTAATGCTTTGACATATTGCGATATCAATCAAAGTTTAATATGGAGTGGTGGAATTAGAACACTTGAGGGGTCAACAAGAGGTTTGTGTATAACGTTTTCTGAACCAGGCTTATGTTTCGTTCTCTTTGGCCATATTTTTTGCTTTTAATGATTTTTCCTATCTCTGGAATCCCAGAGACACAAGAAACACGGATGTTTTGTAAATCCTGATTGTTGGCCTAGAATCATGGTAGAAATTTTGAGATCACCGCAAATTTGCCAACGATGTTCTGTGTACTTAATCTTTTCTAACACATATTTTAAGTTCTCATACTTTTCTTTTAGTTGTGTAGAATAAGCTATTGATATAGGTGCAAAAATATTACCATTGTGAAGAAGTACAGCTTTGAAACTTCGTTTTGAAAATTCAATAAATAGTCTCCACTCTTCATCTTTATAAACATTAGGTTTTAATGCATCTACCAATCCCTTTACATCGGAACAGTACACCAGTTTCTCATCCTGAGAAAAAAATTTTCTAAATTCTTTTTCCCTATTACGATAGATATAAGCGCTAGTACCTACTGATAACAGGTTATCTTGCTTAAGTTCTGATGCCAGATATTCAGCTCCACTTTTTAATAATCCTAAATTGCGAATGATATCATTTAGTCTTTCTTGGCTCAAAGTTTGAGGGACCCTTTTTTTTCCTGACGTTATATAATCGCTATTATCACTCTCAGAATCACTTTCACTTTCATCTGCTAAACTTTCGTCAAGAAGCATTTCTTCTTCTTTTTGAACTGTATTCTCAAAATTTAAATTTCCACGATTCTCTTTGATTACTATTTTTGGTCTCTCAACTGAAGAAACACTTGCGTAGCATAATTTTATTTTTAGAATTAAAACCTACTGTACTTGTATTACAAAAATAACAATCTTTTTTGCAAGATGGTTTCTTCCATATCATTGGAACAGAAAATTTTAAGTGGGTCTTTCGATTATTCTCCCAACGAAGTAGCATAGTGTTACAAGAAGCACAAATTACATGTGGTATCCAATTCAAATTTTGATCAATGATATCTAAATTAAAGCATTCTTTGTACAGAGATTTGAGTTTGTCTGTAATATTTCTACGATTTTTGGAAACTTCAAATTTACCGCAAATATAACAGAAAACATTAGAGCTTCCATTACATTGATGAGTGTTAGCATTCGATTTTTTAGCACTCATTGTAATATTTTTTTACTGAAATAACCTTCCTTAACCCTCCGTCACACACCTAGGGAGGGATTCCCTTTACGGTTTCAGTATTTTTTAAATAACTTTTGTTTTCCTCATTGCAAAATATAATCAGTTTCTATACCTTTCGACAATTTACTCCTCAACACATTTTTAAAAAAACATTTAGTTTAAACATAATTAATATTTAATTATGAAGCTTCACAGCCAGAAAAAACTCGAAAAAGTGAGGTTATGTTAAATAAAAAAATCAGCCCTATGACACTCCTGTACATTTTCATATGAATACGATGGCAAAGATTTGACTAGGCGCTGTAGTCGGAATAGGCCGATTTTTGGCGGCAATTTAAAAAAAAGATGATATTATTTTTATTATTTATAAATATTTATTAATTATTTATTAATATTGAGCAAACTTAATAATAATTAATATTTAATAAATATTTATAAATAATAAAAATAATAATTTTTTTTAAATTGCCGCCAAAAATCGGCCTGTTCCGACTACAGCGCTTAGTCAACTCTTTGCCATCTTATTTTTAGCAGTTGCATAGATCTGAAAAAAATCAAGTTTTCAAAACATTTTTTGTTACACTGTTGGTTAATGACAAAATTATATTATAAATATAATTAAAATTAATTGTTTAATGAGTTTTTTGCTTATTTGTTATTGTTACATTATTTTTACATGTCAAGTGGAATTTCTTCGAAGATGTGCATTCGTGTAATTAATTTTTATTTTTGAGACCGAAAATTAATTTTATTAATTTTATAATTTAGAATAATTTACTATATATTTGTAAGTTTGTGTTAAAACTAAATTTTTGTTGATTCCTTTGTTTATGTTGTAAGGTTGCTTATTTTACAATGTGGTGAGGGATTCTCTCTAAACGTGTGTAAAGTCGTAATTTTTTCCCATGTGTGTGACGGAGGGTTAAAATAATTTCTATTGTAAGCTGTACTTACAAAGTTAAAGTAAGAAAGAGTATACTAAAAAAATCTGAAAAGAAACGTTTAATATACGTGCCAAAAATTAACAACGTAAAAAAATGTATAAGTCGAAGCGCCTCTATTTATAACGCTGACATATCAACTTCACTAGTGAGAAAAACAAATGACGACTCTGTAAAGTCAGCCACCTACTGTAGAACAGAGTAACTAAAGAAACGCGCGCAATTTAAACTTTACGATAAAACAAAGTGAAGTTTTCAAACAAAATTTTTTTTTACTTTATGTCTGAAAAATCTGAACTTTACTAGTATAACGGTGGCTCTTTTTCATTTTATCAAGTACAAATAGTGATAAATTAACTCTGATTCTGCTTTTTAGTTATGAGAACAAAAATAAAGGAACGTATGCTTTTGTCGAAAACTTATTGTTTTTTATTGTTGTTAGTATACTCTGACTTCATACTTTAAGGGGTAGTTTTTTCAATATAAATCAATTAGAAGGTGATAAAGCAATGCTGATGCTTTTTTAAAAAACATAAATATATTCTTCTACTTTGAAAAAAACCTGTTATATAATTTTTTTACTATAATTCTTGAATTTTAGATTTAAGGGCAAGGGGTGATGGAGCAATTTCGTCATTATTTCTGAGTTGTTGAAAGAAAAAAACGCATAAATATATTCTTCTACTTCAAAAAAACTGGTTATTTTATTTTTTGACTTTAGTTCTTGAATTTTAGATTTCAGCGTAGTTTCTCCCATTTAAAAGAAACAAGGGTGGTGGAGAAATTTTGACATTATTTCTGAGTGGTTGAAGGAAGAAAACGCATAAATATATTCTTCTACTCCTAAGAAAACCGGTTATTTCATATTTTTTTACTTTAGTTCTTGAAGTTTTGATTTAAGGGTAGTTTCTCCCATTTAAAAAAAACAAGGGTGGTGGAGAAATTTTGACATTATTTGAGTTGTTGAAAGAAGAAAACGCATAAATATATTCTTCTACTCTGAAGAAAACCGGTTATTTCATTTTTTTTACTTTAGTTCTTGAATTTTAGATTTAAGGGTAGTTTCTTCAATTTAAAATAATCAGGGGGTGATGGAACAATTTTCACATTATTTCTGAGTTGTTGAAAGAAAAAAACGCATAAATATATTCTTCTACTTCGAAAAAAACTGGTTATTTCATTTTTTGACTTTAGTTTTTGAATTTTAGATTTAATGGTAGTTTCTCCCATTTAAAAGAAATAGGGATGGTGGAGCAATTTTGACATTATTTCTGAGTGGTTGAAGGAAGAAAACGCATAAATATATTCTTCTACTCCTAAGAAAACCGGTTATTTCATATTTTTTTACTTTAGTTCTTGAAGTTTTGATTTAAGGGTAGTTTCTCCCATTTAAAAAAACAGGGGTGGTGGAGCAATTTTGACATTATTTGAGTTGTTGAAAGAAGAAAACGCATAAATATATTCTTCTACTTCAAAAAAACTGGTTATTTTATTTTTTGACTTTAGTTCTTGAATTTTAGATTTCAGGGTAGTTTCTCCCATTTAAAAAAAAACAAGGGTGGTGGAGAAATTTTGACATTATTTCTGAGTGGTTGAAGGAAGAAAACGCATAAATATATTCTTCTACTCCTAAGAAAACCGGTTATTTCATATTTTTTTACTTTAGTTCTTGAAGTTTTGATTTAAGGGTAGTTTTATCGATTAGAAAAAACAAAGGGTTCTGACTTTATATTCGTATTAAGGGGGCCAAAATACTATAAGAAATGCACCATCTGCTTGGTGGTTACGAGGGTGAGGGTTTTCTTGAGTCGGGAGACTAAAGGCTGACACTGTGGATGCACTAGTGTTAGGGTCGTGTGACACGTTAAAATTAGTCACTGTGCTAATTTCGTTGGGTCCTAAAGGGTTTTGAGGTAACGGGGTTACTTCAGTAGGAGGTGTTCTTCCGGTGTTCTCTTCCAGATGGCGGTTCGTTCGAAATGGCGGAGACGCCTACGCCTTTCGTCAACCGTTCCTTGGACTGGCAAACCTCTATTCGCTAATTCGATTTCGAGATCTCTCGGATTTAGATTGTCTATCCAAGATTTCTCGTGACGCGACATAACGTCTGATATTTCTAAAACAAACAAAAATTTCTTATAGAGAGGGATTAAACTGATGTGGGACCTATATTAAAAGAAAATAATATATAGGAAGGTCAATGAAAAATTAATGGGGTAACAAGGTAACATTGTTACCTGGAGTTAAATTATTTTCCAGTTAGCTTATTCATAAGACATCGTCTAAAAAGTTGGCAGAATTGCTCTCCTTCCTGTAAGGAAGTAGTGAGCTTGTGACGGGGTTGATGTGGAGTCTATTTACAACGTGTAAATTGATTTTCAAGTCAATTTATCCATTATATATCTTCTTTATTAGACAAAATAGCCCATACAATGAAGTCCAGGTTAATACGATTACAAAAAAAATTATAATTACAAAAGTCCAAACAAGCACACAATTAATTCAAATTACAGTTATTCAACGCATAAAACAAACACTCATACCATATTATTACGGATAGACAACATATTAACAAACATAGTGATTAAAACTCTTAAAAACCCTAGCGTCTTGTGATGAGAAAACTTCTAACCAAAATGATCTCTGGTCTTCGTTTTTATTATTTTCTGGAAAATATTCTAATTTGATCTGAGCATACTTCGGGCAGTCAACAAGGAAATGCTTAAAATCCTCACACAATGACTCACAAAATAAACATGGTTCTTTATTTGGTAGTAAAAATTTGTTTTTTCTGTAATAAAAAAATCTGGAGTAATTGTTTAAAAGGCGAACACAAGCGAAAGATCTTCTAACCCTTAAATCAAGCCTACCCGTAAGGTTAACTTGAGCCCCACTATTAAGCGGGAGAAATGACCAAATTTGAAGACTACTCGACTGCGCTCTAGCCTGAAAATCTTTTTTCAATAAATGATTACTGTAAATATTTAAGATAAAATTCTTATTGGCTGAAAGATGTTCAAGGGATGAAGACAACCACAAATCATCCAGGCCACATTCAACAAAGAAATGTTTAAATTTATTAAACCAATTCAGAGACGCATGATCACTTTCCACCCTCGCCTCCTTCATAAGACGAAGAAGGCAAACCTTGGGATATCTTGAGTCAGGCATGTTTTGAACTTTATTAAACCAAGCCAAAGCTATATCCAATATAAGGTAGGAGAGAGACAAACTGCCCGTCTCCAATCGGACAGCATATCCTGTAGTGTTTTGTGGTAAATAAAGTAGCTTTTTAAAGAAGGACTGAGGAATTCTTTCGGGAAAATCCGAATGGCTGACTTCCCAAATCTCAATCGCGTAAAAAATCGAGCTTTGTACTAAGCTTATTAGGAGTTTCATATAAGTCGACCAGGAATCACATTTTGTACATTGTATTATTCTCATTGTCACACCAATCGCTGAGTAAGCAGAACTATAGAAGTTCTGACACGCTCCCTAGAGAGAACAACGGTTCAAAAAGTTAACACCTAGATAAACATAATCCTTAACAACTTCAATTTTACTATTATCCACTGTAAAAGATTTAAAGCGATTGACAGAATTATTCCCACCCTTATGAAAAATTACTATCTTAGTTTTATCAGTATTTATAAAAAGACGATTTTGTTTACGATATTTCCATAAAGCTTTCACTTTTCTCATCAATTCTATCGGCGTATCCGATAACAGCACCAAATCGTCAGCGTAGGCTAACAATAAGATTTCCAGAGTGCTTTTGACTGATATACCACGACAGCCGTTATCCAATAAAAACTGTTCGAGATCGCTAATAAAAAATGAAAACAACAATGGACTTAAGACTTCGCCCTGCAAGACGCCCTTGGTAACCTTCACAAACTCCGTATATTCACCATTATTTCTTACACACGCAAACGCTTTACCATAAAAATCTCTCATAACGTTGATGAATTTGGTACTAATTCCCAACTTATATAACTTATTCCAAAGGATATTATGGTCAACGGAAGGAAACGCACTTTTAAAATCTATAAATGCATCGTAAACAGCCCTTCTGGGATGCCTAAGCTGCAGTTCGATTAGAGCCTCCAGAGTGAACAAATTGTCAATGCATCCCCTACCGCCCCTAAATCCGGATTGGAATTCTGATAAAATGTTATTATGTTCAACCCACTTAGTTAAACGATCTGAAATAATTTGGGTAAAAATTTTTGCCATGCAGCTTATTAAAGAGATAGGTCTATAGTTGTCAACATTCGTCGGATCACCTTTCTTAAATATCATACATGTAGTAAGTTGACCCCAGTTATTTGGTATTTTTTCCGTATTTAAAATTCTATTAAATAGGTCTTCTAAATAAATTAACCAATTTTCTGGCACATATTTATAAAAACTGTAATCAACCCCATCAAGTCCTGGTGATTTTGATAACTTAGTTTTTTTAAGACTAAGCATTAACTCTTCATGAGAGATATATCCGTCCAATAAGGGGTGGGAGAAGTGCAGAGACAAAATGTTCGTTGCAGCCACCCCTGGAAAGCAGTCAGTCAAATACACATGCCATGAATTGGTATCAATCATATTATTTTTGGAAGGCCTTCTAAATTTATTAACAGTATTCCAAAAATCTTTCGAACTATTTGAAGCCGATAACAAATCAACGATACGTGATTCATAACTAGTTTCTTTATTTTTTAACAATTTTTTAAAAGAACGTAGACAATCTTTATAAAATTCCCTAAGAACGAGATCAAAATTATGCAGCTTTAGATTGAGATAATCATTTTTAAGATTCTTTTTTGCCCGATAACATTCAGAGTCAAACCATGGTTTGTTTCTATCGACAATACCGGATTTTACAGAAAAAGACTATTTACATCTGAAACCTCAATCGCAACTTCATCCCTCCATCTCAAACAATCCCTAAATTGATCTATTTCGTTAAGATTAAAAACAAATTTAATATCAAAATTTAAAGAATTCACATCAGAGAAGGCAGGAACAATCCTACGGATAGAGATATATATAGGGAAGTGATCTGACAACGTCGACAAGCTAAGAACTCCGAATTCATGTATTAAGTCGGCGAACATTATGGGACACCACAACAAATCAATTACACTATTACCTAGTACACTATTATACGTAAAACTGGCTGGGGAGTCCAAGGGTGATCTGCCATTACATACAAAAAAATCGTTTTGTTCCACCACAATATTTATTTTTTCAAACACTTTTAAAACAGTTGAAATTAAATTTGAATTATTCTAAATATTTTCCTTCAAGTTGAAAATTAAAATATTGTTTTGTCTCCTCAAACAATGTAAAAAATCAATTTCACCATTAATAGTCGAAATCCTCTCGGAAAAGTTTTTAATGCCATCTAATGCGTCAGAAGAGGCCTTGCAGGAGGCACGCACTTCATTCTTCAATTGATTTTGTGAATCCGTTAGGGATACAATATCCTCCGAAATTTTTTAAAAAATTCTTTAAGATTAGGATCCATGTTTTAAAAACAAAAAGATCTTAGGGAATAGTGAAAAAAACAGCACCAAAAACAAATAGAAGAGCCACCGTAAATCACACACACAGTCAATTTATAAGAGACACGGATAGCAACGAAATTTTAACTCGTAAGAGTAAACAAAAACACGTCTGTACATCACAACGTCTCAAACGGGACTCTCAATTTATCCATTAGACACCGTCTAAAAAGTTGGCAGAATTGCTCTCCTTCCTGTAAGGATTTGTTTTCTTTCCGATGAGCTATTTGTTTAAAACATCGTTATTAATTAAGAGAGGGTGAAGGGGTGACAGGTTATTAACCTTAGCGACTGTTATAACAACATTATGTAGTATTAAAGTTAACTGGGTAAAATAGAGGTAACTAGGTACCAATCAATCCGACCTATTACACGTAGTTTTTGAAAGCGTAAATGGGTGAATGAGGAGTAACGGGGTAACATAGTTATGTTACTCGATTTCACCTTAAAGGTTCACTGGCCAACTAGCATTGGTTGCTGGATTTGATATCTTATTTTAATACCGAAGGGTAACAAAAGAGTTAGGAGGCTATAGTTAAAGTTGCCTGTGAAGAAAGGGGAGCAAAAAAAATTTAATGAATAAAAAATTTTTAAATGGGCATTTCGGGATTACTAATATCCTTTTAGGTCGTGAAGTTTAGAAACCAAAAGTTTTATAATCGAAGAAATACACTACGAAGACAGTTGTTTGTTAAAACCTGCTAAGGAAGAGGAGCACAAAAAAAATTGTAGAGGGTGTATTAAGTAATAATCATCTTTTAATATCTTGAAATGTTGCCATCCAAAATTTTACCGTTATGAAGGTGGTAAAAAAATTATAATGACAAATATTCGACAATAAATAATTATTATTGCATTGCAAGGGGTAGGTAACATTTATAGGGAAAGGTATTGGATACGAAAATATGAAACTCGTACGCAAAAAAAATAAAAGAAAAGGTATAAAGGTATTACATATTTGAAAGCCACGAAATATTGTGATTCAAAAAAAAAATTTTATTGCAAAAAAAATTTGTAATAAGATAAGAAAATTTTACAATATTAATTAACTATCAGTGACAGTGGAGATGATAAAAAAAATATTTTCGCATCCTATTGTTCCGAGTGTATCAGGTGTGTGGGTGTCAGAGAAGGTACATGGACAACGTCCATATAATTTTTACTGCAACCTTCAATATACCAAAAAAAAAAATAAAAGCATAAGTCGATTAATTAGTTACAATAATTCAAAAAAAAAATAATTATAATAAAATTTTTTTTTAAAATTCTTCACAGATAAAAGAAATTGTTAATTAGTCATACAATAAAAAACAATCCCTTTACAAAACAAAAAAAAGTAAAAAAATGAACCTTAAAAAAATTGTTAACCAAAAAAAATAATTAAAAAAATAGAAATTGCCTTTTGTTACCCTTTTTCCCCTTTTATTCTTAAAATTTTACAATAAATTCATCCCTGTTACCAACGTTACCAACCCCTAAAAATTCTATTATTATAAAATGCAGGAAATGCCCCTTTAGCTTTCCCTAGTTACCAAATTCGTTACCCTTTTAGGTACCTTTTTTTATGGCTGAACATTTCGTTTAATTTATAATTTGTGTGTAATCCTGCAAAATTTGTGTGTAATTTGTGTATCTATTGGTTATATTTCATGTGTGTAAAATTCAGGCTTCGAAGTCTAGTAGCAGGTCAAAAAAAGTGTGAAAAAGTAGCATTTTGGAAGAAAAAAGTGTCCTCTAAATTGAAAAAAAGTAGCAAAAAGTAGCATATTAAAAATGAAGTAAAATTAGTTTTTTAAGTAAGAAAATTAAGTGAATATATGTTGTTGTCGAAAAAATTGAAAGAAAAAAATACTAAAAATAGGAATTCACAAATTTTTTTTTTAATTTTGATTTATAAACATAAAACATGAAAATATAATAGCTTCTTTGTCGATATTTTACATTAGAAATTTTTATTTACATAATGAAATGTAATTGTTAATAATACTTAAATGAGATCTTTCATAAGAATTTGTTTTTTAATAACAGGCTCATAATTTTGAGAAGTTAAATTGACACCTTCTTTCTCCTTATTATTTTTTAAAAAACTATCAATAACTTTTTATGAGCCATCTAATTTTTAAAAATGAAACGTAAACATTTTTTAGTAATTTACTAATAACAACTATCAAAATGAAAAAAATGGATTGTTTTTAGTCATATAAATTTTTTAAATTTTAGAATCCACATAGCCGTAAAAAAAATAAAAAAAAATATTAAAAAAAATATAAAAAAAAATTATAATTTTTCTTCTAGATAGAGCTTAAATCTTTATAAATGATTTTTTTATTATTGAACAACCGACTTAAAACATTGTATTATTAAAAATACAATTAATATTTTTAAATTTGACATAAAGTTTGTAAACATAATATAATAAATAATCACGTTAAATAAATATTATTTTGGATTTTTATTCAAACAATTTATATAACCAAAAGAATTAAGTTTTCATTCTTAATTGATTTTTTCTATACTTGATGAAACTTTTATGAAGTCAAAAAAGGTATTACTATTAAATTATATAGTGAAAAATGAAAAATTTAGTTTTTAATTTTTTTAAGAAGCTTAAAGAATAATAAAATTAGATACGAAAAATTCTAAACGTTAAAAAGTTGTAATTTAATAAACATCCACTATTAGTAATTATTATAATATATTATAATCACATATTATAATATATAAGCATATATATATAATATATACAGTACCGTCCGCAATTGTCAGTCCACCCATTTTTAAAGGAATGACAAAAATTTTTTAACATAAAATTCATGTAAACTAAAATTTTTTTTGGTTTATATTTTGAAAGACGATAAAATTTTGAAAAGAATAAGACCTTACAGAAGTCATTTGGCCAAAATTTGTAGAAGATATTCCTAAAAATCGTCATTTTCAATGTTTTACAAAAATTTAAATAACTTCTAAAATAATGAACGCTTTTTAATAATCTTAGGCTTATTTTAAAGGTCTTTTTCTACGGAATAATAATTACTTATAGGCATTAACCTGTCATTTTTAACTTGGAATAAGCATGACGTCAAAATTAGACAAAAAAATTAGGAAAAATTTGAAATCAATTTTTTGTACTAAAAACTATTCTAGAACATATATAAAACATGATATGGTGTAGATTTTTCAAGAAAATTTAATAAAAATATATGTTTGAATTTCAAAAATTATTTTTCTTTTAATAATATTATTTCAAATTTTTTGAATTTTTTTGTCCAACTTTGACGTCATGCTTATTCCAAGAAAAAAATTACAGGTTAATGCCTATAAGTAATTCTTATTCTGTAGAAAATGGTCTTTAAAATAAGCCTAAGATTATTAAAAAGCGTTCATTATTTTAGAAGTTATTCAAATTTTTGTAAAACATTGAAAATGACGATTTTTAAGAATATCTTCTACAAATTTTGGCCAAATGACTTCTGTAAGGTCTTATTCTTTTCAAAATTTTATCGTCTTTCAAAATATAAACCAAAAAAAATTTTACTTTTCATGAATTTTATGTTAAAAAATTTTTGTCATTCCTTTGAAAATGTGTGGACTGACAATTTCGGACGGTACTGTATATGTTATAATATATATAGTAATATATAGGGGAGACTGGGGCAAAAAGTTAAATTTTGCATAAATGATTTTTTTTGGCAATATAAGCCGCTTAGATGCAAATATTTGTATATCAATATTGTAGGGCAACTTGTCCTCTACAACTTTCAATAAAAAAGTTCCTGATATTTTCGCAAAAAATACATGTTTTGTCCTTTTTTGAAAATTTTGTTTTTTTAACTTTTCGCCCCACCCTGGGGCAAAAAGTTAAATGGCTGGGGCGAAAAGTTAAATTCTATTTTTAGCCTACTAAAACTATTTTCTGATAGGTGATAAATAGTAGATAAGTTAAAGTATACGTAAACAAGTAATTTAGTAAATAAAAGATCTTTGTTTATTTGACAAAAGCTTTAGAATAGTTGTAAAGTTAAAAAATTGAAATTTCAAAAAAAAAAAAAAAAAATTTTGGTTTATTTCACGTGAACCGGCTTATTTTTTGACAGAGTACTTGCCAAATGTCAAATAAATAATGTTTAAACAAATAAACCCAAAAAAACGAAAAATAAAAAAAAATTTTTTACCAACATGTAAAAATACATTTAACTTTTCGCCCCACCCATTATTTAACTTTTCGCCCCAGGGTGCGTTTTTGGCTTTAACAACAAATATAAAAAATTTGACTAAAGATATTTAGAAAATACATGTAGGGGAGAGTCTCCAGTTGTGAGACACCTCCAGTTGTGAGACAGTCAATTTTTTTTATCATGCAATATTAAAAAGCCGATTGGTTTATATAAAAACATTTCTTTTTATATGAGCCAACTTTTTCGTGTACGCCGAAGCGGATATATAAACTGTTTTTGTTAAATACCAACACTGTGTGTGATAATCGACTAAAAAGCGTTTTTTCAATAAATGTAAAGTACTTTTTTCCAAGTTAATTAATTGGAAAAGGTAAATGTAATGCATTTTCTTTTAGTGTTTTCCTTATATTTTGTGATGCAATATTGCATTGTTCCAATCTACGGTTGAAAATAATTTAATTTTCCTTTTTTAAAATAGCGCCAATTTCTGGGTGTGAGACGCAGCATATCACCAGTTGTGAGACGGTGTCAACACCCATCTGGGCAGCATAAAAAATACGACTTTGCAGGCATACTATTTAAATGTTGTTTTGATTTCTTTTTCTAGTATTTTTGGGCATGTCAAGTGGAAAAAAGTCAATTGATTCAGAAGAAATCAATTTTAATACTCTTGTTGAAGCTATTAAATTGTGTTTATTTGGTAGTCATATTTTGGCGAATAAATATTATTATTCAGTATATAATAATATATATTATTAATATATTTAATTATTTCTACTAAACATAACGTTTTATGTCAAACTTATTAAATTTTAGCAATTTTTAATGAGTGTCTCACAACTGGAGACATTTTTTTTTTTTGAAAAAAGCGATGTGCTCGGAAAATGTATCGTAAAATTTTTTGAGTTCATCGAAACACTATACTTTCTTTTAATACAAGTTGCGTATTTCTGTTACCTTTCGAACGGTGTATTTTATTTACAATTTCGTTTACCCGTTTACAATTTACGGGTCAAAAATAAAACCCGTCTCACAACTGGAGACTCTCCCCTAGGTATCTCTTCAGGGGACCCAAATAATGAAGTAAAAAAATCGCGGTGAGAAAAAATGAAAAAAATATACTTAAAAGTTGATATTTTCTTTTTCGAAAAAATTTTCAAAAGTAGGTTGAAAAAAAACTTTTAATATTGACACCACAAAAATAAACAGAATTGCACACAACTCTGGACATTTATTTAGGGTGATAACACCCTTCTATAATTAAAATTGCAATGCTCTAACTATTTTCGTTCGAAAGATAATGAATTTTAACGGTTTTGGTAGTTTAACTTTTCGCCCCAGTCTTCCCTAATATATATATATATATATATATATATATATATATATATATATATATATATATATATATCCCTATATTACAAAAATATATCGCTGTCGCCGCTGTTTCAAGATTCCATCCCCCCTCCTCAAAGGTCAAAGGTCAAAGGGCAAACATAACCTCAAAACCCCGTTCCTACTCATAGGTCAAAGGGCAAACATAACCTCAAAACCCCGTTCCCACTCAAGGTCAAAGGGCAAACATAACCTCAAAACCCCGTTCCCACTCACAGGTCAAACATAACCTCAAAACCCCCTTCCCATTGAAGGTCAAAGGGCAAACATAACCTCAAAACCCCGTTCCCACTCACAGGTCAAACATAACCTCAAAACCCCGTTCCCACTCACAGGTCAAACATAACCTCAAAACCCCCTTCCCACTCACAGGTCAAACATAACCTTAAAACTCCCTCCCTACTCATAGGTCACATGGCAAATATGACCACAAACCCCCCTCCCCACTCATAGGTAACATGACAAATGTAACCTCGAAACCCCCTCAAAACATTACCTTAAACCCTCATTTATATTATTACATTACACCCCTTCTTCCCACTCACAGGTCACTGGACAATCATAACCTCAAAATCTCCCCTCTCCTCTATTCTCACTGACATGTCACACGTCAAATATAACCTCAAAATTGCCCCTCCCTCTTTATCCCCAAAGACAGGTCACAGGGCAAGTATAACCTCAAAGGCCTCTTGCAAGTGAAAGCTATAGTATATTCAAAACAACCTTTTTTACTTTTATAATAATTATTAATAAATTATAATTATTATAATTAACAATAATAATAAAATTCATAATTTCAACATAGAATTTTATGTTATTTATGTTATTTATTTATGAATTTTATGTTTTTTTTTTTTTTTAAACCAATAATTATAATTTTTAAATATTATAAAATACTATTGACGTAAATTATTAAAGAAAGAAGAAGAGCCCCCCTAGTATATATATATATATATATATATATATATATATATATATATATATATATATATATATATATATAATGAGCATTTACTATTTGAGAATCTATGAATCTTGTCCCATGAATTACGTTTTAAAATTTGCCATTTAAATCTTCATACGGATAGCATGAATAAGCCCATAAGGGTCCTAAATTAAATACATGCTCGGGAATGTGACAAATCAAATGAATATTAATTGAAGAAAATTTTATATCATACAATATTTCGAAATCTCGAACGAATTCATTCAATAGTTTTTTTGCTTTAGTCAATGTGACATCAGTTATTATGTCAGCATTTAATAAGGTTATACCAACGACTAGTTTTAAAAAATGTTCAAAAAATTTTGGTCTCATTATCTCCTTCAGCACAGGTAAAGCGTAATAAAAATACCACATTCTTAATTCAGATGCTTTCCAATGTACAAGTTCTTTTACACTTCGAGAAATGCGATAAACAAATTTCGGGGGTTTAATTGTTATTAATAATTTATCATCTACGTTGATAACTTGATACAAAGAAAAATCAAACGTATTATACTTGCTATCAAACCAAAGAGTGAGGAGCTTTTTTATTACGCCACTGTCAATTCCGTGCATTCTATCATATGCTGTTCCAACAATAAAATTAGACATCATTTTTTCTAAAGAACATGGTCCCTTTACTCCGTTTATGGGCCTCTTTTTTATTAATGCTTCATCAGAATCTTTCAGATATTGTTCAATTGTTCGCAATTTGGGATTTTCTACATAAGCATACGCACGAGTTTTTCCACCTGAATCTAATAAAATTGACTAACCAGAGCTTAAGCATGAAGGGCAACCACATTCTCCATTAAACTGGGAAATATTCAAAAACAGACTTTTTGCAACTAAATCACAAGTCCCTATCAGTAATGAAGCGCAAACTTTTATTAGGTGTTCTTCAGACAAATAAAATCTTACTCCTTTTGCTAATTTAATAAATTGATGATGAAGTTTGTGAAGAAATAAATTAGCATTAGGTTTTTGAGAACCAAACCAATATCCTGCTAAAATTACATTTTCTCTCTTTGTACGTTCTATAAATGGCAATTCATTAATGGTTAAATATAGTGGCCACATACTCACTTGTGATGATTTATAAACAGGTACTCCATCTGGGTACCACGTAAAAGAAATATTATTTACATTTTTTAAATGTCCTTCATTAAATAACATTTTATATAAATTTCCATCGTATATGTCACGTATAACATTAAATTTTGAATTAATTCTCTGAAATCGATGTTGTAATTGTTCATAAAATCCTGGTCTCTTAAACATTTTTTGTAACTGGTCAAAAATAGATAACTCAAGAAAATAACTTTTCTTTCGTTTGCTGATTTCTTTACAATCAAAACAAAAATCTTTAACTGAGGCTAAACTTTTTAAACATGAAGGACAATAATAATGCTTCTTATATGTCTTTTGATTATTTTCGAATAAAGAAAAAAATTTTTTGAGTTTATATAAACTATTTTTATATAAGGTTTTTGAAGGACAGTGCAAGTTAATAACACTTATTATATCAGAAATGCAAGAAAGAGTCACATTATGTCTCAGAAGAATTGTTAAAATCTACAACATACTTTGCGCAATACTTAATTGTGCACTATCATATAAAAGTTCATCATAATTTGCTGTTTCATCTTCTACCACGTCTTCTTCTTCATCGTCCTCTTTACTATCTTCAGCAACTTCATCTGCATCTTCTGTGTCATTCTCTTCTGCCTCATCTGCTTCTAAATTCTCCTCTTCTTCATTTATCTGTTGTTCATGAAAATATCCATTACAATTTTTCATTTCTATTTCCTCTTCATGTTCAATAAAATAAGAATGTTGCTTCTCATTTGTTTCTTGAATGATACCACTGGTTCCATATTAATTTGAATTATTTTCACTATGATTGTTAACTTCTTGATTGTAGTTAACCTACAGTCAGGTCCCCATACTGTTAGATTCCAAACTGTTATGTCCTCAGTAGTGTTATGTTTTTGCATAACCTCCAAATTCAGAAGTGTTAGGTGACGTCACGTTACGTCACCAATTTTCAGGGCCGTATTCTTAAGCCCAAAGAAAAGGGGGCATATACTTCTAGGCCAAACTTGAGGTGTATATATTTACGTTCCTGAAAGGTGCGCAGTAGGCATACTTTGAGCACATAACAGAGCTGAGTCTGGAGGAGTGGGAAATTTCTGGAAATGTAACAGTATGGGGACCCGACTGTATATGAAAAGAACAATTTTTATTATATCTGTCCAATTACCACAACACATGGCAATAATATTCCATTAATATTACGTGGCAATATTGACAATTCTGTTCGCCCAAGTAGCACGTAATGTTACAGTAACATTACCCTGTGATAATACTGTTGTATTACAGTAATATTATTGTAACATACAGTAATATTATTGTAATATTACACGATTAAAAAAAATGTACAAAATCTTTTTTTCTAAAAATGAAATTAGAAAAAATTTTCTTTTTTAATCAATAGATATGTATTTTACATCATTTTTTATTTACTTTATATACACGTGTGTTATTACATTAACATTAATATGTGCTACTTGGGAAGATAGTTTAATTAAGGCCCATTAATTATTATTAATATTATTAATATTTCTTTCTTAAAATAAATTCTAAAATGAACTAAATAATTCTTTACTTACTTCATTATGTTCTTTGCATTGTGTTTGGCGTTGAATTTGACTATTCACATTGATAATGTTCTTAGAATATATTTTTTGTCTTTTTACTGATAAATCTTTAAATGATTTTCTTAACATTATTAAAAAAAATTATCAATCCCGCACTAATATTTCTAATTTGAGTAATTTTAATTCTTAAACTTAAATAAATGTATAAACTTGTCAAGACTTGTGCGGTTCCTGCACTCAGTACGGTTAATAACTAACTAAATGCGTTCAAGAATCATTTATGATGTTAGAAGGATTCTATACCTGGATAATGTACAGTAGTGTTCAATAAAGCCTTACTCCGATGAACGTGTTGCACTCATATATTTCCCATTAGTGTAACACGTTCGTCCGAGTAAGGCTTCATTGAACACTACTGTACCTAAGAATATCCTGCTTAAATTTAGGTCATAAGATTGTCCGAAGCCTCAAACGTCCAACCTATAGCAAATTTCTCATGCAACTTTGCAAAACTTACACAAGTCTATTTGTATTTGAGTAACTTAATCTTAATTTAAGATCAGTCTTAAATTTAGCACTATCTACTAAAAGGTTAAATCATACAAAATCCTTTGTGTAAATTCAGTATTAGGTGTCATAAAAATAATGCATCTTAATTTAAGACTGCATCTTAAAATTAGTCTGAAAATAAGACTTTCGTTTTGCTGTGAAATTAAAATGAACTTTATAGAAAGTTTCATTCCAAATCTCTCATTTAAGACCAGTCTTAAATTCAGCACTGTCTGCTATAATGTTGAATTACATAAAATCCATTGCGTAAATTTAACATTAACTGTCTTAAAAATGTTGTTTCTTAATTTAAGATTGTCTTGCTGCCTTAGAATAGAACTTTCTTTTACTGTGAAACATATCAATACTTTTAATACAGAGATTAAATTTACCATTTTCAGAATCTGTAAATGAATTGGAGAAAATTCCTGTTGATATTAATGGAAACATTTGTAATAACAATACCAAAATATTTGAGAAAGAAGTTTTAGATGAAAAGAAACGTTTATTCCAATTACAAAAAATGGTCAAGAAATCCCAACAAACCTCACGCGAGCAACTTCATCAAGAAATAAGAAACACAGATTCAATTTATAATTTAAAAATGAGTACAAGTGTCGAAGAAGTTGATTATCCGATTGATTCTACAATAAGAAAACCACCTCTTTTAAAACCTCAACCTAAAAAAATCTCATTACCAAAAAATAACTACTAATACAAAAAAAAACAATAAAAAGGACTGAAGTTACTTTAGCAAAACCTTTGAATTTATCTTCTCGGAATATAAATTTAGATAAACATTATGAAAGTACTACCACCTCCAAAATTTCTAATACAGATGAGACTCCATGCTCTTCAGCGCATTTTTATGATAACGATCATATTAATGATAATGAAGAAATGAATGATGATTATTATTGTGAAGATTATTATCGAGTTAAATTTTTAAAGTAGTATGTAGTACATTATTTAACTATGTATATTTTATAGGTTGAAATAAGCAAAGAATCAGGCGTTTACATCAAAAGTTCAACAAAAGCTTATATTGAGATGAATTGCTACACTGATGGAGAATATGATTGGAAAAAGCTAGTTCGATTAACACTTTTAGAAATCTATGGAGCAGAAATAACAAAATATAGTGCAACAGGAAAAAGTGTTAATAGTCGGCCACCTATTAATTACCGATTATTTCAAGCACTTTTTGGTAAGTTTTTATTTTTAACACTAATCAAATAATAAAAAGATAATAAATGTTACACGTATTGATTATAGTTGATATTGATATAATAATATCGTCCAAAATAATACAACATACGCTTATCGTTTTTTATTTAATTAATTTCATATGTATGTATAAATTAATCTATGTTATTTATCGTTTAGAATGGGCAAAAAGTTTGTTAAATGACGGTGTAAATTTGACAAAGGCCGATTATATCAACTTGATAAATAAAGTGGCTTCCAACAAAAGAAAATACGAAAAGAAACAAGAGCAAAGTATTAAAAAAGTCAAATTAAGTGAGGAACGATTTATAAAAGCAAATACTTTTCAACATCAACATCAATCTGATGAGAAATCTCCACAACAACGACAACAGCATCAGCAAGAAACTCGACCTTTCATTCAACCTTAATTTGATCCTAAACCTAAAAACAAACATCAATCTCAATCTCTCTTTCCACTTCAATCTTCATCTGATTCGAAACCTGAAAATCAACCACAATCTCAACCTCAATCTAATGCTAAAAGTCAGAATGAAATTCAATATCAACCTCAATATGATAATAACCCTCAAAACCTTTATCAATCTCAACCTCTCCTTCAACTGCAGCCTCAATTTGATCATGAACCCCTTAACAGACCTTCTTTACAACCTCAGCCTAAATTTGATTTTAAACCGCAAAATAATTCTCAACCTCTCTTTCAACTTCAATCTTTATCTGATTCTAATCCTGAAAATCGACCACAATCTCAACATAAATCTAATGCTAAAACTCAGAATGAAATTCAATATCAAACTTGTTCACAATCTCAACCTCAATATGATAATAACCCTCAAAACCTTTATTGCATGAATACTCAATCTGATCCTGAACCTCCAAATCAAACTCAAAATCCAAAGCCTCAAGTACAACTTATTGACACGCAACCTAAACAAGAACAACAAATCGGTTCTTCTTCAGAACCTCCAACATTACGTAACAATTCACTTTATCGAAATAATTCTAATCTACATTCACAAAATTTTAATGAACAAAATTCATATCACTTCATGGCCCATCCTTTTCTCTTTCACCAAAATATGAATCCATCTCATTTACGTCATTCACTTAGTAATAACATTATGAACTTAAAGTGGACATAAAAAATGTTACATTCTTCTTTCTTTTATTTAAGAAAATTTTAATTAATAATGTATATTGTATAACTTTTTATTAATGTATAATTTTAAATGTAAAAACGGAAGTTGCAAAAGTAACAAATAAAAAATTCATAAACCCAAAAACTATTATTATTTATTATTTAATTTATTATTTTTTATTAATCCTGCTGGACAATAAAATAGGGCCATAAATTTGGAGACGCCTTTGACGCTACCTTAAGGAATCTTCACCCTACATGTACGTGCTTCATTGACCCTAATGACGCTCTAATAACCCTCAAGACCGTACAATAAGCAGGTATAAATTCGCACTGTCCAGCCTTCTATCACCTTTTGGAAGCTACGAAATAAGCCTTACAACACTACAAACAAACAGAAAATAGGAAAAACTGGACGAAAGTGACAAAATTTAGCTTGATTGTAGTTTCGTAAGGCGAAAATATATATTATAAGTCGGTTTTAAAAGAATTGTAAATGCTTTTTGGGGATAAAGAATTATAAGTTCGAATTATGGTTTAAAGAAGGCTGAAAATTTTGTGTCGGGCTTAGCTACAATTTTGCCATGTATCATTTTGCTGTAACTCGATTCTGTTTCGAACTACAGAGGTTTTACGAAAAAAAAAATTTTTTGATGTCAAACAAAACGAGGGGCGTAACTATTCTTGCAGCTATTAATGATATAATACTAAAAAATATAAAAATTAATTTGTTAATTAGAGGATTTTTTCTTTTAATTTCTTACTATTCAGTAGTATAGCTAGGCGGGTTCTCGCCCAGTTACCGACCGATGTCGGTAATTCAAGTAGGTTAGAGGGGGTGTTCTACCTTACCGACCGAGTTTTAGTACCGGCTGACACCGTTAGATGGCGCCACATGTGAATTTAAACTTTCTTGGAGGGATATTTGAATTTTCATTTTTAAAGTTTGAGGTGAGTTGGAGGGGTGTTCTACCTTACCGACCGAGTTTTAGTACCAGCTGCCACCGTAAGATGGCACCATTTTATTAAGTGCTAAAACAGTCTAAAAAGGACTTTAAATGCTTGTTTGGGGGACGAGTACACTGATAGAAAAGTGGATATTAAAAATCTTAATATACTAAATATTAAGAAAAGATGCTAATGCATATCATCTAGATATTAAAAAGTATAATCTGTAAATGTGAGGTTATGTTTGAACAAGTCTTCTTCCAATATATGAGATATTAAATTAAAACATCTAAGATGTTTACTGTCACAGATATTGACCATTAATATCTAGATAATAAAGCTTAATATCTATTTTTCTCAGTGTACTAATACAAAAGTTAGATTTTAATAAAAAAAAATAAGTTAACAATAGTTGAAACCTATTACATTACTTTGACGTTACTTTTACATAAGATTAACTTTAGTTTAACATTAGTTTAACGTTAGTTAACTATACTACATATTAGATTTTTTTCTCCAACTGTTTTGTGAGTTATTGAATCTAATCCATTTTCATTTTTACTTTATCTTAACGTAATTTTATCTCATTCTACTTATTCTTCAACTTTATTTTAACTATACTTTAACGTTAATTTAACGTTAGTTCAACGTTACATTAACTTATTTTAACTATATTTTAACATTAGGGGAGATTGGGGAATTTTGGGCCACCTCTATTATTTAATAATATTTACAAGTTTGATCATACACTTTTTTATTATTTTCTTCTGTTCGTCCAAAGTAGTTTTTCATTAGCATTTCATATCTTTACAATGCATTACAATTACCTACCAACCGTTAACAAAAATCACCTGAAAAATTGCATTCAAATATTTATTTTGGGTTTTCTATGTTTTTATTGTTTATACAAGGATTTTCAAGAATTAATTATGGAAAATATTTTATTTAATTATTGTGTGTCATTGGTACTTTGACTCCAAAAAAGAAATCTTGCATTAAATTAAAATGAATAAATAATTCAAAGCTTTTTGTAAAATGAAGCATTTGAGGAATTGTGGGACATTTTTTTTTGTTGAAGTATTTGTTGCTTATTTTTGGCGATTTAATTGGAAATATTATTAAAATCACTCATAGTTATAGTAATTTAACAAAAAAATTTCCCATTAATTTCATTTTCTTACTTTTTGTTTTCTAATTTTATACTAATAATTAAACATTTATAACAATTTTAATATTTCTAACCATTTAATTATATTATTCATCGTTATTTTTTATTTTGAACTCAATCTAGACAGTGGGCTACAATTCCCCAACATTTTTAAAAATCATAAAAGTGCACTCTTTAGTAAAACTGAAATTTCTTTTAGATAAGTGATAATTTTGGTAAACTATGATCTCCTCTACTTTAACTTAATTTAACGTTACTTTAACGTTAGTTCAACGTTACTTTAACTTATTTTAAATTTTTTTAACATTATTTCAACTTAATTTAACTTATTTTAACTATGTTTTAACATATTTTAACGTTATTTTTATATTATTATTATTATTCGAAGTTTAGAAATATTGTCAAGTTTTTCTGTATTGAATTTCAGATAGAATTTCTTAGAAAATATTTTTATTTCAATCTTTAAAACTTAAGGTTAGCTACATAACATTTAAACTTGTTTAAAAAAATTGAAGCTTTTCTAGGTCATGAAGAGATTCTAATTTCTATTTTACAGCGATTACAGATGTAAATATCATGAATTTTTATATAAAGAAAATTCTGAAACAAAAGAAAATAAGTTTTCTTTTTTTTCTTAAATTAATCGGTGCCGCTGAAATGCTTCAATCATTTAATAAGTTTAAAGGTTTTTTAGATAATCTTAAGTTTTTATAGATTTAAATAAAAATATTTTCTGAGTTAAAAATTAAAAATTTTTAAGTTAAAATAAAGTTAAAAAAGTTAAAACATAGTTAAAATATGTCAAAGTAAGTTTAAATCAGTTAAAGTATCGTTAAAATAAGTTTTTTTTTATATTGTTTATACTCCTGCCCTATTGGCCTTACGCACTTCGACAAGAGTCCCCGAGAAATACTTTTTTGGATTAAGCATAACCATTCTACTTTAGAAATTTTTCTATATGTTGTGGTCAAAGTCCGGAGTGCGGGCAATTCGCGGATTGACCGGTCATTTCGCAGTTTGCCCGAGCACTTTTGGGCAAAGTCCGAAATACTGGTTTTGTATTGTACTTTGCCCAAGTGTTGGCGGGCAAACTGCGGAGTGCCCAAGCTGCTTTGGGCAAAGTCTTAAATTTTGTTTTTATATTGTACTTTGCCCAAGTGTTGGCGGACAAACTGCGGAGTGCCCAAATCGCTTTGGGCAATGTTGTAAGTAAGAAATTTTAGGAATTAAAATAAATTATTTTCCATATATAACATGGTAAAATTTATTGTTATTATTCCTTTTTATATAGAATGGTAACATGGTAAAATTTATTGTTATTATTCCTTTTTATATAGAATATATTCGTCAGACAAAATTAAAATTAATTTAAACTTTACTATTAATTATTTAATTACTTATTGCAACAAGGATTTGCGTTATGACATTTAGAGTTACAAAGTATTTTGTTTTTTTCACATTTACATGTCATATTAACACATTTTTTTGTACAATTACATTTAATGAATCCTTGCAACCCAAACAGAGACTCTTCGCCATTAATGTGTCGCAGAGAAACTGGTTTGTTGGGAACTTCTTCGAGGTTTAAAAATTTCTCATCGCAAGAAGAAAGTTGGTTTCTCGAATATAAAGATCTAATTATACCATGCTTAGTTCCTATTTTGTAATAACCCTCTGCAGACACTTCCATCACAATCCCAATTACGCTGCGAGAATCTCCCTTACCTCTATCTACGCTTGGAATCGGTATCTTGGCAGAAGTACCAATTGCGATTTCAGAAAATTTTTTATTGGAGATTTCTTTCATTTCCTCCGCTTGCACTGTCAGTCCCTCTAATGCCTTCTCTTTGTTGGTGCACATTTGAATTTTATTAAAACAAAGAGTACACAGCAACTGAGATCCAAAACCTTCTTCAGATTCAGTTCCACTGACACCGCAAATAATATGAACGTACCTTTGACATTTGTTGCATTTATGTGCACCGGAAGTTTCTAATTCACAAACGCAACACAGCAAATGTTCTGAAGATGTCGAATTTTCTACTTGTCTGTCATCAACGGCTTCGGAGTTTTCATCGATGTTGTCAATTTTATTATCTAAAATTTTCTCCAAATCTTCTTCTGTTCGCAGCAAAAACTTCATAGAATGTGGTATTGATTGAATCCCGATATGTGCTTTTCTTCCTATAAAAAATATTTATTTGTTATATTTTTTTTCTTTACTTTTATTATCAAATTCTTCTTCACAAAAAATCAATTAATATAATAATAAATTTCAGTAAAATTTTAATTAAATTTCTTAAAAGAAATGAATTATTTTCAAAAGTTGTTAATAAAATTCTCGTAAAAATATATAAAAATTTTAATTACCGAACATAGCTTCCTTGACTCTTTGAATGTCTCGGTTTCCCATGGACTATTGACAAATCAGGCCACATGTCTTTCAACGCTTCAATGATATTGTTGACAAATTCCCGACCATTATCCGATTGCAGGACAGAAGGCGTTCCCAGGGTACAGAAAATATTCAACAAACAATGCGCCACTTCCTCAGCAGTTTTTGTTTTTAATGGATAAAGCATGATGAATTTAGTCAAATGATCTTGGTAATTTAAAATGAATTTGAAATCACCATCTTTGCATGTTTGCATATCAATTAGGTCGACTTGTGCTCTAACATTAATTTCTTTAAACAAAAGCGGTTTTACAACGAGACCTTTTTTTGGATGATTTTTCTTCTTTTGACACACTACACACAATTTGAGGAAAATTAGTATAATTTCTCGGCAAACATTTGCATACTTAGCATTTAGAGCTTTTTCTAATCTATTTCGACCACCGTGACCACAATTTATATGCGCTTCATAAATTATATCGAAAAGTTCACAATTTGATACATAATATTTAATATCCGTTGAGTCACTAACTGTTGGCTTAATCAATTTTTTAATTCCACCAATACACAACACTGCATACCGGTTAAGACGTCTGTAATCAAGAGATGACTTTTTCGTTTTTTCTTTAGCTTCCTCAACTTCTTCTTTTATTAGTTCATTATAGTGTACCATAGATTTTATAAGAAGTGAGTTTTCAGATTGACGATAATTTTTTATTTTTTCTTCAAACTTTTCTTTCATATTTATTTTTTCATTTCCATTGTTACTTTTCGCGCTTTCAATTAATAATTGGTCACACATGATAGAAAAAAAAATTTATTTCACTTATTACACCTTTGCTTATACAAGTCGACTATAATACTGTCGTTAATTCGCATCTATATTTAAAATCAATTTTCAATCAATTAATTCAAAATATATAGTAACGTTAAAATAAAGTTAAAGTAATGTTATATTAAAGTTAAGATTAATTAGAATAGATATTCACGTTTAGTTAAAGCTAAAATGTGAAATAGTTTGGATTCGATGAATTGTATAATAGTTGAAGAAAAAAAAATCAGACATAGAATGAAGTTAAAGTAACTTTAAACAAATGTTAAAATAACTTTAAAATAAGTCAAAGTAACGTTAGACTAAAGTTAAAGTAACGTTAAAATAAGTTAAAATATAGTTAAGATTAGTTAGAATAAGTTATAAAGTAAAGTTAAAGTAAAGTTAAAATGAGTTGGAAGTAATTAGAATAGGTTAAAGTGACGTTAAGGTAAAGCTAAAATGTGAAATAGTTTGGATTCGATAAATGGCACTATAGTTAAATAAAAAAAAACCTGACATGTAATGTAGTTAAACTAATGTTAAAGTAACGTTAAACTAATGTTAAAGTAACGTTAAAATAAAGTTAAAGTAACGTTAAAATAAGTTAAGATTAAGTAATGTAACTGAATTAAGGTTTTTTTAAATAAAGAAGTCATAAAATAAAATGAACATCTTTTATTAAAACTATTTCCTGCTACTCCTCCTTTTTCATAACAAATCATTTTTTATTTACATTGGTTCAACATTACATATACTAAACATCAATTGTGTAATCTTTTATCCAACTATTGTGTGAATTATGGAATTCAAGCCATTTCACATTTTAACTTTACTTTAATGTTATTTTATCTTATTTTGTCTAATTCTAACTTTATTTTAATGTTACTTTAACTATACTATATATCACACAAAGAAAAATGTATAGTCAAAACTAGATAGTTACAAAATATATAATCAAATATACAATCTGTATAGTCAGAAATATTATCTTCCTAAAATATTATATATTAGTATATCTAGACAATCAAATTTATTATACAGAATAAAGAACTTGACAAGAGCTTGCGCAGAAGTTTCATTACCCATCACACCCGACTGCAACTTCTTGTAGTAGACTAACTTTAAAATTCAGTGAAACACGTATTTTCAAAATAACAATATTTTATATTTTTTAAATCGACGCATTATTGAAAATTGTTTTTATGATGAATATCAAAGTTATTACTTTATTACTATTATTTGAAAAAAAGATTTTTGGCATTTCTACAAACTCTAAAACAATTTTTTCTACTTGTGTATTATTAATTTTTTGTTAAGTAGTTGTTTTATATTATTATTATTCAAAGTTTATAAACATTGTCAAATTTTTACATATTGCATTTCAGATAGAATTTTCTTAGAGAATATATATATATTCTTTCAAATCAATAAAACTTAAGATTAGCTACATAACCTTTAAACTTGTCAAAATGATTATCTAAATATTACATTTGACTATTCATTTTTCTTCTTACAGTTTTTTATGCATTTATTGTGTGATTTATCAAAGCAATTTCACCTTTTAATTTTACCTTAATGTTATTTTAACTTAGCTTGTCTTATTCTAACTAATCTTAACGTTACTTTAACATTAGTTTAACATTACTTCAACGTTACTTTAACTTATTTAACTTCATTTTAACTTATTTTAACGTTAATTTAACTCATTTTAACTTTATTTTAACATTAGTTTAACGTTACTTTAACTTATTTTAACGATACTTTAACTGATTTAAACTTACTTTGACTTATTTTAACTATGTTTTAACTTTTTTAACTTTATTTTAACTTAAAAATTTTAAATTTTTAACTTAGAAAATATTTTTATTTAAATCTATAAAAACTTAAGATTATCAAAAAAACCTTTAAACTTATTAAATGATTGAAGCATTTCAGCGGTACCGATTAATTTAAGAAAAAAAAGAAAACTTATTTTCTTTTGTTTCAGAATTTTCTTTATATAAAAATTCATGATATTTACATCTGTAATCGCTGTAAAATAGAAATTAGAATCTCTTCATGACCTAGAAAGGCTTCAATTATTTTAACAAGTTTAAATGTTATGTAGCTAACCTTAAGTTTTAAAGATTGAAATAAAAATATTTTCTAAGAAATTCTATCTGAAATTCAATACAGAAAAACTTGACAATATTTCTAAACTTCGAATAATAATAATAATATAAAAATAACGTTCAAATATGTTAAAACATAGTTAAAATAAGTTAAATTAAGTTGAAATAATGTTAAAAAAATTTAAAATAAGTTAAAGTAACGTTGAACTAACGTTAAAGTAACGTTAAAATAAGTTAAAGTAGAGGAGATCATAGTTTACCAAAATTATCACTTATCTAAAAGAAATTTCAGTTTTACTAAAGAGTGCACTTTTATGATTTTTAAAAATGTTGGGGAATTGTGCGCCACTGTCTAAATTGAGTTCAAAATAAAAAATAACGATGAATAATATAATTAAATGGTTAGAAATATTAAAATTGTTATAAATGTTTAATTATTAGTTTAAAATTAGAAAACAAAAAGTAAGAAAATGAAATTAATGGGAATCACAATTTAGACTAGTAAAATAGACTCAATTAATTACACATTTTAAGTAAACAGCTCTATCGCTTGAATCGCAATGAATATAATTGTTTTTGTTAAATTACTAAAACTATGAGTGATTTTAATAATATTTCCAATTAAATCGCCAAAAATAAGCAACAAATACTTCAACAAAAAAAAATGTCCCACAATTCCCCAAATGCTTCATTTTACAAAAAGCTTTGAATTATTTATTTATTTTAATTTAATGCAAGATTTCTTTTTTGAAGTCAAAGTACCAATGACACACAATAATTAAATAAAATATTTTCCATAATTAATTCTTGAAAATCCTTGTATAAACAATAAAAACATAGAAAACCCAAAATAAATATTTGAATGCAATTTTTCAGGTGATTTTTGTTAACGGTTGGTAGGTAATTGTAATGCGTTGTAAAGTTATGAAATGCTAATGAAAAACTACTTTGGACGAACAGAAGAAAATAATAAAAAAGTGTATGATCAAACTTGTAAATATTATTAAATAATAGAGGTGGCCCAAAATTCCCCAATCTCCCCTAATGTTAAAATATAGTTAAAATAAGTTAAAGTAACGTTGAACTAACGTTAAAGTAACGTTAAAGTAAAGTTAAAGTAACGTTGAACTAACATTAAAGTAAAGTTAAAGTAACGTTAAAGTAAAGTTAAAGTAAAGTTAAAGTAACGTTAAAGTAAAGTTAAAGTAACGTTAAAGTAACGTTAAAGTAAAGTTAAAGTATTGTTAAAATAAGTTAAAGTAACGTTAAAATAAGTTAAAGTAACAATAAAATAAAGGTAAGATATAGTTAAAATAAGTTTAACAAACGTTAAAATAAGTTAAATTAACGTTAAAGTATAGTTAAAATAAAGTTGAAGAATAAGTAGAATGAGATAAAATTACGTTAAGATAAAGTAAAAATGAAAATGGATTAGATTCAATAACTCACAAAACAGTTGGAGAAAAAAATCTAATATGTAGTATAGTTAACTAACGTTAAACTAATGTTAAACTAAAGTTAATCTTATGTAAAAGTAACGTCAAAGTAATGTAATAGGTTTCAACTATTGTTAACTTATTTTTTTTTATTAAAATCTAACTTTTGTATTAGTACACTGAGAAAAATAGATATTAAGCTTTATTATCTAGATATTAATGGTCAATATCTGTGACAGTAAACATCTTAGATGTTTTAATTTAATATCTCATATATTGGAAGAAGACTTGTTCAAACATAACCTCACATTTACAGATTATACTTTTTAATATCTAGATGATATGCATTAGCATCTTTTCTTAATGTTTAGTATATTAAGATTTTTAATATCCACTTTTCTATCAGTGTACTCGTCCCCCAAACGAGCATTTAAAGTGCTTTTTCAGGCTGTTTTTAGCACTCACCCAGGGTTAACCCCAAATTAACTATTATCCAATCATTAAAAACATTCTGTTGGTCTAACCAATCACCAATAAGAACTTGTGCGCATAGGATTGTATTTGTTAATGTTAACCTCCAACCTTTCAATAGAATGAAGTCTCCAATTAGAATCTTTCTCTTGGAATTCTTCCATTCTTTTTAAGGTTACTTGTTTAACATTTACATTTTACCAGTCATCTAATAATGTTGTAACTAAAATATCACCAGTTCTTGCGATAAATCTCTTTAAATCAGATATTTCTTCCGTTTTTCCATCGATTGAATCTTTAACAAATTTCGCGTACAATACTGTATACACTTTCAACGGATCAAACCGGTTTAACGCTTTTTTAATGTTAACCTTAAATAAACTAAATGCATCATCAAGGAATTCCTTGATGTCCTTGTAATCTAAATTCATTACAGCACTATTTTGTAACCTACCCTTAAACGCTTCATCTAAATCCACCCATTTCATTCTATCATTCGACACTTGCACACCTGCACCGCGTTTCATTACATTATCAAAATGGCAGCGCAAGTATTCCATTTTTTCAATTAAATGTAAGCACCTAGATCTTTGTGATGAAGAGAATTTGGACTTATGAAAAAATTCCCTTATAATATTCTTATACCGTTCACACTTGTTCTGCCATTTAAATACTGTAATACATTTTTCATCACCAGTCAATGATATTGTAGTAATGAGCTGACATTCCGCTGTTTTAATAAAGTTGTCAGATTCCCGAAAAAATTCATTGTACTCATCAGTGTCAATATGTTGACGAGACTTTTTAGAAGATTTACATTTTGGCATCTTAAAAGCTAAATCTAAAAAAATACACCTAAAACTGAGAAAAACTTAAAAAAAAACACCACCACCTTAATCCTAATACAAAATAAAAAAAAGCCTAAAATAAAAATAAAAAATAAACTATAATAATAAAAAAAATCAATAAAACCAACAAAAACTTTGAAAATTGACTGTGGAAACTCTGAAAATTGACTCTGAAAACCCTGAAAACCTGGAAATAGTTAGTTGCACCTTACAAGATGCAACTGATGATTGTGGCTCACGGTCCGCAACTTATACCCCTGTCCCCACCATACTCACCCCCCACTACGCCGCACCCCACTACTCCAGAGTCGCGCGCAACTCTCCTACCACAGTATAATAAACGTTGACTAATAGAATAACTTAAAGTTAACAAACTCCAAAAGAGGAATCTGTAAAGTAAAAAGTAGAACCCTGACAGAAATTGCACAAAAATATGACAGAAATCTACCTTACCGACTGATGGTAATACTTACTATCAGTCAGTAACTTACCATCAGTCGGTAAATTACCTACCTTTTTAGTAGAGCATCACCATAAAAATCATTTAAGTCAAACACCAACTGAATTTCATTTACGGGTATGAAATTTAAAATCACCCACTACAACAGAATTAAAACTATGAAAATAAAAATTCAAATATCCCTCCAAGGGAGTTTAAATTGAGTATAAAATAAAATGGCGCCATCTAACGGTGGCAGCCGGTACTAAAACTCGGTCGGTAAGGTACAACACCTCCTCTAGCTCACCTAAAACTTTAAAAATAAAAATTCAAATATCCCTCCAAGGGGGTTTAAAGTGAGAAAAAAATAAAATGGCGCCATCTTACGGTGGCAGCTGGTACTAAAACTCGGTCAGTAAGGTAGAACACCCCCTCCAGCTCACCTCAAACTTTAAAAATGAAAATTCAAATATCCCTCCAAGAAAGTTTAAATTGACACGTGGCGCCATCTAACGGTGGCAGCCGGTACTAAAACTCGGTCGGTAAGGTAGAACACCCCTTCTAACCCATTTGAAAGTTTAAAAATGAAAATTCAAATATCCCTCCAAGGGGGTTTAAATTCACATGTGGCGCCATCTAACGGTGGCAGCCGGTACTAAAACTTGGTCGGTAAGGTAGAACACCCCCTCTAGCTGACCTAAAACTTTAAAAATATAAATTTAAATATCCCTCCAAGGGGGTTTAAAGTGAGAAAAAAAATTAAATGGCGCCATTTAACGGTGTCAGTCGGTACTAAAAGTCGGTCGGTAAGGTAGAACACCCCCTCTAACCCACTTGAATTACCGACATCGGTCGGTACTTGGGCCAGAACCCGCCTAGCTATACTACTCCATTCTAACCTAGAAACAAGCACACACAAAAAAAACACTGTTTTGTAGTTTTCGCTGTCATCAGTGGAAGAATAGTTACGCCCCATCCGCTCATTTTTTGAAGAAACACTTGTAAAATTTTTGAACAATAGAGTATCAAAAATCTATTATGATATTCGTGTTCAGCACTAAATTTGACTTTAGAAATAATTTTTCCGATAATTTTTCCGACCGTTTATTACTATTTACAATGGCAGACTAAATGAGGGAAAACAAGTAAGCGAGTATATCAAAATCACATTTGGGTAGCTAATTCCTATGATAGATGGCGCCAGAAGCTCAAATGTGGCGTACAATGTTCATTTCACATGACAAGTATACAGTGTAAAAAAAACTTTAATCGGATAAATAGTTTTCTCTCGAGGACAAAGAATAGTTACGCCCCGCGAATAGTAATGCCCCACCCTACCCTACTTTTACATAATTTAAAAAAAATTTTATAAAAGTCTTATTTTTCAAAATTTTAGATTTTTAAAAGTTTAATATCTTCGGTTAATATGGACGAAAAATGTTCAATTGGGGCTCAAAAGATGCGTCTGAAAAAACTCTACAAAACTAAATACAAAACAAAACTAAACTTCTACATTTTTTAACAAAATTTTTAAAAAAGTCTTATTTTCCAAAATTTTTGATTTTTAAAAGTTTAATATCTCCGGTTGATATGAACGAAAAATGTTCAATTAGGGCTCAAAAGATGCGTGTGGAAAAACTCTACAAAACTAAAGTAAAAGATTTATAAGTGTCCTAACATTTTTTTAAGTTATGTCCAAAAAACGTTTTTTTACTAAATGAAAAATGCAAAAAAAAATAGTTAAACTTCATGAATCGGGCTGAAAATACTCTTATTTTATGTCCCCCGGGGAGGCCTACAATTTAAGAAAAAATTGAGGCCTTTAGCTCTTTCTCGTTCTGAGATATTGAGGCAAATGTAATGTTAGTACACACACACACATCGGGACAAATTTTTTTTTATTTATTTAGAACATTTATACGGGGAGTTCCTGTGCATATATAAAGTACTAAAGTATTAGGCATAATAAAAAAAATTTATAAATATGTCAAAAAATGACAATCCAAAATTTTGCTAATACAAAGCTTCCTTTATGAGGAAGCAATAAAACAATGCTTCATTTTCTAAACAAAAATAGTTAAATAATGCGTTTTTATTCTCTTAAATGTATCAAATTTGTAAAATTTCTGCGTAATTGAAAAGAATATGCATTTCTTTCTTATACACAAGCGAAAAAAAGTTGTGGCCAACTTAGGACCGCTATTTCTAAAATGTCCAAAATGCAGCTTTTCACTATTTATTGTATTAAGACTACAAAAACCATTCTATAACGTTCTAAATACCACAAAATTATAGCAAAACGAACTCTAGACACTAATATATACTTGCCAAAGTGATTAAATTTCATTTTGTTACTATTTTCGACCAATTTGCTTAGGTGGACAACTTAGGACCACTCTCCCCTACTTGAAACATAAAATGAATTGTGTCAAATAATTTTTATGTATATCAAATATTCAATTAATTGGTTGAAATAAATAAATTCCTCTTTTTAAATAAGTAGTTTATTTAAAATAATTTTTATTTATGTCAAATATCCAATTAACTGAGTGAAATAAAAAATTTGTTTTAAGATAACTCATTATTTGTGTTAAATAAATTCATTTATTAAACTATTATTCAATTATTATTAATTATATTATTATTATAATTATTATTAAATTATAAAATTTAATAAATTAAATTATTTATTAAATTTATTCATTTATTTATTAATTCAATTAATCCAATTAAGATTTACTTGATTCAACTAATTAAAACTATTTAAAGGAAATAAATTCTTATTAGATAGAAATAAAAACTTTTTAAATAAGATATTATTTTTCAAATAGTTATAATTACTTGAATTACATATTTAACTTTTTTTTAGTGTGGCTATAGTAAAGTAAAAGTTATTAATGTGAACGAACATTATGCTATATTTTCAAAATTTAAAAAATTCAAAATTAATGTTTTGAAATAATTATTGTCATCAATTTTACTCAAATTTGATACAGGGTTAATTTTAGTGTTTTTTAATAGAATTTAGTCATCAGAATGAAATTTGAGTTTTTCATTTGTTGATCATTAATTAATATAATATAATAGCAATTTTGAATTCTGTGCAATATACTGACAAAAGTTTTATATTAATTATATGGATATTGTTAATATTCTGACCTAATAGAATTCTTTTAAAAAAGTAAACTTATGATTTTAACAACAAATTTTTATTTATTTATAATTTATTTAATTAATTTTATTAATTATTTATTATTTATTTTTTTAATTTTATTTAATTTTTATTTATTTTTAATTTTTTATTTATTTAATTTATTTATTTTATTTATTTATTTTATTATTTTTATTTTCATAATTTTTATTTTTATTTTTGTTGTTTTTTTTCTTAAAATACAACCGTATAAAAATTAATTACAAAAAATTTCAATTTTTAAACTTTTAATTTTTTAATCTTTCAATATTTAAATCTAACATTAAATATTTGTTATTCAAAATTTTATTATTCTGACGATTAAATCTTAATAAGAAACACTAAAATCAACCCTGTACCAAGTTTAAGTACAATTCACAAAAGTATATTTCGAATTTTGGAAAAAATGGCATAGCTTCCGTCCATATTAATATTTTTTAATCTACTATCGCTAGGATTTCAAGTTAGGCTAATGCCTAAAAGACTGCCAAGTTTCACTTCAAACGATCGAACCGTTTTTCCGTGATACGCGGTCGAAAATTTGCGGACATACATAATCAGAGTGTCAAAACATTTATTTCACGATAACTTTGGTTATCTAAAGTAAATTATAACAGTTCCTCCATTATGTGATTAAAATTATATTAAAATTTTAATTATTATTAATGAAAATATTAAAATTATATTATATTATATTAAAATTTTAATTATTATTAATGAAAATATTAAAACTAAAACATAAATACTGTCATTAATTTACATATTTGGTTATACATATTTTATTGTTTTGCGTTACCATGGCATTTGTTTTAGTAAAAGGTATGAGAGAATATGGTCCCGTAAGTGCAAAAGATCCGAGAGTGGAGTGTACGTGATAAAAAACAAAAGAGATTACGAAAAACTTACGTTTTGACAAACACACTTTAACAATTCGGAAGAAATAATTATTGTGTTCCTTATATCCGCCATTTGTGAATTTTGGTTTTTGTTTCTACAATCTTACCGTAAATACAAAATAAACGTATTTTTTACGTAGTGAACTAAATAAAGTTTCCCATAAGAAATCCCATTAATAAAAAACAATCACTTTGAGAAGTTAAAAATTAAACAACTTACCTCAGCAATCAAATGTTTTCCACGTTTGAAACTTTACTAAAACATATTAAGTCACTTACAAGCTACTATTGTTCACAAAATAATTAATAATTACAATTATTGCATTAAAAAGTGTTGCTAGTTACCGCAGCAACAATTTTTCAAAAGCAAGTTGTTAAAAACAAAATTAAAATTAGTTCAATTTGTTAATAAAAAAATAAATAAATAAAACAAAAATTTTTTTTTTATTGAACACATACATTTTATTTTCTACGTTAAATATGACAATACATACTATGAAATTTTCAAACTTAAATCCTGAAAATATCAATATGGAAATTGATTGCAAACTCACGTTCATTGATTTTAGAAAATTTGTAATCGACATCAAACTCATGACTGTAAACTTTTTAATAAAATAAATGTAATAAAAGTAATTTAAAATTTACAAAACATCAACCGATATCACTACCAACTTAAACAATTTTCAACAAAAAAAAATTAATTAAAAATTTTGTCGAAAATCAAAAATATTATTTTGGCTTAAAAATTCGAATATATTATTTATTTTTCATTTTTATAGTGAAAATTAGTTGTATTTATATTAAAAATTAGCTACAGAAAGTGTCACATCAATTTGACAAAAATTAAAAAATTTGCATTTTTTTGATTTTTTGAATTTTGTGAAAAAGCTATGACTTTCGTTCAGCTTAATATTTTTCAATCGGATATGGCTATAAATTTAAGTTAGACTATGACCATTGGGGAGCGTTCACAAATTACGTAACATTATAAAGGGGAGGGGGGGTTAGCTATTTGTTATGTACAGCAGAAAAAATGGCGCTAATGTATGTAACAGTGTGTTACATGGGGGGAGGGGGGGTCAAAATTTTCAAAAATTAGCGTTACGTAATTTGTGAACGCTCCCTTGAGACTGTAAAGTTTCGTTTCAATCGGTCAAGTAGTCTTTGTGTTTATCCCGGACAAAATATTGCGGACAGACATACATACATACACACATACATACATACATAATTTTTTTTATTGTCATTTTTGGAATTCTTACTACTCGAATAGAAAAACTAAACATGAGTTTTCAAGTTCTATGCAATGTACAAACAAATGTCTGATCTTATTTATAAAGATTTCGATTATAGAATCAAAGCAACACAAACAGTAATGTGTATTTAAACTCAAAAATAAATTACGAAAATTTAATTATACAGTTTCGTAATTTATAATCAGTCAATATATTGTGTGAAGTTAGTTGCAGTGCGTAAAATAAATTTCAGTGCGTAAAAGTTACTTTTACGCACTATTTCAAAAAGTGACACTTTACATAGTTTTTCGTACGTAAAATTCAGTTTTAGAGGTTAGTGCTGCAAAAAATATATTTTAGTTGTTATTTTTCATTTTCGAAGCTGTTTATCTTTAAAGCCTTTTCCTTAAAATGTGCGAATTTTTCTTTTGTTTTTATTATTTACCTGCATTGTTTTGAAAAAATTAACGCGAATCACTATCAAATCAGATGCTTTAACTAGATTTATATTTTAATCGAACTAAATAAAAAATTTTATACTTGAGTGTGAAATAAAGTTGTTTCAATAAAAAGCCTTACAATTAAAAAAAATGAATTGAAAAATTGAAGTTCAGAAGTAACACTTTCTAAAAAATTTTCCATGTTATAATGTAAACCTAATGTTTTCAAGATTTCTGAAAAATTATTTTATTAATATACTAAAACTATTTTCTTGTAATATTCATAATAACTGTGTCAATCTATTTTTTAGTTAAGATATAATTCGTGAGGAATAAAGATAAAGATGAATTGTTTAAATAACTCTCTTATTGTGGTAATTATTTTATACATAACTTAGGTAGTATTACCCAGATAACACGTAAGCTTGCGGCAAGCTTGTGGCAAGCTTTCCAAGCTTACAGCGCAAGATTGACGCAAGCTTGTCTGAGATAGCAAAATGTCTACTGTATAGCAAGCTTTCCATGAAAGGTTGTTGTAATCTTTCTGTGAAAGGTTCCTGCAATCTTGCCTTGAAATATTGCTACAAGATTGTAAGGAAAGATTGCTCTAAGCTTACTACCCAAGGTTTCTGCAAGCTTGACATTAAGCATTTCTACATGCGTTGCAAGATTGTTACAAGCTTGTTGTAATTTTTATTGATTTTGGAACTTAACATTGAAGAGAAATGTTTGAAAATATATTCGAAGGTGCTGGGAATTAAACCTGAGTTCGACGGATGCTAACTAAAGACCCTAACCGATAAGCTAAACAACCAACTATTAAACAAAAAAAATCTTGCCTTTAACCTGAAGCCCATAAGATGATTTGCAGGTTAAAGGCAAGATTTTTGTTTGTTTGATAGTTGGTTGTTTAGCTTATCGCTTACGGTCTTTGGTTAGCGTCCGTCAAACTTGGGTTCAATTCCCAGCATCATCGAATATATTTCCAAAAATTTCTCATCAATGTTAAGTGGACGTCAGAAAGATCTACAAATTAAAAAACTAAAAATATTTTTTTATTAATTTTGAAATTAATTTTTAAAAAATTGCAGCAAGCTTGTAACAATCTTGCAACTCACTTGCGGCAACATTTCTTATTAGCATGTAGAAATGTTTCATGGCAAGCTTACAGAAACCTTGCGTTGTAGGCTTAGTGCAATCTTTTCTTACAATCTTAAGGCAATATTTCATGGCAAGATTGCAGGAACCTTTCACAGAAAGATTACAACAACCTTTTATGTAAAGCTTGCTATACAGTAGACATTTTGCTATCTCAGACAAGCTTGTGGCAGCAATCTTGCGCTGCAAGCTTAGCAAGCTTTCCAGCTTGCCGCAAGCTTACGTGTTATCTGGGTAATCTCTAACTTAGTATTAATATCTAACAGCACATTGGAAATTTTGTACAATTTTCTTTTTAATTTCCTGTTTTTATTACATCAAAAGGAATGTCTTGTGTTTTATTGTAAACTTTTTGTGCTACATTCTCAAATATTCTGCCCTCATTTCACAAACTGGATCCATGAAATTTGTTAAATTCTTCCTCTATTATAATTCCAGCGTTTAATAATCTATCCGAAGGATACATTAATCCTCCTCTCCACAGTGGGCCAGAATCGCTAGTTTTTGGCCAAAATTAATAATTCTCAAAAAGCGTGAAATTTATGCCTACTAAATATGCTGTCTATTGTTTTTAGGGTCGCTGATTACGAATATGAAGTCATATTTAAAAAATTCAAAATGGCGGATCCAATATGGCGGACATAAAATTAAAAAAATTATTTAATTTTCATATAGCATTATATCAGGGCGTTTTCTGAGTCGTTAATTACGAATACGAAGTAAGATTTTAAAATTCAAAATAGCGGGTAATTATGTCAGACATAAAATTAAAAAAATTATTCAATTTTCATTAAACTTTATATCAAGGAGGTTTTTGGGGACGCTGATTACAAATATTAAGTCAGATTTTAAAGAAATTCAAAATAGCGGATTCAATATGGCAGTAGACATCAAATTAACCCTTTAAGGCCCGACTTTTTTTAAGTGATGCGATTTTCGTCATACTCTGTACTTAAGGGTTTTTGAGGTCGCTTATTACGAATCTGATGTTAGTTTTTTAAAATTCAAAAAGGCGGATCCAATATGGCGGACGACTTTTTTAAAATTTCATCGGATTCACTTGAAATTCGTTACTCGGGGGTTTATGTGGTCGCTGGTTACAAATCTGATGTTAGTTTTTCCAAATTCAAAATAGCAGATCCAATATGGCGGACGACTTTTTTAAAATTTCTTTGGATTCACTTAAAATTCGTTACTCGGGGGTTTGTGGCGGATAAAATATTTGAAAATTGAGTTAGGCTCATGGAAATTACCACTTGCAGGTTTTTGGGTTCGCTGATTACGAATCTGATGTTAGATTTTCAAAATTCAAAATGGCGAATTTAAAATGGCAGCCGAATTAAAAAAAATGAATTAATTGGCTTGAAAATTGAATTTTGAAAAACTGACATCGGATTCGTAATCAGTGACCCTACAAACACCCTAGTAACGATTTTTAAGCTAATTAATTAATTATTTTAAAAAGTCGTTCGCCATTTTGAATCTGCCATTTTGAAGTTTGAAAAACTAACCTCGGATTTGTAATCTGCCACCCCAAAAACCCCTGAGTAACATGTTTCAAACCAATTAATTCATAATTAGAAATTTTTTTTTGACCCTATTTTTGACCAATTTTTTTATACAAGACCCTTATTATTTTTAGGTTTTTACCATGAAGATGATCTAGTCGCCAATTTCTGAAAAATCCAAGGTACAGTACCGTCCGCAATTGTCAGTCCACCCATTTTTAAAGGAATGACAAAAATTTTTTAACATAAAATTCATGTAAACTAAAATTTTTTTTGGTTTATATTTTGAAAGACGATAAAATTTTGAAAAGAATAAGACCTTACAGAAGTCATTTGGCCAAAATTTGTAGAAGATATTCCTAAAAATCGTCATTTTCAATGTTTTACAAAAATTTAAATAACTTCTAAAATAATGAACGCTTTTTAATAATCTTAGGCTTATTTTAAAGGTCTTTTTCTACGGAATAATAATTACTTATAGGCATTAACCTGTCATTTTTAACTTGGAATAAGCATGACGTCAAAATTAGACAAAAAAATTAGGAAAAATTTGAAATCAATTTTTTGTACTAAAAACTATTCTAGAACATATATAAAACATGATATGGTGTAGATTTTTCAAGAAAATTTAATAAAAATATATGTTTGAATTTCAAAAATTATTTTTCTTTTAATAATATTATTTCAAATTTTTTGAATTTTTTTGTCCAACTTTGACGTCATGCTTATTCCAAGAAAAAAATTAAAGGTTAATGCCTATAAGTAATTCTTATTCTGTAGAAAATGGTCTTTAAAATAAGCCTAAGATTATTAAAAAGCGTTCATTATTTTAGAAGTTATTCAAATTTTTGTAAAACATTGAAAATGACGATTTTTAAGAATATCTTCTACAAATTTTGGCCAAATGACTTCTGTAAGGTCTTATTCTTTTCAAAATTTTATCGTCTTTCAAAATATAAACCAAAAAAAATTTTACTTTTCATGAATTTTATGTTAAAAAATTTTTGTCATTCCTTTGAAAATGGGTGGACTGACAATTTCGGACGGTACTGTAGATGCCTCCTTACTTCTCGAATTAAAAGCAGAAAAAAAATTTACAAATATTTTTAAACACAAAAAATTATGGAGGAGGGAGTCATCTACCTTGGGTTTTTCAGAATTAAATACACAGAAAAAAATGCGAATGGTAAAAACAACCACATTTGTGTAGTTAGAAAAAAAGTAGTTAAAACTACCATATTCAGCAGCATTTTAACTACACTTCCTCAGTTAGTGGAACCAAAATGAAGTAGTTGGTTTTATGTAGTTAAAATAACTACTTTACGTAGTTGAAATAACTAACAGATGCTTGTAAATGGCTCAACTATAGTGTAGTAGTAAAAACTATTGTTAAAAATAGTTAATTTTACTATTGTGGTAGCAAAAATAACTATTTTGTATTAGTTGCAAACAAAATGAGACTTACTGTTTTTATACAGTAAATACAACCTCTGAAAGTTGTTACTTTTATGATTTATGTAGTTAAAACAACTATTTCTTACTAGTTGCAGAGAAAGAAAGAAATTTACTGTTTTCATATAGTATATAATGGACTTTTCAACAAAAATAGAAAACAATTTAGAGGATCAAACAGAACCACTGTCTACTAGAACTTTAACTGCATAATTTTGTATGATGACGGTAACATATAGCAAGGGTTCTGTACTTGACGAAATAGAGGGAGGGTAACAAAGATCGGAGAAATTGAAACAGGCGTCAGTTGTGTCACAGGAGTCATTATTTTGCATTAATTCAATTTGTTCTTGGGGAAGGGTCACAGATAAGGGGGATTCAATATGAGCAGAATTTACAATTTCGTTTTTAACAATGAAATTTTTGTTACTTTCTATTTTATGTAAATCCTTTTCATAAATAAAATACTTATTATTTTCACAAAATATGAAAATGTCAAGATCTTGTGGACTGTAAACACCAGTAATTTCTGAAATGTCAGTTTCCAAATTTTTACATTCGATTTCTATTTTATTAAATAGATTATTTTTCCTTTTAGTTGATTTTTGTTCTTTATTTGAGAGTTGGTCATTAGGGGAGTTGGTCACTAGAATTTTTGAATTCTCAGGTGTAGAACTATTGAAGTCATTGGGTTCAATTCCTATAGAAGAAAAACCTTGGTCGCCATGTTGAGGTTGCTCAATTGATATCAGGACCGCCTTAACCTCTTTTAACGATCCTGGTTGGATTTTCCCGAACAATTTGGGCATTTTGGCTTCGTAACTCCTTTTTGGCCACAACCATAACAAAATATTATTTTATTTTCTTTACAATCAATCTGAAAGAATTTTATCTACAACCATAAATCAATTAACTAAATATAATAGAGTATAATTTTCTGCTTTGGCTTGCCCCACGTTGGGCGCCAAAATTTATAATGGACTTTTCAACAAAAATAGAAAACAATTTAGAGGATCAAACAGAACATTACTATATCGTTACATTTTAAAAATAAGCAATTTTTAAAAGATAAATAAACAACTGCTATGTTTATTGTTAATAACAATAAACAAACTTTATTCACTATTTTCAATAAACAAATAAACGACAATATTATCAATAAAGGAAACAAGATAATTTTACTTTAATTATGCCAAAGTCTTTAAGTCCAAAATAATTGGGAAAGGAGTGAAGGAAGAAGTCTAATCTTTTTATTTCTACAACGTAGTGGTGCTAAACTCAGCAAGGTTGGGCGCCAGTCCTTTCTTGGGACAAAAAAAATAAAAATAAAGTATTCAAAATTAAAATTTTAAAGGTACTGGCAATTATCCAGGAAACTAGGCCACCAGGCTAATCCTGCGATAATCGACAACAAAAGATAAAAATATTCCTTAAAACCCGGAAATTTAAAGAAATCATACAACAACAACAAAATAATATCCACAAAATTATAGAATCAAAGAAAAGACTTCAGAAGGGAAAGAAATGTTTGGCTAGCTAATCAGGATCATTTGATCAAAGGGTAGAGTGTCATGGTTCGAGAAAATTATACTCATGAAATTCAATTTAAATGTAAGGCAATTTATTAACTAAACTTTTAATTAATTCATAATTTCTAACAATTTAAGAAATAGATTATATTAGCAAGATCATACTCTATAAACAATTCTTTCAGATCGAAATTACAATTTTAATATACTAATAGGTTCTTTAGTCGAATGTTACAAAAAAGGGTCACAATATCGATAATGGGGACGTAAAAATAAGGTAACGAAACTAATAAGCGAGTTAATATTAAATAACAAAATCATAAATTACATAACTAGGGCGAAAATAGGTAACGGGGTCGTAATAATTTCACTAGGGTAAAAAGGTAACGGGGTCGTAAACAATTTCATTAGGGTAAAAAGGTAACATGGTCACAAAAAAAAGGAATTGAAAGCAACACATCATAAATTGTTATAAAGTTTCAAGAAAATTGTTAAGTAATAAATTTTAATATTTTAACAATAAATACTCAGGCGAAACGACATTTTTCTCTTTACTTTTAAATTATTAAAATCGAAATTGGTTTATTAATTTTGAAAAACATGCGGTCGAATGACCATTTTAACAATAAGGCTAATCTCGAATTAAAGAGAAAAAAAAATGAAATTGTTCTTATTTAATTAAAAGGGACACATTATATTTTCGTCTATTTAAAAGGGACACATTATAAATTACTCACTTTCCAAAAAAAAAATCCGGTCTTACTCGAGTTCCAAAACGTCTGCGATTCTCCTTTTTGGCTTCCAATAGGTGAAACACAATGTTTAGCTTCTCACTGCTGCCACGGGAAAGAAAACGAACACGAGGATCGTAGCACGCCGTAGACTCTCCTCTCTCCCACTTATCCCTCCCGATAGCCACCAAGAACTTGTATTACTCCGCCGAGACGGAGTGAAATGCAGGAGCGTAGTTATTAGTAAAAGAGGTTATGATAAACATAACCTTTACTAGTTTTCTGCTTCCTGTATTTCTCGCTTTGCATCCTCAATTTAATTATCGTTTATTAATAATAAATTATTAATAATTTCGGCTCCCTTGATTCTGATTTCTTAAAAATCAAAAGGTATGAATCAAGGCCGGATAAAAGATAAAATTAACCCGGGCCTGGGCAACAGGTTGTCGATACTACACTAGAGAATTGTCGAAATAATATTTCACAATTTATAAGATAAAATTAACCATCCGAGCTGAGATAAAATTCAAAACAGCGTAAGCCAACAATTAAATGCAAGGAGGTTAAAAGCGATAATTTGATAATAAAATTAGATGCAAAGGAAAGATGGTAACAATAACAATTTTCTTAGGGGTTTTGGGTCACGTTGTTGTTTCATCGAAACAAGGTAAGCAGGAAGGAGGCATTACGCATGTGCAATAGTCCACGTGACTCAAATAAACACAGAGCGGGAAATTCTCGCTCGTTCAAATAATATGCAAAATAAAATAAAAACAATAATGTTTTAATTCGTAAACAAGAAATCATAGGGAAAATTGTGCCACGTCGCAAGTAAAATCAATTGTTGAAAATAGTTATTTTTACTATTTATGCAGTTGAAAAGATCATTTTTTTCTACAGAGAAAAAACGTGAGTGGTAAAAGCATCCACATATGTGCAGTTAAAAAAAATAGTTAAAACTACCATATTCAGCAGCATTCCAACTAAACTTCCATAATTAGTGGAACTAAAATTGAATAGTAGGTTTTATGTAGTTAAAATTACTACTACACGTTATGATTGTAAATAACTCAACAATAGTGCAGTAGTTAAAAGTACTGTTAAAAATAGTTATTTTCGGAATTTCTGCAGTAGAAATATCCATTTCTTGCTATTTGCAAAATAAATTAAAATTTACTGTTCCAAAGAGTAAAAACAACCGCTGGAATTTGTTATTTTTGTGTTTAATGTAGTTAAAAGAACCAATTCTTACTAGCTTTTAATAATTTATCTCTATGGTGGTAAGAAACATTTATTTTTATAATTACAAAAGTCATAAAAGTAACAATTTTTATGTTATTTTTACTATATGAAAATAGTAAGTTTAATTTTTTTATAACTAGTAAAAAGTGGATAATTTTACTACAGAAATTCTGAAAATAACTATTTTCAACAGTACTTTTAACTACTGCACTATCGTTGAGTCATTTAAAATCATATGCTGGCTACATTTCAACTAAGTCTTTGAGCTTAAAAAATTAGTTACTGCAACTAAACGGAGTAGTTATTATGACTGAATCTAAGAAGAATGTCCTCAAGTACAATGCCAGTCATCGCAGCGTGCGAGCGTGGTTAGGTGATCGGTTTGCGAATGTTAGGGTCGTGCGTTCAATCCCTGGCGTTTGGGGATTTTTCTCTGTTAGGTGTATAAAAATTTAATATATAAATTATATATGAACAAAAATAGGTAAGAGAAAATATAAAAAAATGGACCTCAATAATAATAAAAAACAAATAAATAATTTCATTTTACTACTTTAAATAGTTAATTTAACTATTTTTTACAATTGTTACAACTACAATTTGTTACGGGCGCCTATAGGAACTATGAAAATTTAGTTACTACAACTAAATGAAGCAGTTAGTATGACTAACAACAAATAGTTAAGATAACTGTTTTAGTACTTAAATTTACTGTAAAAATGGTATTTATTACCACATTTTACAGTTAGACTAAACATTCTGTCATAGTTCATTTTACAAAATAATGTTACGGGCGCCTATAGGAACTACAGGAAATAGTAAAAAATTAGTCAAATTTACCATATTTTTTTTGTGTGTAGAAAACAAAAAATATCACAATTATCTCTCCAATCAATTAAATTTTGATAAAAAAAAAATTTCCAACCGAAGGTGAATGACTCCTTTCTCCTCCATATAAGAGCAGAGAAAAATTTACAAATATTTTTAAACACAAAAAATATGATTAATCCAATCCAACGAATTATACGCAAAAAACCACAATTTTATAATTTTTTTATAGTTTTCACCATGAACATCAAATTTGCGCTAATTTTCATTATCATTTTCGTAATCAACGCATCAAATACGTTGGTATACCAATTTTTTTTGAAATCGGAGGTCCCCCTTATTCGGAAGTAATCCACTTTATTTATGTAAAATTAGATATTGACAGTGATTCATTTTGGAAAAATTAATTAAAGGGGGGTTTACGAATTGTGACGTAATTTAGAGGGAGGGGTTCCTTTAGATGTTACGTAGTGTGACAAAGAGGGGAGAGGGTCAAAAATTGGCTGAAAACGCGTGACGTAATTTATGGACGAAGCCTTTTAATTATTATTGAATTTGTAGGCTCTAAACAATTTTTAATAATAAATTGTAAAAAAATCTCATTGTGCCGCGTGCGTGCGACCTGCACGGACAGCTTCAAACACAAAGTTAAAAAAAATTAATTTGTTTAAAAAAATTTTTCATTTTTTTAATAAAAAATAAAAAAAAAATTTTGTTATGATTATTCAAAAGTAGAGAGAAAAACAAAACTTTTTTTCTTTTGTCAAAAAATGAAAAGAAGCAATTTTTTTGAGTTATCTGACATTAAAAATATACCTACATTTAAAAAACGAAAATTTTGAAAATTCATAACTCAAAAATTTGACCTCAAAAAAAAGATAAAAAAATACGTACCTATGTTTTTTTCAATACAGAATAGAAAAAATATATTTTTGGACGACTTTTAGAGGTGGACTGAAATCTCACGTGGAATTGCCCATATACATTGTTCATGTAACTAAAATACTATTGTATTTTAGTATTTTTTATTTTTTATTTATATTTAATATATATTAAAATTATATTATATATATATATATTATATATAATAAATAATAATAATAATATATATAATTATATATATTATTATATTATATTATATTATATTATTTTTTATTTTTTTTTTATTAGAAAAACCTTAAAAACTATTACAAGAACGCAAAAAAACGCAAAAATTTTCTCTCTCTTTCTCTCTTCATTGTTATTTTGCATTCTTAATCAGATTAAAGTTTTATGTTTTTTCTTTATTAAAAAAGACAAGAAAATTGTAATTGTTATTTTTGAGGTGAATGAATGACATTTTATCACGGAAACTGTGAAATGAAAGATGAAACGAAATTAGCCTTGGGTACACTTGTCATGTAGAATTGTCATTTTGTCAGTTATTGTAGCCAACGGTTTCCATGATTCATATAATGACATGTTTGCATGACGGAAACATGTGTCCCATTGTCTGTTTGCGTAATGGCCATGCATTTAGGATAAAGTATACAACCGAGAAGAACAGTAGATGGTTTTTTGTAATTGTCCCAGAGAATATAAATCATATTCTCTCAAAAACAAATGTAATATATTTGAATACTTGTATTTAATAATAATTAACTATATAGAATATTAATAATAGTTTTGACAAAAAAATTTATTGAGACCAGGGAAATTATATTTAAAACAACAAACAAGAAAAAAAGAAGCAACTGGGTCGGTCCATCCCTAAAAAATCAAAGTTGTTTACGATTTACGAGGTTTTTAAATTTTCTTTGAAATTTTGAAAATAGTATATCTCAAAGGAAAATGAATGAAATTCAATGAAATTTTCAGGAAATACTTATTATTTACAGACAATTTAAGAAAATATTTTATTAAATAAACAATTTTTTGAAAAGTGCAATTTTTTTTGCTTTTAATAACAATGATTCGATTCCCACGTATTTCACGAGTATTTAAAAAAAATTGATGCAGGGTCTGAAACTTTAGGAGATATTGAATTTTTTGTCCTTGCGCGCACCCGTAAAGAGCGCATTTTCAGGCTATACTCTACATACAAACTAATGTTCAAAATTACCTATAATTCGTAAATTTTAACCGAATTAAATTTTTCTTTTTGGAGAATGTCAGGCTATAAATTTGTAAGAATATTGTGCATTTTTTAAATTTATATTTGTTTAAACAAATTATTATTATTATTATTATTATTATTATTATTATTATTATTATTATTATTATTATTATTATTATTATTATTATTTTTTTTTTTTTGCTTAGGGACTTTTGGGAAATCTGCCTACAGATACCTTGGATTCCGCACTCCAAGGTTATGTGGGGTTGGTATGATAAAAAAAACAAAAAGAAATATAAGAAAAATAAATAAATGTTATAATAAATTTAACAAACTGGCGACCTACTACCAGCCCGACCCACTAAAACCCGTAACCCTTCTTTTGGAGCCCTTTACCCTCCCTCGGAACTGTCGTAAGACTTTAGCCTTCGGGGGTGGCGCTCCGACTCTGTCGCTAATGCAACTTTCTGCTTTTCTCTGCGGTTATCCTGCGTTAATAGTAAAAATTTAAAACTATTTCAATATAAAAGCGGAATTAACAGCACAACAATAATAAAAAAAAATGTTTAATCAAGTGTAAACAGTCAAAAGATAAAATTGCAAACGGATATATAAAAAAAAAGAAAAAAAAATAATAAACTCGTATATAATATTAAAAACATAAAACGGAATAAATTAAAATTGTATAAGGACAAATAAATCACAAAATAAATTAATAAAAAACAAACAAAACAAATTAAAAGCTGTTTAAATTACGCTTTTTGGCGGCCGTCGAGATCCTTCCTCGACATAACCGAGATTATGAAGTTCTCGACTTGCCGCCAATTCTCCTCTGACTGGGTCATCAGCGATACCATGTTCTCCGGTGTAACTTGACTGTTTACACCTTCGAACATGGCCCGCCTCTCCAAGTCCCATTTTCTGCATGAGAAGAGGGTGTGCTCCGCGTTGTCCTCAGGGAACTGGCAATATGCACACACCTCGTCCTCGCGTAATTTAAAGCGACACAGGTACGAGTTAAAACACCCGTGACCTGTGAGCGCCTGAGTCATATAATAGGAAACCTGACCGTGTTTCCTATTTATCCAGGTGTCGAGTGCCGGGATAAGGCGATAAGTCCATCGACCTTTTTCCTCACCATCCCATCTTTCTTGCCATCTTTCTATGAGCCTGTGCCTCGCTTCTTTGCGAATCAGGCCCTTGCTTGGTCTTAATTCCTCATCAAAGGAACTTCTATTATTATTATTAGTATTATTATTATTATTATTATTATTATTATTATTATTTACTAACTTTTTACATATTGTACTTAGAGAGGTGTATTTTTTTCTAATTTTGAAATTTACCGGACCTTACATAAATATAGATGTAGATTTAAAACATAATTATTAATATTTAAGCAAGATTTAACAAATTTTTATTGTTTATTACTAATTATTTACAGAATAGTATACTAGAAAGATGCAGTTTTTTCTAATCATGCAAATTTACCAAACTTTTTCAAATCCTGATTTACATTAAAAATAAAATTATAATTTAAACAAAAATAAGAATAATAATGATTTGTTTAAAAATTGTTTAAATAATAATTGTACTTTTAATTTTAATCTGGGTAGGTCCATGCCAAAAAAATTTAAGTTGTCACCTAGTTCTTTGATTTCTATGAAACTTCGAGAAATTGTCACAGAACACATGCAAATGAAAAGTGTGAAAACGATTTTATAATTATTTGTTAATAACAAGATTATAAATATGAAATAAAAAACGAATTGCCTATATTGAAAGCTTTTGAAATTTAAATACTTTCGGAGACATTAAGAGCAAAAACACTTTATTGAGTTTACAAAATTAAGTGTCTCGTTATTAACAAATAATTATAAAATCGTTTTCACACTTTTCATTTGCATGTTCTTTGTGACAATTTCTCGAAGTTTCATAGAAATCAAAGAACTAGGGGACAACTTTAAATATAAAACCTCGTAAATCCAAAATTTTTAAAAAAATTTAGAAATCGATTTAGGGGTTTTTACTGGCATGTATTGCACTTTAAAATTTCAAAGTTTCAACAAAATCGAAGAAGTAGGGGACAACTTTGATTTTTTAGGCATGGACCTACCTAACTAGTTTGTACAGAAGCACGAGTGTATGTATGTGTGGAAATAAAATATCGAGAGTTCCAGACGTTTGTACCAGAAGAGATTCTCTTCATCTCGGAGTCATGTATCATTCTCACTATTATTATGCTTTTACCACCCCCGTGACAAGTTGAACAGACACTCTGACTATCTTTCTTCAATATTCTCTCTTCTTCACTTTCCTTCAGTCGCCTCTCTTCAAACGAAGACAAAGTGGGTGACAGAAGTTCTTCGAGAAATTCAGCTGCGATTATTAATAAAGAGCCATTGGTCTCTAAAATAACACTCGCTCAAGTTGACAAATTATTAATTTATATGTTTTTCTCAAAACAGACATTTTTCTGCTGTTTCCAATAAGAAATGAATTGTTTTTCCAATTGTCATAAAGTGATAAATGTTTTTTATTTTATTTCAAATGTTTAAACCAATAATAATATCTAGTTGGTGGTTAGATATACGTGTTTATAAAATTTGCGACGAAAGAGAAATGTAATAATTTACTGAATGAAGGATATTACAGTCATAGATAATTATTCACGTGAAATTTATTTCATCGATAGAGTATGGTGAGCCCATCTAAATCTTTGCGCTTGAGAGCGCGTTCAACTTTGTCGTTAGTTGCGCGGTCACCGGATCGTGTAATGTAGATTGCACATACACGAGTATCGACATAAGACCAAGCAAGTTTTCAAGACGCGAGGAGAGTTACGAGCCGAACCAATGAGATACGACGCCCACGCCGCAGTTTGACATCGAGCAAACTGTGACAGTTGTAGAAGATAGGATATTCTTTCTGTTTTTGCGTTACATGCGCTAAGATATCTCCACAGTTATATATATGTCCTTAAAAAACGTCTCAAAAACAAGTCGCAATTTCTTGCGGATGTCTGTGGGATGTCTTTTTCGATATGGTTCCGTGTGGGTTTTAAATATCTTTTCCTCATATATAGTGACAAAATTTTTATTTTATACAAAATTAAAATTTTCTCTATATTGTCAGGTATAAATAGGGTAGAGGGCCTTATGATGGGCAGAGCCCCAAAATGGACATTTCGTTTAAAATTTTTGTATAATTTTGTTATTTTTGTTGCTCGTATTGACGAAGTTTTTGAGGCACAATCGAAGAAAAAAAAGATGTAAACGGTTTCAGACTTCGTTTTTTATATTTTCATTTTTGTTTTCGATTACAAACAATCTTCAATAGTTTTGTAATGTTTTTTGGAGATTATTAACAAGGTGTTCATCTTGGGGCCCCTTTTCTTACATTGAAAATTTTGACAATTTGAAAAAATATAAGATGGCGCTAGTCTTGTAATGTACACTTACCTAATAAGTATAAAGTGTTCCAGGATTGAGATAGAAACTTGAAAATCCTACGCCATTGCATATAATATAGAAAAATGGCAGACTAATTCCGGATTAAATACGGACAGAACCTGAATCCAAAAATTCTCCGGAGTATACCTAAATATCTACGAATTCTCTTAAATAGTCAAAAAACTAAAAAAATCTTAAAATAACACTGAAAATCGAATTTTTTGAAAGGAATAAAAGTCAGTTAACTGATTTTGACATATTTTCACCCTAATATACTCGAAAAACATAATTGTACACAAAAAAGTCGTAATTTTTGGAAAAACCACTCTCTATTTATATTTTTTGTGCACTTTTTTGAAAAAAATTCAATATTCCGACTCCATTATCTCCGACATTATTGGATATGCGATTTTACTACCTGAGACTTTTTTTCTCGGTTTTGCATCATCTACAACTTTGCTGTTGACAACTTTTTTCTAAACCCTAAACTTTTCGAGTTATTTGCAAAAAACTAATTTTTATTACATTCTCATCACATGAGAAAGTATTAGTTTTGGTCGAAAATTGACTTTTAATAATTTTATGAAATCTTTACGTTCTGAGGTCCCCTGAACCCGAAAAACATGGTCCGGCGAGTCCGTCTGTCTGTGTGTCTGTCTGTCTGTCTGTATGTATGTTCGTCTGTAGACCAAAATGTTGTTGACACAATAACTTTTAAAAATCTTATCTGATCGTTTTTAAATTTAACACACTTAAAGTTGGTGTAAAAATGAAGGTTAAGTTCGTTAACCAGCCATTTTCGTTGAAAACTACAAAAACTACGGTAGGTTCAAAATTTTGAAAACTCAATTTTTTCAAATTTCAGAATTTTTAACTTTATATTATTTTAGATTGGGAAAATACAAACAACTTTTCTCTACAACATTTTTTCATTAAAACTCTATTTTCGAAGTTATAGTCTCTTAAATGGTCAAAAAAACTAAAAAAATCTTAAAATAACACTGAAAATCATTTTTTTTTAAAAACTTTTTTTTTTTTTAAGTTTTTGGGCCCGACCAGTTCTACTGTGTTAAAAAAATTTATTGTTTTTTAAAATCTTAAAACTTTTATAAATATCTGTTGTTTAGAATATATAAAGTAAAACTTTTAACTGTTTTTTTTAAATTTGAAATTTTTTGTTTGCATTAGAACAGAATACTACATCATTTTAAAAAATAATTAATAACTTAAAATGCGTTTACAGTAAATTAATGAAATTTACACTGACTACACATAGTAGTTCAGTCTTTCAAATAAAAATATTTTCACGATTGTAAATTTAAAAATTTCATATTTTTAATAATAATTTTATAAACAATTTTAATTTTTTATATGTTTTACCCCTCGAATTGCATTGAATCTCATAAGAAGTATACTATGTAGTTATTATTATTTTATTATTTTTCTTATCTAAAGCGCCTAAAAACTAGGGTTATTTTTAAATTTTGCAAATAATTAAGATGTTCATAAAAACATAAAGATATTTTATGATTTAATCAATTTGAGCAGCAGTTTATACAAATAATTGTTATTGACAAATGAAGGGCTGGCTGCAATAAGGGGACGAACGCGTGGTTGAAAGGAATAATACTAGTCAAGTAGCAGTGAGCGTCTTAAGGCTTGTCACTGTTACCCGACTTGTATTTTTAAAATATTGTAGCTTCTTCAACAACCCATATTTCTGCGAAAATATTTAGTAGTTAAAATAATTTCTCATTTTCGATCAGCAAGAACAAAAATTTGCATTTAAGTTCACTTAATCTCGCAATTATCAGCAAGCAAAAATATGTGATGAGAATGTAATCCTTAAAGTCGTAGTAACTTTAAGAAAAAATAATTCCTTGAAACATATAATAGAAAAAAGGAAAAGAACGCAAATAATGCACAACGGTCGTGGATGACTGCGAGCGAAGCGAGCTATTTGCGCGCGAAGCGCGCAACAATCCTCGGAGCGCGAAGCGCGACGACCAAAATTCGCGCGCCCCGAGGCGCGCTGAAACTTGCGAGCGAAGCGAGCCTCCCGCGCGAAGCGCGGAAGAGAATGTGTCCGCCCGAAGGGCGGGCAGATTTTTTATTCCTAATTTTAAATGTTTTAAATCAGATGCATTCCAACGATTTTGAAAACCCCAGACAGTGAATCCGATTAATTTTTAATGTTTTTGATCATCATAACAGGTCCGCTGTTTTTATTTTTTAAGTCTGATATCTTATTAATAATCAGATTCGTAATCAGGGACTAAAAAACCGACAAATACCAAGTTTCTTAGAAATCCAACAGTTTTTAAAATTCTCATCCGTCATATTGGATTCGCCATTTTGAATTTTGAAAATTTGACTTCAGATTGAAAATCAAATACCCCAAAAATTTAATTAAAAATTAAATTTTATTTTATTAAATTTTTAAAAAAATTTTTTAAAATGATAACTGTGATCATGGATATTTACTTCCGGAATTTTGCTGATACGTTACTTCAAGTGAGGCCTACAAGGGAAGTGTTTCCTGGCATTTATGATTAGAAGTGAATCCCGATCATTCAAGAGTGCCAGGAAAACGAAAATTCATCGACAGGGCATCGCAGCTGTCAAAACACTGGTCACAGCTATCTTGCTGACCAGTAGTCGCATAGTATTAAAAACTGTTGATTTTTGTGACAAAATCGTAGAACTCTTGACAGAGTTAATATAATTTAATAAAAAAATTGTACATACATCAAACCTGAGTTTCTGTAGATTATGGGGAAAATACGGAAAAACTCCTAGAAAATGTTTTGACCTATAAAACAATTACGCAAAGTTGAAATTTGACTAAAGAAAATATGGCCTGAAGTGTCAAAATGTTTCCGTTCTAGGCGAAACTCTCATGTTTTATGTTTTTTGGGTCGCTGAAAACGAATATGACTTTAGGAATTCAAAATTGCGGATCCAATATGGCCTACTTAAAGTGTCAAAATTTTCCGTCCTAGTCAAAACTCTCATTTTTTATGATTTCTATATAAAATATTTGTAACTTTCAAAGTGTAAAAAATTTTCTACATTTTTTTAACAATTCAGTCATCGGGTTAGTATTCAGCATAAAAAACTACGTAAGTGTAGTCGATGCAGATAATGATTTAAACGCTTTTGTGTTATCAGCACAATAAAAACCAATTTTCTTCAGTCAAATTCCAACTTTGTAATTTTTTATAGGTTAAAACATTTTCTAGAAGTTTCTCCGTATTTTGTCTATAATCTATAGGAACTCAGCTTTCATGTACAATTTTTTTTATTAAATTATATTAACTCCTTCAAGAGTTCTACGATTTTGTCACAAAAACCAACAGTTTCCCACACTGTGCGTCGTCACGTAGCGCGCTTTGCGGAGACTAAATGAACTCTTTTATGAACTCTTTTCGACAGTCGGTAAATTACCTATTTACTGACTAGCGCGCATCGATTATAATCGGAAAATCTTTTTAATAAGTGCGCATGAGACTCACCACGTTGCCGAGAAGCTCATATAGTATAATTTTCATTAAAGTTTAATACTTCTAATATAATAACTTTCTTTCCGTGTAGAGTGCAGCCGCGTTTTTGCATAAATTACAAAAAATCTTTTGAATTTAGATACAGTCGGGTCCCCATACTGTTAGATTCCAAACTGTTATGTCCTCAGTAGTGTTATGTTTTTGCATAACCTCCAAATTCAGAAGTGTTAGATGACGTCACGTTACGTCACTAATTTTCAGGGCCGTATTCTTAAGACAAAAAAAAAGGGTGCATATACTTCTAGGCCAAACTTGAGGTGTATACAGTAAGAAAAGCTATCCGTCAGTCATAGGAAAGTATGGGAATCGCATAAGTCTGTCTCACTCCCACTCATGGGATATGACTGACGTGGTAGGTTTTCGTACTGTATATTTACGCTCCTGAAAGGTGCGCAGTAAGCATAATTTGAGCACATAACAGAGCTGAGTCTGGAGAAGTGGGAAATTTCTGAAAATGTAACAGTATGGGGACCCGACTGTACTTAAAAAGGCTCGTATTGATGATTCGTGAAAAATTAAATAATTTTTAACATCAAATATTTAATTAATTTATTATCAATGACACATGTGCTTTAGATGTAAAATTTACAATTTTTATTTTTTTGACTGGCCACTTTTAGGTAACTTTGATAATACTTTTAACTTGAATTTAACCTACTTTTTAAAACCTGAACGTAAAAAAAATATTGTTCCAAAATTTTTTTCATTTTCGTCTTTCGTTTGTAGAACTACCCATATATGGGGCATTCCAGGCCAAATCGGAAATCATTTTGCTTTTGCATCTCAAAAATATTTTTATTAAAAACTACGTGTGAAAACAAAACTTTTCATTATAAAAACGTCTAATTTGATCAATTTTTGACCGAGTTATAAGGATTTAAAAAAAAATTTACGTAAAAAACGTCATTTTTCATAAATCTGTATCTCCTGAACCGCTTTATGAAAAAATTTGAAAAAATTCAATGTAGCTCATTTCAAAGAGTACTAAAAGAAAAAAAATGTTTAAAAAAATTTGAGATCCAGAAGCAAAATAATTTCCGATTTTGCCTGGAATGCCCCATATATAGTTATTTTTTTATTAAGTATGTTACATTTCAATTTATAATTTTAGCACTGCACATAACGGTCCCACAATTCAAAAGGAAGTTGAAGTAAAATCACTTCCAAGCTTGCGTGGCTATGCGGTATGCGTATTCGACTTGTGTCCTCTAGGTCTAGGTTTCGATCCCCCGTGCGTGCGAAATTTTTCATTCTTAGTTTTAAGTGTTCTGTGTATAATTCTGAATATTGTTACATAAAGTATAAGTTTAAATAATTATTAACAATGATAATAATAATTTAGTAATTAATTTAAATAAATAAGATAGTCTGTTTAAGGGGAGATTCCACTGATTTTTTTTTTGAATACCGAAATTATTTTTTTTAAATTTTTGGTTAATATGATTATCTAAAAATACGGGAAAAATAGTCTGAAGCGATAAGAATAGACTTGCGAGCAGGAGAGTAGGAATAACATCCCCTTTCCACCTCGAAAATTCATGTTTTTTTATTAATTAACTAACTGCAATTTGTTTATTTTTAAATTTACATTTTTTATTTTCGCACCGCTTGAAAGAGTAGTTCTTAAGTAATAAGAAATGTCTACTGTTACATAACAAAGGTTATGTATATAACTTTAAGTTAAATTTTTGTATATTTGGCCCTTCAAACTTTAAACGCGTTTTTCTCGAAACTACACATTTTCAACTTGTTTACACTCACATGTTTACAATTTTCAACGAAATAACTTGCAATTTGGACAGCATGTTCCTTGAATGTGTAGTTTTCGTGTAAACTAGGATATTTAAGATCCATTAATATTTATAAAAGTAATAAACAATTTAAGTTGCAAAATTATGGTCGAAAAATTAAAAAGTCTGTCATTTGGTTATTTTTGAATAAATTTTTTTTGTTCTAGTTTACACGATAGCCATAATGGTATAGATTAAGAAAATTTTTGACTTTTTTATTTTAGATTAATTGTCGCAGAGAAAAAATGTAAACAACTTTTAGAGGGGACCACTTTCGGCAGACATTTTCTAAGACTCCATTAAAAAAATAAATAAATAAAAAATGTTTTTTATTACTGTAACACAAGTATTTTATTGTAAAAAAAGTTTGACTAACAAATATTTATTTTACTACCTATACAAATTTTTTTTTAAAAAACCTTAATTTCTGTGGAATCTCCCCTTAAATTATTAAAGAAAATAAGAAAAATATTTTTTAAAAACTTATTGCAAAAAAAGATATTCTATTAATTATTCATATTTTTATTCATACTCATAAACATTTATTTGTTCTATGCAACTATTAAATTTCTGCTTGGGTATTATTTATGATAAATCGTTTTTGTTATAGAATTGTTATATATTTGTTTTAAAACAATGTTCTAGTTTTGTTCTAGAATTGTTACAGACTTTGGTTCCTATTTTGTGCCTCCAGGGGGACGACATTTTGACCTGCCTGTTCCTCACCAGTTACAGAACTTGTTCTTTTTGTTCTGGAATAGTTATAGAATTATTCTGTAACTTTGCACACTGGGTACGATACGCCATATGGTGATTACCTGCTTTAGAAGCTTTCTTGATTTTTTATCTCTTTCTGGTGCATATGTTAGAAAGAGATAAAATACCAAGATGGTTTCCGAAAGCAGGTACAGCGATGGGTCGTTTCACGTGATTTCAGATCCCAATATTACGTGTGCAACCCTGGTACAAACATGCAGCGAGCATAAAGGACAACACACATCTGTTTCGCGAACCTAAAGCATGGGTTAGAAAAGGAGAAAATAATACTTGTGTCATTTCTTTCTCATGCAAAAGCCATAATTAATTATTTTTTGAATAAAATCCCCACAGCACATGATATTTCCTAAATATTTCACTAAAAAATTGAAATATTTCTGCAAACAGGAAATTTTCGCCTGTGTGAAAATTTTGGAAATTTTCAACTTAAATGATGCGCACTGGTCGAACTCAGTTTCTATGGCCTGTAAAGCTGCGCAGTAGTTTTCGGCTTTCTAGAATCCTATGGCTATGGGTTTTAGAATATTTCACAAAATTCCTATTGGTTTCATGTGTTTAACAAATTTTTTAATTTTGTGAAATATTTTCACAATATTGCAGAATATTCATGTGTGATATTACAGGAATATTTCAATGAAATATTTTTTAAACTTTTGCGTCAATATTTCCACACAGGTGGACATTTTCCTGTTTGTAGAAATATTTTAAGGACCTTGCACTGAAATATTTAGGAAATATCATATGCTGTGTGGGTTGTATCTGCTTGTATGTATCTTGGCTTTTTATCTCTTTCTTATATATGCTCCATAAAGAGATAAAAAACCAAGATATTTTTCGAAAGCACACGCAAAAAAAAGGTTGGATAATAGATCCAATTTTTATTGGATAGAAGGAAATTAGCTGTTATATCTATGTAAAATCATATATGAACAAACGGCGTTGGTTCCAGTGACAATTTTAAATTTATACTTATGATTAGTCATTATATCTATTTAGTTGGATACGGTTTCCAACGAGTTGGATGTGGCAGCCAACTGAAATTTGTAAGTCCCGATTCCTATGATGCGCATGCGCTGTCAAGAAGTTGCGACTCGATTCCGACAATTTCGTGCGTGAACGTGAACTGTCAAGACAAAAATACTATAATGGACGAAAACACGATAAATTTTTTGAAAATAATCGCGCTAACAAACTGTGAACATTTAATAACATTGTTAAACGAAAGTGATTAAGTGAAAGTGAAAGTGTCAAGTAATAAAGTAGCAAAATTGAAATCAAAGTTTGTGAAATTCTGTCTTCGCTTTTACAGAGAATCTTATAGATTATGAAACACTATTATCTCTTAAAGAGAATATGATTTTGATAAATTGATTTATTTGTGATGAGGAACAACCGCTCCACGATGAGGAATACCTAACGCGGAAATTTTTTTAGGTTATGTTTGTTAATTTTAAAGAAAAAAATCATAAGGAGAATTAATTTTCAGTGATATAACTAATGATATTTAAATCTTAATTATATCTAAAACATTCAATAAGAATTAAATTAGTAAAATTAAATAAACAAATAATTTTATTAATATTCATGTGTAAATTTAATTAAATATGTAAAATATAAATGGTTATTTCACTATTAGAAAATAATTGCATTATCCAACTTAAAAGTAGTGATAACAAAAAAAATAGACAGTTCACAAAACAAATTGGCTCCCCTATCCAACAGAATTGGATAGTACATCCAACATCTAAGAATCCAATTAAATTGGTTGTCCTGTCCAACTAAATAGATCGCGCTCCAGACACTATCTAAAATAGCTGGGGTATCCAACACATAGTATACTGTATCGAACTATTTTTTTGCGTGCAGGTACAACGATGGGTCGTTCACGTCATTTCAGATCCCAATGACCTGAATATTATTTCAATATTACGGTGTAATATTATATCAGAATTACCATGTAATTTTCCCGTGGTCAATTTAACAGTCTTTTTAAAAATTTGGGTAAACAAAATTTTCGAGAACCCGAATGCATTCGGGTACCCAAAAATTCTGAAAACACAAACGAATTTGAGTACGCGAATCTTCGACAATTTGATGACGAATATTTGTAATTTTGTATTTTCTCGAATTTTTTATTACGAAATTAAGAACTTGAATGCAGTCGGGAACCCGAAAATTTCGAGAACCCGAATTCAGTCGGGTACCCGAAAGATTTCGGGTGTGTAAACAAGCTTGACCCGGCCAGAGCTCGACCCGAATTGACTAAGCCCGACCCGACCTGAAAAGTGAAAAGCCCGAAATTACCCGATTTGGTTTCAGGCTTTTTGCACACTTCTATAAAATATTCGTTTCAAGGTAATATTACAAATAAACACAGGCACACAAAAAAAGTCAAACCCTAGAGGACATACCCCCATATTTTTGATTTTGAGGTCGCTGAAATCAAATATGACAATCATGAAAATTTTTTTCATCGCACATTTTCCCATTTTAGGGGATAAAGGGAAGGGCGAATTTATTTTTGAAGGTATTTTTCAGTTTCAATGGCCCAAAAAAATAGGGATATGAGGGTGTGTCCTCTGGGTTTTGACCTTTTATTTTTTTTTGTGCCTATGCATTTCCCCATAGCACCGAAACTTTCCTAAAAAGTTATTAAAGGTTTAAGGCATTTAATTTTATAAACAACATTTGTTTTTTGTGAATTAATTAAATTATAAATTATAATTATAAATAAAAAATAAATAATAATATATAATAATAATATATTTATAAATTAAATTATAAATTATAATTTATAAATATATTTTTTGATGAATCAAAAGGAAGTGTGAAAAAAACATCGAAACATCGATGTTTTCTTCTTGATACATCGATGACATCGATGTTATGAATTTTCGATGTCGATGTTTCACAGCATCGACGTTTTTCTTTCGATGTCCCATCCACTACTGAGTGAATGTTCCAGAGATCTTAAAGTAATATTAAAACGTCCGCCGCAAAGGAATATTCCAAGATAACATTTAGGGAATGTTCCCAGATAATATTAAATATGTTGAAAACGAACATTGAATTCGTTTTTACTAAAGAAAGAAGATAAAGAGAAAAAAAGTCAAATTTTTTCAAAGTATGAAATTTTGGAATATTTCCAGGGAATATTCTGGGAATATTCCATTAATATTACGATGGAACACTGCCTCAACATCATCCTGGAATATTACTTCGAAATTACCGTGGAACATTCCCTCAATGTTATTTTTGGAATATTCCTGTAGGGCGGACATTTTAATATTACTTTAGGATCCCTGGAACATTCCACTAGAATATTCCGAATATGAAATGTAATATTCCCTTCATTTTAAGGTTATATTCCGTGCTGCTTGGGTATAAGCAAAACCAAAATTTCGTCGGTGCATAGAGCCATGGAACGCCCCATATAGCATTTTAAGATGATTCACATTTTGGACAAGTTAAAACCTACAATATTGGCTGGTTTTAATGCAAAATTTAGGGGGAAATGGGTCAAAAGTACTAAAAGATGGGCAAATATTATTTTTGAAATATCTTTTTTAGTAAAGACAAGGGAAAATGTATTTTTTGAGTTTTCGTTCACTGGAAAAAAAAGTTCATTGAATCAAGTAAATGCATTTCCTTGTTCTAATTTACTTGAAACAAACCCATATTTTCTTATTGGAAGAAATTTATTTTCTTGTGTCAAGTAATTTTGAGCATTGGGCAAAGTTATTAAAATAAGAAAATATGGGTTTGACATAAGTAAATATCTTACTGTTTTAAACGAACTGTTTTACATGCGCCAAGTCCCGAAAAAGTATTGAATCAAGAATATTATGTTCTCACGTCAAGTAATTTACCTTGAGTCATTTGGTATCTTAAGTCAAATCATTTTTTTATTTCCTTTAAAGCAACCATTTATTTCATCCAACACCCACAGTCTTGAGCCAAGAAAATGGGAAGATTAATATAAGTTAATAATTGTTTCAACTCAATTAAAAATTATTTTGTTTCAAAGAAATATTAATTAATCTAAGCATTTATTTTACTTGAAGCATTTCTATATTCTCATGTTTCAAAAACATTAATTTCTTGCGAGAATGTTATATTTTCTGGAATGAAATATTTTATTTATTCAATTCAATTGAGTGTAAGATCTTGAATTAAATCATTTTTTTATTCCTTTAAAACAAGATTTTACTTAATCTAACACCCATAGTCTTGAGCTAAGAAAATATATAGATTAATACAAGTTAATAATTGTTTCAACTCAATTACAAATTATTTTGTTTCAAAGAAATATTAATTAATCTAATCTTTTCTTGTACTTGAAGCACTTTGTTTATACATTGCGATGAGAAACCCTCATCGCAACAAATCCAGGAATCCAAGCACTGATGAGTGTATCAATGGAACTCAATATAATTGTTCATTAAAAGAAATTCGAAAATTCACTTTAAATATATAAACACTAAACTTTTTATTCATTAAATTGTCATTATACTTTACATTAACAAACTTTTTTCGAAGCAGCAAAATACCGAAGCGACGCTTCGAAGCGATAGAAAACTATCGAGACATCGATCGATAGATCGGCGATAGAATCGACTTTTCTGTTCAGATTCAAACTTAAATTAAATAAAATACAATTCCTGAACATACCGCCGCCATTGAACTTTCTAAAGTTCAAAATCGAAATACAATCGTAGATATTAATACAAAATTTTGGTTTGAAATTGAACTATCATTCTTGACAAAAGAAGTAGATTTGTTTTTTTTTGTTTTTGTTTTTTTTAGTTTTAATTCGATAGCGATTATTTTTATGCGAATGTCGATTAACAATTAATCTTTATGTTTTACAGGTAGTACAATTATCTTTGTTATTAGGCGAACATAAGTTTCCGAAGCAGTTTTAATAGTTGCGACTCGAACAAGATTATCTGATCCCTTCTTGACAGAAATAATTCGACCAATTTGCCACTTAGTTGGCGGTAGATTTTCTTGTTTTAAAAGAACCATTTGATTAACGCAAAGATTTTCCAGTTTTTGTTTCCATTTATTTCTTTGCTGCAACGATAACAAATAGTCTTGTGACCAAATTTTCCAAAAAGATTCGAGAAGTTGCTGCCATAGCTGCCAACGAGAAAGACGAGATTCTTTTAAATCTAATAAAGAATTTTCAGGTATAGCAACAATCTCTCCTCCTATCAAAAAATGTCCCGGCGTTAATACACGTAGATCTGAAGGATCGTCACTTAGAGGACACAAGAGTCTTGAGTTAAGACACATTTCGATTTGACACAATAAGGTATTTAACTCCTCATAATGCGGAGTTCGATCCAGCAGAATTCGTCGAAGATGTTGTTTCACACTTCGAACACCAGATTCCCAGATGCCGCCAAAGTGTGCCGCAGCAGGTGGAATGAATTCCCAACGAATTCGATCATTAATGAGAAATGCTTGAACATCTCGACAACGTATAACCGACTCAAAATTTTCAGTTAATTCGAGATATGCTCCCTTAAAATTCGTTCCGTTGTCGCTATATATCACTGACGGTAAACCTCGACGACCGACGAAGCGTTTGAGAGTTGCGATAAAAGATTTCGAAGAATAATCGTACACGATTTCTAAATGTATTGCGCGAGTCGCAAAACAAACAAAAACTGCGATATATGCAGGATGCGAAGTATTTCCATGACCTTTACTTATTTTTAATTTTATCGGACCAGCGTAATCGACTCCCACATGTTCGAATGACCTTGATGGGCGAAAAATTCGATTCACAGGTAAGGATCCCATTAACTGTTCAGCCACGCTAGCCTTTAATCGAACACAAATGACGCATTTGTAAATAACAGACTTGATTACTTGTTTTGAACGCAAAATCCAAAATGATTGTCTAACCAAATTTAATGTAAGCTGCGTTGATCCATGAAGACATTTCTCGTGATAATGTCGAACAATTTTTTCAACAACTGAATGTTTTTTCAAAATTGCTGGGTGACGTCTTTCGAATTCGAGAGGAGCGTTTGACAATCTCCCACCAACACGTAAAATGCCTCTGTCATCTAAAAACGGATTTAACGAGATAAGCGAATTCGAATTTGGTAACAATTCTTTTCCTTTTAATTTTGATATTTCAACAGGAAACATTTGAAGTTGAATCAAACGAGTACAAACTATTTGACTCTCACGACAAAATCTAACCATTGAAATACTCTCTGCTGTTTCACAACCAGGAATAACAAATTTCAATCTAATAACTAAAAATTTCGAAATATACGAGACAATTCGAATTAGTTTTGGCCAAGAGGAAACTTTTGTCATTAATATATCGAACCATGTGTTGGAAGCAATTCCAACATGGCAGACTTTATCTCGAGACTCGAGATTTGTTCCCAAAATAGGCATTTCTTGATCAACTGGCCAAGAATCCTCTGCTCCACTTAACCAAGTGGGACCCTTCCACCAGAGTTGATTTTCTATTAGGTCTGATGTTCGAACACCACGTAATCCAATATCAGCTGGATTTTGTTCCGATTTAACATGTTTCCATAACTCGACAGGAGCAATCGATTGAATTGCAGCGACTCGATTCGCCACAAACGTTTTCCACGTTGAAGAATGTTTTCTCAACCAGGCTAAAACAATTGTCGAGTCAGTCCAATATACTGTTGGCAAATTTTCGAATGAGGAAACATTTTTTATTGATGATACAAGTTGGGACAGTAAAAGTGCACCACAAAGCTCTAAACGAGGGACTGATAAAGTTTTCGTTGGAGCTACTTTTGTTCGGCTCGCAAGCAAACTCACTTGAATTCCTCCTGATTAAAAAACCAATATAAGATACACAACAGCTGCGTATGCTGTATTCGAGGCATCTGAAAAACCATGAATCGATGACTCAATCACCTCTTCTCCCTGACCTGTCCATCTAGGAATCGATAAATTTTCTAAATTCGAAAGATCTGAATAATACGACAACCAAAATTCAGACAAATCTTGCGGTAATGACTCATCCCAAGTCAATGCTTTTAACCACATTTTTTGAATTAAGATTTTAGCAATGATGATCACTGGAGAAACCCACCCAAGTGGATCATAAAGACGAGCAACCAATGATAAAACCGATCTTTTCGTAATTTTGCTATTTTCAATTAAATTAATTTTAAATCGATAAACATCAAGAGTAGGTACCCATACGATCCCAAGAATTTTTAAACATGTTTCGTCAATCAGTGATTTTTCAACGGCATGGCCGTGATCAGATGAATCAATGTCCTCAAACAAGGTTTGCCCATTTTCTTAAATGAAATTTTCCTTTCGCGAGAAGAGAAATTACTTCGTCTCTAATTTATTTGATTCTTTCTTTTGAGTCAGCACCAAAAATACAATCATCGATATAAATTTGATGCTCTAAAACGAATGAGGCCAATGGGAACGAATCACCCTCGTCTTTAACGAGTTGTTTCAGGACACGAAGAGCTAAAAAAGGGGCTGCAGTGGTTCCGTAAGTAACAGTGTTCAAACGAAATTGAATTGGATTTGATAATGAAGTTGAAAACCACAAAATCCTCTGATAATCTCGATCTCTCTCATCAATCAAAATTTGCCTGTACATTTGGGCAATATCAGAAACGTATACGAAACGATAAGTTCTCCACAATAGAGTGATTTTAAAAATGTTACCTTGCAATTTTTCCCCAATATGCATGTGATCGTTTAAGCTTGTAAGATTGGACGTTTTTTTCGATGCATTAAAAACGCCACGAACTTTTGTTGTCGAACTTGATTCGCGAATGATCGGATGATGTTGTATATATACTACCTGTGACTGATCTTTCGGCTTTTCATCAATACGACTCATATCAATATCAATACAATATAATAATCAATATAATATAATAATATAATAATAATAATATAATATAATAATCAATATAATAATATCATATCAATACGACCCTTTTTCTCATAATCGACGAAAAAATCAGTATACTGGGACATGATTTTCGGGGACTTGCTTAATGTTTTTCTTAGATTTAATAACGCCTTTTCAGCATATTGAAGCGAATTACCAATATCGATGGGTGTGCCTGATTTAAAAGGATATCTAACCTTGTATCGACCGTCCACTTCGCGGGAGTGGGTATTTTCAAAATATAATTCACATTCTTGTTCTGATAACGTAACTTTTGAAGCACGAGGAATTTCTTCAATTTCCCAAAATCGTTGGAGCGATTGGCCAATATCCGAGTTTGAAGCACAAAAACCTGCAAAGTCCGATTTTCTAAAACAATTTAATTCGTTTGAATTATTATTACTACCAAAATTTCTCGATAAAATCCACCCAAAAATGGTATTTTGTGCTACCAATTGTTTATTTCCCCCTTTTTTAAGCCCATTTCGCATAATCATTCCATACAAATCAGCCCCAATTAAAATTTAAATAGGTTGCGCGTTGAGCAATTCGTCATCAGCAAAATCAAGACCCTGCAAATGAGGTTGTTGTAAAATTTCAATATCCGCCGAAGGAACGTAATTCGTAATTTGTTTTTAAAGTGTTAGATTTTACGAGAAAATTTTTATTTTTCGATGAGCAAATTGTCACCGGAGCAATGCCTTGCGAACACCCAGCCTGAACGTTATTGATACCCGTCAAACGAATGTCAGCTCGATCCGGAACGATATTTAAAGCGTGAGCAAGTTCTTCGGTAATTAATGTCCAAGTCGATCCCTGATCCAATAGCGCGCGTACTTTTATTAAACGACCCGAACTAGACGATACAATTACTTGAGCAGTTGCAAGAAGAACACGGTGAGAACCCAACGCTCCCGGTGCTGCCATATTTGAAAAAGCAACTTCAGCGACATCTGAGAATTGACATAATTCGGAGTTGGATGTTTGAACCTGCAATGATTTGTTGTTATTATTATTAACACTTAAATTTTGTTTAAAATGTAGTAAGGTATTATGTTTCGCTTTACAAATCGCACAAGAGAACGAACTTTTACAATTTTTCAACGAATGTCCCTTCGCAAGACAATTCAAACATAGATTTTTTGATTTTACAAATTTAAAACGTTCTTCAACTGAATTTTTCTGAAAATTACTACACTTAAATAATTTATGCGCAGAGTTACAGAATGGGCAACTATTTTCATTCGAAACAACATGAGATCTTACAATGACAGGTTTTATTTTATTTTCATCGCCTTTTTCAACAGCTTCCATTGCTCTTATGCGAGAATCTAAAAAATTTAAAAGCGTAGAAAAATGCGGATAGTCAATAGAATTTCCTAATTTTAATTTCCAGGCTAATCGAGTATTTGTATCTAACATTTGAGAAACATAATAAACCAATATGTCACTAACACCATCAGATGGTTGCTCCTTGTTTGGAGTGACAGTTAAACCTGAAAATCGATTCAAATTTTCTAACGCGGATATTTTTCCGTAACAATATTACGAATAGTTTTGAGGGATACAACGGAGTCACTTTTTATAGGTTTTATTGAAAACAAAGATTTTAATTCGGCATGAATTATAGCACGAGGATTTTCATATCTACTACGCAAACGATCCCATGCTGATTCGAAACTGTTTTCAGTAAGCGAAACGTTTTTCAACAATAACGAAGCTTCACCTTCCAGAAAGGATTTTAAAAAATGAAGCCTTTGTAAATTATCAAGAGAATTATTTTTAATTATTAATGAATTAAAATAATCGCGAAATGTTGCCCAATCTGTCAACTTACCGGAGAATTTCGGAATTGTGATTTTAGGAAGCGGTGTTGATTGATAGCAAGTAGTAGAAGTTGAAGGCGTTGATTGCTGTTGAATCGTCGAAGCTTTGACCTCTCTTTCCATACGAGCAACATCCGTCATAATGTAATCACTGAACTTCAAAAATGTTTCCTCTGCAGTCTCAAATTTTCCTTCAATAAAATATGGATCATCCTCATCCATCTTCGACTTCTGAATTTACTCCTCAATATTAACAGACAAATCCCAGATTTGTGAAATGAGTCTCAAACGATGGTTTAATGCACCTAAGGTTATGTCAGATGTAGTTCTGACAGCTTCTTTTGCAGAATTACAATGACGTTTTAAAGTAGTGAAGTTTCGTGTCTGTTGATCAATCAACTGTTTTATGGTAGGTTTTTCTTGTGCCGGAAACATGGCTGTGATTTAAAGCAAATTGAAATTCTAAAAAAGTTTTATCACTAACACAATATACTTCGATAAACACTAAAATATTTCATGATATAAATCAAATGTTCGAAATTCGTGAATCAGCTGTCTATTTTGTAAACATTTAAAGGTATGCGCACAATTTTTCGCGCATGAACGTAGAAAATAATGATGGCCGCGTTTCGACGAACAGCGACATCAACGAAACGACAAAAATGTTCAACAACGACACGAACGATTGCACAAAATTCACTTTTAATATATAAACACTTAACTTTTTATTCATTAAATTGTCATTATACTTTACATTAACTTTTAAAATTAACAGTGTAGAATTTAAATTAAAATATAAAAACTTTATTTAGAAAAAACGCGGACGAAGTTCCACCCAAAAGCATTTCATTCACGAGAAAATACTAAAATTTGATATTGTACGAACGAAACATTCGTACACGACACAAAATGAGCTCGAAATAGCCCTTATTACAGAATTACATTTCAATTAAATTGTTAATTGAAAAGCGAATAAAACGACAAAATTTTACGACACTGCGCAGCGATCTCGACCATACGAGCCAACAACTTTTTTCGAAGCAGCAAAAAACCGAAGCGACGCTTCGAAGCGATAGAAAACTATCGAGATATCGATCGACAGATCGGCGATAGAATCGACTTTTCTGTTCAGATTCAAACTTAAATTAAATAAAATACAATTCCTGAACACACTTCTATGTTACCATGTTTCAAGAACTTTTAATTTCTTAAAATAATATTAAGGTAATGTCACATTGAGTGGACCACCTGAGCTGAAAAATTGTTTAAAATAATAATAATTACTTTAATTTTATGTTTCTTTAACGTTTTCCTCTTCGAATTGCAACAACCAATCAAGGGTTTATCCTTTCCCGTTTAATTTACTAAAAATTTAGAATTTAGAAAAGATTAACTAAAAATGGTTGCGGGATGGGTTGTTTTAATTAATAAGCATTTATTTCCCTTATAAGTTTTAAATTTATTTTCCCTTTTCTTTTCAAAATTTAAGCGTAAACATTACAATAATTATATTTTCGCTTACCGCTAAACTTATCCTACCACCTCCAATTCGTAGAGATGGGCCTCGTTTAATTGTTTAGTGTTGATCACCTCGATTGTAATTTTCAATAATTCTTCGCTTGATCCCTTAAGATGTCGATTATTTTAAACACAATTCTTACGCCCGTGATTTTACTCGCGTTAATTCTACGTTTGTGTTGATTCTTTTTCACCACTATCGATTAACCGAGTTGTTAAAACTTGCCTTAATTAGTGTAGGAAACTAATTAAGGGACAGTTACGAACGCGTCTTCTTATTATGAATGACCGATTAATACTGTCCTGAACGAACTGTGATGTCAATTTTTATACCAGAAACTATATTTCTGTTGGAGGGAAAATCTGCAACTCTGACATTCCTCAGGGATCGTTGTCCCGTGTTGAAATAATTTATTATTTCTATATTTCGAAGGAGTACCCCTTTGGATTGCTTTTGCTGACTTTGCTTTCTTTTGAATTAAACAAGTCTATAGTATATTAATCCATGATTGCCAAAGACAAACGAAATTATTTGCAAAAATTGTTGCTTCATTATTTGGCAATCATTATTAATCTTTGTATATTTGTGTCCTTAGGGTTAACAACCTTGCAGCAATAAGTTATTGAACTTATTCTGATTTTAAGGAGGAATGTCATTACAGAGTATTTTGGTTGGTGTAACAATTGACATACGAGCTCATTTCAGAAAATGATTCAGTTGATTTGTTTGCATATTTCTTATAATAGGGATTCTCTCCTTTTTTTTAAATTTAATTATAATTAATGGATTATTGATTTGTTACAAACTACCATGGAATATTACAATTGTCGTCCCGATAATTTCCCATATTAAAGAAATACAAAATTGAAAATCGAAATCTCAAGTTCTTCTTTTAAGAAATATATATATATTTTTCTTAACAATCGAGATGTGTTTGTAATTGGCCTAAAATGTGTCCATTTTAATTATTCGTATATGGTTACATAATTCAGTGTGTGTACATGTATAATTGTAATACTATTGTATGTGTGCCTAGTGTATAAACCTATTAAGTCGATTAATATTTAAGTTTTTTTTTTTTTTTTTTAAAGTAAGTAATAAATAAATATATATATATACATTACAGTATTTATTAATCAACAATGACTAAGTTAATTAATTCATCTAAAATGTTTATATATATATTTTTATTTTATAATTTAGTGTCGATTTGACTGCTGTTCTATTTTAATTAGTAATTTTCTATCAATTCATAATTAGAATGCATGAAGTAATTTGTACAATTATATATTCTTATATCCTATTTTTTTATTCGATGTATTCCTTTGTTACTATTAATCTGTAAGAGTGTCTAACAATTAGTAATTAAAGTTAATCTTAAGCAAATTTAAAGATTTTGAAATTATCAGCTTCCTTAATAATTTTCTTGATTTTAACTAAACTATTTATATTATATATATATATATATATATATATATATATATATATATATATATATATATTTAAAAGAACTGTAGTTATAGTCATTAATCGAATTTGTTAATCTTAAACGTTAAGATATAAATTATTTAAAAAGTTTTGCAAAACTTATTTTATAGATATAACCTGATTCTTACGTAATTATACTTGATATTAATTTCCTAGATTGTAAATATATTTATTATTCGTAACGAAATTTAAGTTATCAAGGTAAAAGTCTTTGAATTGGAATTTTGGGGTAAGGACTTGTGGGCAAAATCTTGATACACGAGGTTGGATCTTCCGGGAAGTTGTTTGAAGAATCTGCGTCAGGAGTAGAGTTTTCAGGAACAATATCTTCAGGTGAACTTTCAATTTTTGTTAGTTTATTGTCGCCAGTATCGGTATTGCTTGTTCTAGATGCTGGAACAGGACCCTCGATTGGAGTTATGCCAATATTTTCATGACTGGCATCAGCAAAACTTAACCTTTGTCGAGAGAACAGGGATTTCGACTTCTTTATCTTCGTTGTAGTTGAGATGGGGGTGTTAGAATGTTTCTGAATAATTATTTTTCTAGTTTTCCAAGATATACAAATTTTAAATACCATCCACCCGATAATGGCAATTAGGACAATAGTTCCCATTCCTAAATAAGTTCCTTTAATCCAGTTATGATGGTATCCTTTTTCCGTTTGTTGTAAGGAAAACTCGTATAATTGTTGTTCTAACTCGTCTAAACTTTGTGAATTCTTTAAGAATTCTTTATCTTTAGGAAACACTATTTCGAAGTTTTCTTGAGCCATTTTCATTTCTGCAATCCTAGGGGAGAGATAATTTAAATTCAATTCGAATTCTGATTCGTATATTACTTCAGTTATTCCTTGAATCCTTGGTAATGCTGGAATCATGATATTTGAAGAGCTAGCATAGCAGCCTGGAGCTAACTGTAGTAGTCCTATTCCTTCGATAAAAACATTGGTACTGGGTTGTGAAGAGCAGTGAATATTAAGGATAGTTGAATTTCTTGTGGAATACAACCATCCTCCAATGGTGTTTAGCTTGATCCAGTGATTTTCTTCCTGGTACTCCAATAGAATGTGACATGATTTTAGTGTTTCCATTGTTGGATTTAATAGAAGTTTTATTTCGCACGGTAGTCTCCCGCGGATTTCATGAATGGCTATTCCATTTTGGCACAACAGATATTCTGTAGTTTTTTTACATGGTTCCAATTCTTTTTCATTAATCAGCATATAAGTTCGCATGGGCTCATCAACGGCGATGTGGGAGTAATTTGATTGAATGGATACCTTAGCAGATCTATTTCCAAGGATATCCTGAAAGACTGGAAACGAGTGCAATTGGTAAATCATGTAGTCCATCTTGTCCAACAGAGGAATGTCCACCAAAACCTTAAGGTGCCCTTCTTCTAGTAGTATTGTAGTTCTTGATAGTTGAATAATTTCTTCTATGCTGGTCCTCTAGTGGGAATGGAAAGAGAAGGTCGGTGATCTTGGATATCTCGAAGAACAAGAGTAAGTTGCGCACTGGAAATGAGTGATGGATGTAAGTGTCCTTTTCTAGCCGCACGTATGACTTCTAGCATCCTGGCTCCTACCTTACTGTTGTGAATTAATTGGGTTTTTATTCTACCAAGAAGATGATTTAAGTCTTCATAAAATTTTTGATGAGATTTCTTTATAAGATTCGTTAAATTATTCAGACGCTGTCCAAATTTATTGATTTTTATTTCTTGATTTTCAGCTCTCTTGTATAAAGAGTCTAAAAGAGCTCTAACTACGTGAGTCTGCTTCCCCACCAGATGGGAAATATTAGCTTGAGCTGCATTCAATTCTTCTATTTGCGATTGTATTTGTTGTCCATCTTCGTAATTTAGTACGCCGACGACAGGTCCCATTATTTTTCCAATAATACCTATTAATGGAATACTCCTCCTGGTCCTCATTTGTCCTTGAAGTTTTATTGAAGATATACTTTTTATCTTCTTTAATTCTGCTAATTCCGTTGAAATTTCATCTTGAATATCGGTGGCTGTATCCCAGGTATCTTCCCAGTTGTATTCTTTGATATAAGAGGAGCAGTCTGGTAGTTGATTTGGACAAATTTTATGGAGGTCTGTTGCTTTTTCTCGTAGATTAAGAAGCCATTTCTCTTGCTGTTCAATGTTTAGAAAAACAGCCAGTCTCCAATTGGAAGTAGATAATTTCATTAAGCCTCCTTATTCGTAGTATATCCCACTACTTTTGTTGAACCGGGTGATGAAATAATCTTCCGTGCTTGTGGTCTCTGTTGAAAATATCACGATACATGCCAAAATTAACAAGGTTACAGACATCATAATGCAGCTGGGCAAAACCTGTAATTCAGAATAATATTAATTTTGTGTTTAAGACTAACAATAAGTGGGTAAAACTTTGTCCTTATGCTTCATCACCCTTTCACCAAACTCGTTTTCTAACACTACATTATTGTTTTTGGTAAAAGCAACAATTGTGAATGGACCGTCAGCTCTTTTATCAAATTTGTTAGACCGTATTTCTTTTTGTACATATACTATGTCTCCTATTTTGGCTTTTAGAGGTCGAGCCTTGGAATCATAGAAATCTTTAGACTTTAATTTAGAAGCAATGATATTTTTAGAAGCAATGTTTTGTGTTTCGTTCAGTCTGGTGATCCGTTGGTTTGAGGCCTATAGCCTGAGGTGGTAATTTGTTTTATATGAAACAATTTTTCTAATTTTCGTAATAGAGAACTGATAAAATTCGCGCCTCTATCTGTTAAAATGCATTTAGGGGCTCCAAATTTTGAAATTAAGTCAGTTACTACTGTATGAGCGATGGTTGTACTTTTAATATCAGGTATGGCTACAGCAATGCAGTACTTGCTACAATTATCCTGCATTGTTAGGATAAATAATTAAATAATAATAATAATAATAATAATAATAATAATAATAATAATTAAATAATCTTTTTCTTCGTCTGACAAGTGGGAAGTATGAAGGGCTTCCTTGACTCTTTTTACTCTTTCTAAATAATCGATAGGTGGTTGATTTGATAAAATTCCAACTTCAGGTTCGGATGATTCTTCTCCTGGAAAGTTACAGTACTCAAATGGAATTAACTCTTGTGGGTCCAATTCAAAACGGATGTCTTCGTCACTAGTATTGATGGCCATGGCGTAACAGGTACCATTGTTATTGTTAACCAGAGCTTCTCCAAGATACAATCCGTCTGGTGTATTTACCTTTAGTAGGTATCCTTCCTTTAGTTTGGATGATGTCAGAACAGAAACTGGTTGCCGAGTTCGAGCCTTTATAGTGAGAATTCTCTTAAATGGTTTAATTTCTTTTCTTAGGCCTCTCCGGGCAGTCTGCGATTCTTTGTCAATAAATGGTAAGGGTTTAGTCGGTTCAGAAATTGTAACTAAGGTATTGTGTCGAAACGAAAGCTGAGCTTGTTCTTCTCGAAAATATGGTCTGCCAAGTATTCCATTAGTCGTGATAGGGAAAGAGTTTTTCACTATATAGAATTCTACGTTTCGATTATTGATTTTTAAATCTACGGTACCGAGTGTATTCACGGAATGGTTTGTTATACCGGATATTTGTAACCTTTTTGAAGTAGTAATTGGTAGTTTTGGTAATAAAACTTCTAATTTAACTAAATTTGAATCCGAGCCTGGGTTCGTTTGTATCTAAGTTGGAAACCTTAGATGAATCGTTTAGCAAAATTGATTCATTGTTTATTGGTTCTTCTGATTTTGATTTAAGAACTCCACTGTTGTTTGAAAGTGTACATTTCTCGGACGCTCCTGAGTAGTATGATTCATCGAGGCGCCCTGTTGATGAATCGGCTGGGAGTTTAAATATTTCGAAGGTCCTGGAGATTGCGCTCTTGGAGGAGTTGCATTTCTTTGTCGGATCTCCTTTGGCGGATAAGGGTAGTTTGGATATTGTGGATATGGAGGATATCCTTGATACGGGGGATATGGATAAAACATTGGTGGGAAATGCATTGGATACTGAGGAACTACAGGATTTGTCCCATATTGGTGTTTGTTTTGAGTAGTTGGTTCTGGAGTCTTAACCTTTTCTCGATGTTCTATAATTTTTGTATCTTCTTCCTCGGTTACTTTGGTTATTTTGTAGGAAGAATTTTTATTGGATACCGCTTGTAATTCCTCTTCGACATGTAGAGCGAACTCGAAGGCTTCACTCATGTCTTTCGGTTGACGCGTATCTACGTGGGAGCGCATTTCGTCAGGTAACCCACGTGTAAAAGCCGTAAGGGCGGAATCCATAATAGGTATCATCATAATCTGACTTTGAGGAATATTAGTCCCTTCTACAACCCCGGGGTATTTTTTGTTCAGAGCGTTTCTAGTCCCACTTATTAAGCCTTGCAACCGATCACAATAATCATTGACTGTTTCAGGCTGTTTTATTCTCAAATTAGTTATAGCGTTTAAATAGAATTGATAAGGCTTAGGGGCGCTATACCGCTTTCGTAAATGTTCGATTAGTTCATTCAGTGTATGAAACTGTTTGTCCCTTACACTTTCTCGAGCAGATCCTCTTAGTTTCCCTAAAATGGCTTTAATAAAGCCCGGTTCAGTCAAGGGTGTCATATAACTGACACTATTGTCTATGTCTTGCAGAAAATCGCGTAGGGGAGGGTCCCGTCCGTTAAAAGTGGATAAGTGCTGTACCCCTTTTTCTACTGTGTAGCATTCCATCATAGTAGCTACGGCTGCAGATTGGTCTGGTGCAGGTACGTAGACTACACTAGCGTTAGATGCAGTTGGATGTAGATGGTCAATGGTCCCATTATTACCAGATGTATTGGTAGCCATTTTGAATAATAGTAAAAATCGGTGAAAACAAAATTAAATTTACTTATTGCAGGACACAATTGATAATTTTAATCTTTGATTCTGATGAAGAACTCTACTGAAAGTTGATTCGTAAGTGCTTGATTTTTTTTTTTTTATTATTTGATTGATCTGTATTTTTTTTACGTTATAGTCAATAGTTAGTGGTGTAGTAATTCGTATAAAAAAAGCTTTTACGAAAGAATTAAATAATGTAAAAATAAATACTATTTAAAATAAAGTCATATGAATCTTATAATTAAGTAAAAAAAGTAATACGAATTTCTGACCAAAATGACGTTATGTACTGAACTGCAATTGTCCTATCATTTAATGTAAACAGTCTTTCATTTTTCCTTAATTGATAAGTTGAGAATAAAATTTAAATAATTAAATTTAAATCAATTAAGAAAACGATTGTTGATATTATTAACAATAATTACCATAAATTCTATTTTACATTAATTAAAAATGGTAAATTATTATTAATTAAATATGTAAAATTTGATTATAAAATAATTAAAAAGAAACCTTTTAATAGTAATAAATCTTTGAAATATTAACGAGAATTAATTTGTAATTTAGTAACAATTATATAAAATTAAAAATTCTATTTATTCGAACTGCTGAATTTGGATTTCTTATTATTTAACTTTTAATCAAACCAGACTTAAGAATAATTAAAATCAATTTAAAAAGTAAAATAATATTGAAATAACGAGGAACTGCAATGGATCATTTCCTATTTTATTGCTTACGTTTGTATAAGTGTAATTGTAGGTCAATTATATAAAGAAAGAAAATTGTATTTGATTAAAAATTCAGACAGAAAACTGACCTAAAAGTAAAAATTAGAGCAAAAGGAACAGCTGTTTATAATATAAAAATAATATTAATCTAACAACTTATTTAGAATAACATTTATTTATTTTTTTGTTAATATTTAGTTTCTTGAAAATCCATAACTGATTAGTGATAATTAAATAAGTGATTAGTTATATAGTTGTTTATACAATTTTAATTAGTCAATTATAAAAAAGATATCTGTTTGTAAAAATATTATATTCACTAACGAGTTCCTCTTTATTTTTCTGTCTTCTTTTTTCGTAATTTAATGCTTTTAATATACTTTAAAATATACTCTTTCTATTACATAAAAGAGAACAGTAAAAAAAACAATTATTTCAAAACAATTAGGAATTTTAATTATTTAAAATTTTCTACACTGAATTTTGATCTATTTATGTTTAAAAGAATTTAGTTTACTATTTAAAGGAAACGAATATATTTTTTTTAACAACCAAAATAAATAGATTATTATTAATTTTTAATATAAACAAAAATAATCAATTTATATTAAGGGGACTTTCTGGTTTAGAATTGACAAAAAAGGAAGGTTTTAAAACTTTTATTGTAAGAACAGGACATTGTAGCACATTGCGTAGAGAAAATTTAAAAAATATGTTTGAGTGTATTTAGTTCAATTTCATAGCTGTAGGTGGCGTCTTCCAAAAGATACCTTTTTTTTGGTACGTTAGATTCCGGGCAACCTGTAATACATAAATTCAAGTTCCAAACGGGAATCTCTTCATAAGGATTTATTCTTGTGCCTAAACCTCAAAAACGATTTTTTTTAAAGGTTTTTTTATTTTATATGTACATTTTTCTCAAAAACTCGCAAAAACGCCGTGTTTTTGGGTCAATTTACCTCCATATAAAAACACAGGCGGTAGAAATATGAGTTTTTAGAGGTTTAGGCACCAGTTTTTTAAATAAAGAATCGAAAAATTTTTGGGATTTCAAAATCGGTTCGGTAGATTTCGAGAAAAGCTCTGTACCAGTTTGAAAAATGAGTTTTCGAGAAAAACGCGTTTAAAGTTTTCATAACATAATTCATTGAGTCATGAATATCAAACAACTTTTTATTACAACAGAACTTCGTATGCCGCTGTTTTTGGGGTCGCTGATTACGAATTTGATGTCCGTTTTGGAAAATCCAAAATGGCGGATCCAATATGGCGGACGAAAAAATAAAAATTCAACCGGATTTGCTTAAAACTTGCTACTCGGGGGTTTTTGGGGTCGCTGATTACGAATTTGATGTTAGTTTTTGAAAATACAAAATGGCGGATCCAATATGGCGGACGAAAAAAAATAAAAATTCAACCGGATTTGCTTAAAACTTGTTTCAAGCTAATATCAATAAAAGAGGAACACCAAATATGTAAATAAGATAACTGTAGATTGTTGTTGAAATACATACCGTCATAAATATTGTTATAACTTTTGTTTTTGTACATATTTTTTAAAAATCGTTTTGGGACAGTAATTCTATGATACTAAGGAACATTTTTAAGCAAAAAAAAATCGATTTTTTTGAAATTCTAAACCAGAAAGTCCCCTTAAATAAAAAATTTTTTTTTTTAAATATAAATAATTTTATAAAGAATAATTTAGTTAATATTCAAACGATTTTTCTATTACTATAAAACTAATTCTGTCAATGATCAAAAGACATGATTTAAAAGAAGATTCGTTTTATGATTAATAAATAAATTTCCGTGAGTATAATATTCAATTTTAAATAAGAGTTATTTAAAAAGAATATAAGTATTCTCTTTCTATTTTAATTCTTATAATGTGTTGTCGCGAGTAAGGTAATCTGACCCGGGTTCACGTTACACTACAGACGGAAGTAGGTCAGTAGTCGTCTTCAAGTTCACTGTCGATTTCTGAATTACTTGAATCATCAATTTGTTCATATGATTCAGAATTTATTTCATTATTATACACATGAGGAATCAACTCAGGGAGCTCATCATCAAATTCTAGATCGCGAGGAATATACGGTATAGTCGACGCGATGCTATCAATGTCAGAGTTGTCAAGGTCGTCAGTACTGTCAAGGTCGTCAGTATTGTCAACATCGATTAATTGATTATTATTGTTGTAAGACTCAGATTGTTGTTCAATTAATAATTCGAGTTGATATTGTTCGACTAATGCTTCACTAGCAAGTCTTCGCACGATTACTTCCGAAATTGGTATTACTCCCGGGGGAGGAGGGATTACTTCGAAATCGTTAGAAAAACCAAATTCAGGGACAATATCTGCGATAGGTTTTTGCAGACACATCGAAAGGATAATTATATATAAATATATGTATAATATATGTTATAATTTTAATACACAGTAATCTCTTTTAAGGAATTGATATTCTTAAGAATAAGCAACTAATTTTTGCTTCACCTTTTTTTTAATAAAAAGTGGCCGTTCAACGAACCCAAAGAAGAATTATATTTATAGTTGATTTCAAAATAATTTAATTTAAAATTGTTTCAAAATTTTGTTAAGCAATTTATTAAGATAAAAATAAGTGGTAAGTAAAAGGGAAAATAAATCCCACCGCTGCCACCATTTGTAGTTAATCTTTTCTAAATTCTAAATTTTTAGTAAATTAAACGGGGAAAAACGAATCTCGCATTTTAAACAATCAAGGATAAACCCTTGATTGGTTGTTGCAATTCGAAGAGGAAAACGTTAAAGAAACATAAAATTAAAGTAATTATTATTATTTTCAACAATTTTTTTAAACAAAATTAATTAATTATAATTAAATTTAAAAAAAAGGAGAGAATCCCTATTATAAGAAATATGCAAACAAATCAACTGAATCATTTTCTGGAATGAGCTCGTATGTCAATTGTTACACCAACCAAAATACTTTGTAATGACATTCCTCCTTAAAATCAGAATAAGTTCAATAACTTATTGCTGCAAGGTTGTTAACCCTAAGGACACAAATATACAAAGATTAATAATGATTGCCAAATAATGAAGCAACAATTATTGCAAATAATTTCGTTTGTCTTTGGCAATCATGGATTAATATACTATAGACTTGCTTAATTCAAAAGAAAGCAAAGTCAGCAAAAGCAATCCAAAGGGGTACTCCTTCGAAATATAGAAATAATAAATTATTTCAACACGGGACAACGATCCCTGAGGAATGTCAGAGTTGCAGATTTTCCCTCCAACAGAAATATAGTTTCTGGTATAAAAATTGACATCACAGTTCGTTCAGAGCAGTATGAATCGGTCATTCATAATAAGACGCGTTCTTAACTGTCCCTTAATTAGTTTCCTACACTAATTAAGGCAAGTTTTAACAACTCGGTTAATCGATAGTGGTGAAAAAGAATCAACACAAACGTAGAATTAACGCGAGTAAAATCACGGGCGTAAGAATTGTGTTTAAAATAATCGACATCTCAAGGGATCAAGCGAAGAATTATTGAAAATTACAATCGAGGTGATCAACACTAAACAATTAAACAAGGCCCATCTCTACGAAGTGGAGGTGGTAGGATAAGTTTAGCGGTAAGCGAAAATATAATTATTGTAATGTTTACGCTTAAATTTTGAAAAGAAAAGGGAAAATAGATTTAAAACTTATAAGGGAAATAAATGCTTATTAATTAAAACAACCCATCCCGCAACCATTTTTAGTTAATCTTTTCTAAATTCTAAATTTTTAGTAAATTAAACGGGGAAAAACGAATCTCGCATTTTAAACAATCAAGGATAAACCCTTGATTGGTTGTTGCAATTCGAAGAGGAAAACGTTAAAGAAACATAAAATTAAAGTAATTATTATTATTTTAAACAATTTTTTTAAACAAATGTGCAACACATTCGCCACACTTTTCAAGCAAGAAAAGTACTCCTTTCAGAGCAAGCGTTGGAAAAACTTATTTTTTTCCTACTACTTCGGACATTGAAATTGATTGTCTTAGTTTAATTAAGTGATAATTTTGACTAAAAAAAAATTGTGGTGGCTGCCATAAAAAGTTGCATGTCACCATGAGTGGACTGCCTGTTTTTTATATTTTTAATAAATTCTATAATAATTACATAATAGATTTATAATAAATAAATAAATTTATAATAAATTTAATAAACTTTAAAATAAATAAACCACAATGTGGCTGCACTTCATGAAACGTCTAGGCATTTCATGAAGTGCGGTTTTTCAAAATATGGCTACGATAGACATATCTAAAACCAGACATGCGCAGTCCAAAAAATAAAATTTGTTTCTTTAATTTAAAAAAATCAGTTAATTTAAATCAGTTGACATATCTAAAACAAGATATGCGCAGTAAATATACAAATGAGAAATATTTGCGTTGTTTCTTTTATTAAAATAGAAGCATGTGAAGTAGATGAATCTGCAACTTATACATGCGCAGTAATGCTGATTGAGAAAAAGAGATGCGCACATCATCTGACTCTTTTGCAAACGTGATAAGTACACATATCTAAAACCTAGAAATGCGCGGTACAAAAAAGAAAAGTTGTGCTGTTTCTTTAATCAAAACACCAACATGCGCAGTAGATGAATGTGAAACCAATACATGCGCAGTAATGCTGACTAAAGAAAGAGATGCGCACATCATCGGACTCTTTTGCAAACGTGTTCGATAGACATACCTAAAACAATATATGCGCAGTAAATATACAAAAGAGAAAAGTTGCGTTGTTTCTTTTATTAAAAGAGAAGCATGCGCTGTTTTTTTAATTGAATTTTAAAAAGTTTACTTATTTTCAATAACGTACACGATTTAAGGGGGGAAACCACATTAGACGTCTGAAAATATCGATTTTTTCTTTTTTGCATAAATTGTTAGTTAAGGTGTTGAAAAATAGGCTGCAAAATTTTTAAGAGCAAAATTCGACGTCCTCGCTGTACTGGTGATGAACGGAGCGCGCTCCAGGTTACCGTAGATTAGTAGAATAGGCGTAGCACTTTTAAGACTAAGGAGAGCAGAAAGGAACGAAAAGAGGAATTATTAGACTAACATGCTACTTATGAAGCAGATAGAGGGATATGAATAGTGCTGGAATAGCACTATACCGATTTGCTTTCGGACAAAATTTGTGGGCTCAGGACTGCACGGCAGTCATGAACTCCGTCGGAGCAGCTCTATATGTAATAGCTCCCAATTTGAAAGATTTTTGATATAAATGCTTAAAAAAAATATGAGTTACAGTTAAATATATGTGAAACATGGTGGAAATGTTTTATTTCATTCGAAAAAATTCGCGAAAAACGGCTAAAAACAGCGTTCTAATGTGATTGCCCCCCTTAAGCGGATTACAGAAAGGTCTCAATGTAACAAAAAATATTATACACTCGAACCCTTATAGAAGGAATCGATTGATCACGATTTGTAACTATTCACACTTAACAGTTTGCTTATTGTTTTTAATCGTCGCTAATTAAATTAAAATTTTTATGAGAAAGTTTAATAGTTTTCAATCGTATTAAAATTTTAAAAGTTTTTTTTGAATTGTTTTCAATTGTAAGCTTGCAATTGATAGATGAGGCATTGTATTTAAAAACGAGACCCCCCTTGTAAACAATTGCCAATTTAAGGCAATTTTTAAATAAATATTTCTCTTATTTGAATAAACCAAATGAATTTTGTTACTAGCAGTTTTGAAAGATAAATTCTCGAACTTTATGATAGTAAAAAGCTTTTTTAAAAAAATATCGTAATTCTATAGAAAATTTGATTTGAAATTTGAACTTCTAAATATCTTAAAACATGCTATATCCGATATTGATAAAATTGATGTCAAAATAAAGCATAAATCTTCTATTTTTATTCCTGTCAAAATGATCTTCGACATTTCAGTGGATTTTGAGAAATTAATTCAAATCCACAATCGTTTCAGAGGTTAAAATATGTATAAATTGAGAACCACTTATTAAATACAGCATTATTTGCTTTTTTATTGACCTAAAATTGTTAATTAATAAGTTTTTTAATATTTAAAAATTTTTTAATCATTGATGGAAGCAGCAATTTTCAATTTTGTTATTTATTATTATTAATTTTCTTTTATCATTATTTTATTAATTTAGCTGAACCATAAAAATTGGTCATTATTATCAAAATTTTATAAAAACAAAAGCTACTCTATATATTTTGATGTCCGTAATATTGGATCTGCCATTTTGAATTTTTTTATAATCTGGCTACATATTCGTCATTAGCGACCCCTAAAACCCCCTTGATATCGAGTCTTATGAAAATTGAATAATTTTTTTAATTTGATGTCTGACATATTTGATCCGCCATTTTGAATTTTTTAAATCTGACTTCATATTCGTAATCAGCGACCCTAAAAACAAAAGATAGCATATTTAGTAGGCATAAATTTCACGCTTTTTGAGAATTATTAATTTTGGCCAAAAACTTGCGATTCTGGCCCACTGTGCAGAGATATGAAATTCTATATAAAATTGTTTTAATTAATATTTAAGTCGAAAATGTTTTATCGAAAATGTAAATCCTACTTGTATGTAATACAAAATGTTTAAAAAGTTGAAATAATACAACAATTGTTTAAAGCATCTACATGCTAAATAGTATATTTTGTACGTGTTCCTATTTTATAAACATACGCAAATTATAAAAATAAAATGAATAACTCATTCAGTACACTATTTTATTTTAAATTTACTTAAAAAACTACATTTTTATCATAGTTTAGTATATTATTATTATTTATTAACGTTTGATTAATTTTTTAGTGTTACATATAAATCATACTATATTACTATTATTCTTTTTGTAGTTACCAAGTTTAAATTTAAATTTCCCGCTACGCATGCGTATTACACGTGCGTACAATAGTTTTGTAAAGCCAAATACATAATTGTGCTTCGACCGTCTGGCCATGATGTCTGTCCGTCTGTAGATGGTAATGTTGTTCCCACGATAACTCTTGAAAAACTTATCGGATCGTTTTTAAATTTAACACACTTAAACTTGGTGTAAAAATGAAGGCTAAGTTCGTTAACCAGCCATTTTCGTTGAAAACTACAAAAACTACAGTAGTTTCAAAATTTTGAAAACTTAATTTTTTCAAATTTTAGAATTTTTAACTTTATTTTATATTAGATTAGGAAAATACAAACAACTTTTCTATATAACATTTTTTGATAAAAACTCAAATTTTTTTTAAGTTTTTGGGCCAGACCACCTCAACTGTGTTAAAAATTTTTTATTGATTTTCTAAAATGTTTAAACTTTTATAAGAATGTGTAGTTTACAACCAATTAAAAAAACACTTTTAACCGATTTTTAAAATTAAATTTTTTTTTGCATTATTAAAATATCACATGTTCTGTCAATAATCAGACAATATTCGTTTCCTTTAGAAAAGCTTCTATTTTTTGCTGGAGTTTAATTCCTTCGCTCTTAGGAAAAATAATCATATGATTGGGCTAAAATGTCTAGTGATGCATAACGATACGAGATTTTCAATTATCTCACTTCATATTGATCGTTTTCAAAAAATGTTAAAAAAATAAATATCGTTCATTCACTTGTTTTTTTATATATCGTATCGGACTGAAATATCGATCGACTCCAAACGATAATCTCGGTTTGTATTAGAAATATAAATAAATATAAATCTGCCTTGCAATGGGAGAAGAGAATTTAGACAATTCTAGGAAAAGGATTGCTTCAGGGTAAATATTTATATTTTAATTCAAAATACTTTTGTATTTATTTATTATAGCCTTATTGAAATCTGTTGTAAATTTTTAATTAATTGTCAAGACAAAATTTGACCTATATTGATAATTTTGTAACCTAACAATGAGATTGGAGATTACAATGTCTGAAGATGAAACGATTAATTTTTCATCGACTTCTAAGAAAAAGAAGAAGTAATGGCTGAAGCGTTCGAATTCGGATACACTGCAGAAAAAGACAAATTTGCCAAGTGCAAATTATGTTTCCAAAAAGATGAAACAGTGAAAATTATTAAAATGAAAGACAGGAATACGGTCGCGACAAATAGACATCTTAAGCTGTATCACAAAGAATATTTTGTAAAAGCTTTTTCAGATAAATCACCAGCTACATCAGAAGTAAAAATTAAACTTTATAATTAAAAAAATTAAAAAGCAATTGAATCGTGAATTTTGAAAAGAACTTAACTAGGATTTTTTCAAATTTCACTTTTTTCATTTTTTGCATTAAAAAAATTTAATTCATTTTAAAATTAAATAAATAAATTGTTTTTCGTAGTAAGACGATATGTCTTACTACGTAGTATGTCTTACTACGAGAAACAATTTATTTATTTAATTTTAAAATGAATTAAATTTTTTTAATTAATATATTTTTTAGATAAAAAAAATTTATTTTATTTTGATTTTTATTGTTATTTAGTCATTTACCCAGAAGAAACTTAACGATATGACGGTTAAATGGATTGCAAGAAAATATTTAACCATCAATTTTTTCAACGATTCCATGACACAAGAATATTTTAAATATTTAAATAATAATGGCATACTTCCGAAACGTAACCAACTGCGTACAATGATAGAACTCAAATTTACGAATCTCCAAACTAAAGTAAAAGGACTGTTACAATAAAACTCCTCAAAAATATCATTTAGGCTGTTTTCGGCATTCGCCCGAGTTAACTCCGGGTTAACGGTGATTGGTTAGATCTAAAAGAATGTCAATGATAATTGGATAATTGTTAACTCTGAGTTAACCCGGGGCGAGTGCCGAAAACAGCCTATGTGTTGATGTATGGACTTCAATTGCCCAAAAGTCATTTTATGAAATACAAGGTTAAATATATTTAAATTTTAATTGTTTGATTAAAATATAGTATGTAAAAATTAAACTATCTAATTATTTTTGTATAGAATGAAATAAATGATATAATTATAATAATAATATAAATAAATATTTAATAAATTTTATTATAAGAAAATAAAATTTAATGTAACAGGGTTTCTACAAATTTCTCCTTCTAAAATTCCATAATTTTTCCATGGTTTCCAGGTGATAAATGATTAAATTTCCATCACACATTAAAACAAAATTTTTGTTAGTTAAGTCAGGAAAATTAAGAAAATTGAGACTTTTTCGAATTATTTTCAAAAATTCAAAATTTTCATAATGCAAGAAATAACTAATAATAATAATATAATAATAATAATAATTTATTGCTACATTTAGAAATTTACATTTCGTTGTAGGAGGGTTCCGCTTTTCACAAAAATAAATTAACAAATCAAAAGAAACAACAACAAACAAACAAAAAAATCTCTTACATTTATATAGACACTACTCATTTAACATAAAAGAACGCAAAAGTAAACAATTAATTATGTAGAAGCAAATATTTTTAATACTTGATTCATCCGACACGTTACAGAGTTCAGTCATTCTATCCAAACCTTTGAAATCTGACATTATTCTGGATAGATAGAACTTCCTGTTTCCAGTATAAATTGGACAGTCAAAAAGAAAATGGTTTAATGACTCTATTTCATTTAGATTGCACAAAGTGCATATTGAATTTTGATCCCATTTATATATGTTTCCCTTATATGTGAATCTAAAAGAGTACTTTGATGCCAATCTTAATTGAGAAAAAATTTTAGTTAAAAAAAATTTACGTTGTCCAAACAAGTACCAGGAAGCTCCATCCTCCAATGTTCTGGTTATTTTCTGCAGCCTCGACTCGGATCTATCATATTTCACCACATCGGAAAACTTTAAATATGTCTCAAAACGTTTTAATGCCAAATTTTTATTTTCCGACCACGTCTCGGGCGAAAGGGTTGACCATAATTCAGACATGTTTATCTTTTCGAGGAATACATTAAATTGTGCTACCCAGTTGTATTCGGGGGCAAAAACAGAGTCCTTCATCAATTTTATCTGTCGCATAAGACAAACTATAAGAAATAACTATAAACAAATCTTTTGAAAATTGTTATTGAATAGTTAAAATGTTGTAAAATTTAATTGAAAATATTTAATTTATTTCAAGCATTTTGTTACCATTTTTTAAAATAAACTTTTGAAGAATTTTAATTGTAAATTTTGAAAATAATTGAATTATCAAAAATCTTAATGAAAAATCTTTAAAGGTAAATTAAAAAATAAAAATAAGCTTCTAATTTTTTAAGACTCAATATTTTTAATTATATATTTTCAAAAATAATAACATTTTAGAACTATTTTTAACATTTTGGAGAAAACAATAATGTTCAAAATATTTAATTAAAATTCATCAAAAAATTCATTCATTTTTTTAAATTATACAAAAATTCTTTCAAGAAAAACAATTATTTTTAAAAAATTACATTAATAAAATATTTTAAAAAACTAATTATTGGAATTGTTTTTTATTAATTTTTTAAGATTCAAAATTTACTTTTTGGACTTACTAAAATTTTTGAGAAATCATGGCCCTGTTTATAATTAAAATTTTTTAAAATTTGATCATTTTTATTATACTTTTCAAAAATTCAATTATTTTAAAAAGATTTTACCAAATTTTAATTGTTTGGAAATTTTTCAAAATTAAAAAAATATTATTGTTTAAAAATTATTTTAAAATATTTTTAGAAAAATTAATTGTACACGGAGAGAAATCTGCTGCTAATATTACTCGAAAGAGCACATTACTTAAATTGCTTAACGTTTCTCTTATATTTTTAGCATGGATTCATATAATTATTGTAAAAATACTTTCAATGCAATAAGCATAAGAGACAGTAGCTAATTTTGCACGAAATCTTTATTATAAATACAAAGAGAACGTGCTATAAAAGTATTAGATTCTTCTTATAAGAATCGCTCGAACTCCGACTGATTTTCAGGCGGACTTTATACAACACAATCTTACCTGCGTATACGCACATATAACTCACACACATATATATTTCTCTGGACAGTTTTGTCGTCTGGTAAAACATTATATATTATATGTAGTATTTAATACTTGTTGCTGTTATAAAAAGATAATATTTATTTAATAGTAAGTATATTATTTAAAAATTATTGCATTTTTATTCGTATTTGAATATATAAGCAACATGTGAAAATTGTTAGGTTATGTTATTGCAAACGTCACCGCTTTGTACGCGTTCCGTTCCTCGAAACCATCCAGAGAAATATATGTGTGTGTGAGTTATATGTACGTACACGCAAGTAAGATTGTGTTGTATAAAGTCCGCCTGAAAATCAGTCGGAGTTCGAGCGATTCTTATAAGAAGAATCTAATACTTTTATAGCACGTTCTCTTTATATTTATAATAAAGATTTCGTGCAAAATTAGCAGCTGCTTTTTGTTTTTATTGCATCGAACTCTCCATTACATTAAATACATGATTTCGTATATAAATTATTATAACCTCAAGCTAAAATTCTATTCAGCAGTGATTAATAAAATTTGTAAAGATTCTGCAAGCAATAATAGCAACAGATTTCTCTCCATGTAAGAATTTCTTTATTATAATTACATTCTCATCAAAAATGAGAAAGTCTTGGATTTGTGCGATTTTGAGAAATTTCTAATTTTGATAAATCTTCACGTGTCATGACTCCCTGATTCCAAAAAATGGCTTTTAGAGAAGTGTCTGTCTGTCGATCTGTCTGTCTGTCTGTCTGTCTGTGAAAAATTTTGGCTCGACGATAACTCGAATAAATTTTAATAAATCGACTTGAAATTTAGGGTGCTTTTTTAGTCCATAAAAATGAAGCCTTACTTCGATGAACAGCTTATTTCGTCAAAAAACAACAAAAAAAACCGCTGCCAAGTTGTACATTTTTATAATTTTAATGTTCATTTCATGAACACTTTGCTTCCTCATAGAAATAATAACAAAAATCGCCGTAAACAAATGGCTGCCTTTATGCCCTTGTTGCTTAATATACTATTACTTACTGATGTATTGAAAGCATAAAAAGGTTTATATTCGGCAAATCAGGGTTTGAAGTCCGAGACTAAGATCCTCATGGAAGGCGCCTCGGATTTTGTTAAACGATTTTTCGGCTTCTTCCGTTTATTTCCATTTTCCCGCCTTTTTGCCTAGTAGTAAGTGGAGCGGATAACATAGAAAAATCGGGTACATATTCGCGTATCCAATCACAAATGCCGAGGAATTTTTGTAATTATTTTTTGTTAGTTGAACGAGCGGTTAGGATAATAGCCTGAACATGGTGTTCTTGGGGCTCGTTATTTGAGCCTGAAACTTGATTGCGAGTAAACGATAATATCCCCATCGCAAATCCAACACGGAAAATATTTCTGCTTTTCCAAGTTCTTTTACAGAGTCGGTGATCCTGGGAAAGGTATGATTCACGTCTTGTGTGATGGAGTTCAAGCGACGAAAATCTACGCAGAATCGTAATTCGTCCTAAAATTTTCATACTCGTTCCGGGCGCTGCCAAGTTTACCTTTGTCGAAACTTAGGAGCGGTGCGACCGTGCAGGCTGGCAGCTCGGGAGTAAGTGACGATGAAATAATAGAATTATGTTATATCTTCAGACGTACCAATTGTTTCAAATTTGTTGAATTTTTTGGTCCAAGTTTGACGGCCTGCATTTTCTAACAAAAAATTACACGTTATTGCCTATAAGTAATTCTTTTAGTGTAGCAAATGACCTTACATATAAGCCTAAGATCATTAAAAAGCGTTCATTATTTTAGAAGTTATTCAAATTTTTGTGATACATTTAAAATACCGATTTTTTTAAAAATATCTAAAGAAATTATTGGTTAAACGATTTCTGAAATGTCTTATTCTTTTCTAAATTTTATCATCTTTCAAAAAATGAACATAAAGAAATTTTAGCTGTTATAAATTTTATGTTTTAAAACGTTTTTGTTTAGATTCACTTAAAGAATATAAGAATTTGGTGAAGAGGAATCAAAGTTAAATATTTGTTAATTAATATTGTTTATAACAATTTAAATAAGTTACTTTTTAAACAAAAACGACATATATTCTTGTAACGAACTTAAATTGAAAAGAAAATGTTTAATAGAACCTTTTTTAGTGTGGAAGAATCAAAGTTATCTATTTGTTAATTAATATTGTTTACAAAAATTTAAATACATTATTTTTTGTTTTATTAATTTTCTGGTGGTCATATTCGATTAGTTTGAACTGATTAATAATTAGTTAACTTAGACTAAAATAAAAAATTACAAACAATTAAAATCTGAAAAATCGGACAAGAGGGATGTCTTAAGAATTTATTCCCCTGTAATTTAAAACAAACACTCAAATCAGGTAAAAATTATAGGCTGTAGACTGTTTTGAACATAAATTATAAAAAAACCCACTGTGTTGCTTACCACTTTTTTTAGGTTAAAAATTTTTTTGTCAATGTTGTAGCCCTGGACAATACTTTTTAGAAAGCATATAGAATTTTTCGCTAAATTTTGTTTGTCTAAAAATATTTTCTGTTAAAACATTGATAATTGTGCATTTGTTTATTTGTAGACTTTACAGGCGTTTTATTATATTCTGGATAAAAATAAACAGCAGCAGCTACATCAATATGTAAGACCTAAAATATTTTAATATTTTATAATAAAAATTCGAATTAAAAGAAATACATCATTTAATATTTTTAACTTTTACCTTTCTTGTTCTTATTAGTGGTTCGATTCTTGAAATTTCATCATTCCATGCAATTACTTAACATTTTATAGCATTTGAATTATTCAGTTCAAATGCAAATAATTTAAATAATTTTTTCCCTTTTAATATTTTTTTTCTTTTTCGTTGTTTCCCACATTGTTACGAACAATCGTATCATTTCGTCACAAATTGAAAAAAATTAGATACGTATTTTTTTATTTTTTTAAAATTAATATATAGTGGTGCCTGTAGGCTATTGAAATTTTGCATGTATTTTGCATGGAAAAAAAACTATTTTTCGTAGATTTCCTGTAAAATTGTTAAAAATTAATATTTTTTGACTGGACTACTCTGTTTCTCTTCATAAATGTTCGAAAAAATATATACAATTTTTAACAAATGAAATTTGTTAAGTTAACTATTTTTTACAGGACCCAAAAGTTGACCAAAAAAACCAAAATAGGTTATTATTAGTAAAAAATATTAATTCTAAAAAAACGAGAAATTTAAACTGCTAATCATGATTTCTACTGTTTTTGAGGTCGCTGATTACGAAACTGAAGTCATATTTCAAAAATTCAAAATGTCGGATCGAATATGGCGGACATGCAAATTTTAAAATTAATTAATTTTTATGAAACTTCGTATCAAGGTATTTTTAGGGTCCCTAGTTACAAATATGAAGTTAAAAATTTAAACAGGACCTCGCCGCTAATCAGAAATTAGAAGTTTAGTATTTATTAGCTAGATAAGGTTCATTCACAAATTAGATGATACGATTTTATATATATTTTGACTCCATCGTCTTTTGTTTCACTTTCTACATAGTAAAAATTGAAAAATTACATGTGCTGTTACACTTAGGAAAAAGGGTACATAAAAGTATGCTATATTAGTTCACTTCAACTAATCGATTTATTAGAAATATTACTATTTGAATCAGAGATCGACTTTTTGTTATCAAAATAGTTATTTCTAATTATCTTAAATTTAGATAGAACTTTCACAATTGTTGGCAAATGGGATAAGATATTTCATAATTAAGTTTCATAAAAAATTATTAATTTTTTAGACATTATGCCCGTCATATTGGATCCGGCACCTTAAATTTTTGAAATATGACTTCAGATTTGTAATCAGAGACCCCCAAAACCACTTGATACGAAGTTTCCTGGAAATTGATTAATTTAAATATTTTCATGCCCGACATATTTGATCCGCTATTTTGAATTTTTGAAATATTACTTCAGTTTTGTAATCAGCGACCTCAAAAACAGTAGAAACCATGATTAGCAGTTTAAACTTCTCGTTTTTTTCAGAATTAATATTTTTTTGCCAATAATAACCTATTTTGGTTTTTTTGGTCAACTTTTGGGTTCTGTAAAAAAAAGTTAACTTAACAAATTTCATATGTTAAAATGTGTATATTATTTTTTAAACATTTATGAAGAGAAACAGAGCAGTCCGGTCAAAAAATAAACCCATTAACGCCTACCAGGACGCAAAATGTACCATGATTTCACGACTCTTATTTTGTATGAAATAATTAGTTAAAAATTTTAGGAAATACCATTTTCGACGTAAAATTTATCGCTCTTTCGGAATATAAAACTAGAATTTGTTTATAATTATTTCAAAAAAATTTATATCAATTTTATTGCAAAAAACACACTTTTTTAAGGAAAAAATTTTTTTAATTATTATTTTGACATGGAAGACTAAAGAATATGGTCTCCAAAACACAAAATATAGCGTCCTCGAACTCTCAGCTATAAAAATCCATAATAACTTTTTTAAATTCAAGATGGTGGATACGAAAATGGCCATTTTTCCAAAATGCAAAAAGGCCGAAAAAAAATTTAGCGTAATTTTTTTTAAAAGTTATTAGATTTGCTTGAAAATGGTTACTCAGGGGTTTTTGAGGTCGCTGATTACGAATCTGATGTTACTTTTTTAAAATTCAAAATGGCGGATCCAATATGGCAAACATATTTTTTAAAAAGTAATTAAATTTGCTTGAAAATGGTTACTCTGAGGTTTTTGGGGTCGCTGATTACGAATCTGATGTTACTTTTTTTAAATTCAGGACGGCGGATTCAATATGGCGGACATTTTTTTTTTAAACTGATTGGATTTGCTTGAAAATAGTTACTCGTGGGATTTTGGGGTCGCTGATTACGAATCTGATGTTATCTTTTTAAAATTCAAAATGGGGGATCCAATATGGCGGTAATTTTTTAATAAAGTGATTGAATTTGCTTTAAATTGACCATTCGGGGGTTTTTGGGGATGCTGATTACGAATCTGATGTCACTTCTTTAAAATTCTAAATGGAGGATCGAATATGGCGGACAATTTTTTAAAATGTTATTGTATTTGCTTGAAAATGGTCATTCGGGGGTTTTTGAGGATGCTCATTACGAATCTAACATCAGAAAAATATTATGTTTATCGTTGCTCTTACAACAAGGAGGTCGACGTGCAAAAAGCCCCTTTTTTATTTTATTTAAAAATTTGTTTTTGGATTTTGCCTCTAAAAATTTTGCCACTATCATGCAAAGTGCAACAGAAAGACACAAAAATTGTGCATTTAATGTGGCATATATATGTGCGTCACTTGTTTTTAATCAAACTACATGTAGTGTTAGTCTCTTTTTTAACATTTTATAAAAAATGTAATAATTATAAAAGTGTCATAATTATCGTTGATTCAGATTTAGAAAGCAGAATTAAAATTTGATATTATTTATTTAAAAAAATATTAAAATATCAAAAAAAAAATTTTTAATTAACAAAAAAAAAATTTTTTTAAATAAAATAAAAAAGTAGCTTTTTTGCACGTCGACCTCCTTGTGGTAAGAGCTGGGCAAAGTCAATAAAATTTTGTTGACGGCTAACGGACGTGGAGGATAAACATAATATTGTTCTGAAGTCAGATTCGTAATTAACATCCACAAAAACCGCCGAATGACCATTTTGAAGCAAATACAATTACTTTTTAAAAAATTGTCCGCCATATTGGATCCACCATTTTTAATTTGGAAAAAGTGACATCAGATTCGTAATCAGCGACCCCAAAAACCCCCGAGTAACCATTTTGAAGCAAATTTAATCACTTTTAAAAAAATTGTCCGACATATTGGATCCGCCATTTTGAATTTTAAAAAAGTGATATCAGATTCGTAATCAGCGAATCCAAAAACCCCCGAGTAACCATTTTCAAGCAAATCTTATAACTTTTGAAAAACATTACCCGAAAATTTTTTTCGGCCTTTTGCATTTTGGAAAAATGGCCATTTTCATTTTTTAACTAATTATTTCATACAAAATAAGAGTCGTGAAATCATGGTACATTTTGCGTCCTGGTAGGCGTTAATAGGTTAATATTCAACGATTTTACAGGAAATCTACGAAAAAAAGTTTTTTTCCCATGCAAAATACATGGAAAATTTTAATAGCCTACAGGCACCACTAAATATTAATTTAAAAAAAATAAAAAAATACGTATCTAATTTTTTTCAATTTGTAACAAAATGAGACTCGGAAATAGACAAAATTCCAAAATGTCGTTTTTAATGGCCACTCTAATATATATGTACAAAGAATGATTTGGGGACGTATGTTTTTTCGCGCATGTATAGCTTCCTCATCACCTAAATATTAAAGCTAAAGGCAACAATTGTAATATACTCTAAAATTTCGAAGTTTAAATCGACGATAAACTAGACAACGCATACTTTAAGGACATAAAAATGTGTATATCGTAAATGTCCTCAAACCATACGTTATACTTGTACGTCTTGTATATGTACAAAGCATTATATGAGGACTAAGTTATTTATAGAACATATAATTTAAGGACAATTTTATATGTAAAACGCATACTTTGAGTACAATTTTGACAATTAATTTGTCCTTAAAAAATACTTTAAACATATAATAAAGGCAAAATAACATGCATAAAACCCCACAATATAGTCCCTAAAGTATGCGTTGTTTAATTATAGATAATTTAGGCGTTACATAAATGAGCTATTCCACGTCAAGTGATCAAGAGGTCTTGCGGTGCAATGTTTATTTTGATAATTTTTTACTCTTAAACAATTAAACATAAAGATTTGACCATTTTCATTTAGGAGTTGGGCAGTATGTCCAAAAAATCGCCTAAACTACGCTAAAAATATGGCCAATTGAGTGAATAACAAAGAAAAATAAAGTAGTCTTTCACAAATTCGTTGTAATCTTTCTTGTAAAAGAGAAAAACATTTTATTTATGTAGTTTTAACACTGTACCCTCAAAATAATAAAAACCACCCCTAAAAATTACCCCCTAAACATAGATTTAAAAAAGTTCCAATTTTTCTAATTGGTTAAAAAAATCATCTCCTGTACATTATTTGGTCAATTTTTTGTATTTTTTTACAGATTATATAAGTCATGGAATTTTCTCACAATATATATTATGTTTAAACTAAAAACTAATATTAGGTGGATTCCACGTCAGTTCAACACACTTATTTTCATGACTTGTTGGGATTTGGCTGTACTTTTGTAAATTTATTACTTTTATAGTGATAAAAAACTCCACCAAATATGTTTTCAAAATTTTGAAAATTACCAAAAATATGGCATTTTCAAAATTTTTATCATTTTTTTTGAAAGTGCTATAACTTTGGTTGTAATTAACCGATTTTAGATTTTAAAAAAAGGATTTCTTTAGTTTTAAGTATATATTAAGTTAAAATTAATATAAAAAATTCGAAAAATTTTTTTTTTTTGAAATTTTGAAAAATTAAAAATCCGTTTTTGAAAAAACATCATCTTCGATTTTTTTCAAAATTTTACTAAATGTTAGGGCAAATGTGCTTTACATGTTCTGTAAGTTTCATCTTGGGATCTCAAAGGGATTCGGAGTAAAAAAATAAAACGTAACCACATATTACGAACATATGGGGCAAAATTCCTCAACTGCCCAGGTAAAAAAATGAATTTTCTCTAAACTTTGCTATAATGTTACTATTATTAGTAGAAGTGTAAATATTAATTTTTTTTAAATTTGATAAAATATTTTTTGAGTTATGGAGTTTCAAAATTTTGATTTTTTTGAAAATATCTTTTTTTCGATTTAATATATTGATAAGTAAAATTAACTAAATTTAAAGTATGAATAGTAATTTTTAAAAGGGTTTTCACGGGCTATAAGCTGGTGACCTTTTTTCTATGAGCAATGTAAAAATCAGAGTGGGATCATGAGAATTTTTTAGGAAAATAATAATTTATCATTATTTTACATAGAAAATGATGATTTATAATTAATTTCTTCAAAAAGTTCCATGGTCCCACTCTGATTTTTACATGGCTCATATGAAAAAAGGTAAGCTTTTGATTGGGAAAGGTTACAAAAAGAATAAGAAACACCGATTTAGAGATACAGTAGAGCTTGGTTAATACGATTGTAGGAACCGCACTAAGAATGCGTCTTATGCGGGAAAATGTATTAGGTGGGATATAAAATGTATGTCTTTAATTGCAGGGACCACCATAAATGAGCGTCTTAAGCGGGAAATCGTATTAAACGGGATCGTATTAACCGAGTTCAACTGTATATTAAAATTAAGAATTTGACCTTGAATTTTAAGGTCAACTAGACAGAAAACAACTTTTTTTTCATCACCAGCTTATAGCCTGTGAAAACCCTTTTAAAAATCACTATTCATACTTTAAATTTCATAAATAATACTTATCAATATATTAAATCGAAAAAAAGATATTTTAAAAAAAAATCAAAATTTTGAAACTCCATAACTCAAAAAATATTTTATCAAATTCAAAAAAAGTTAATATTTACACTTCTACTAATAATAGTAACATTTTAGCAAAGTTTAGAGAAAATTCATTTTTTTACCTGGGCAGTTGAGGAATTTTGCCCCATATGTTCGTAATATGTGGTTACGTTTTATTTTTTTACTCCGAATCCCTTTGAGATCCCAAGATGAAACTTACAGGACATCTAAAGCACATTTACCCTAACATTTAGACAAATTTAAAAAAAAATCGAAGATGATGTTTTTTCAAAAACGGATTTTTAATTTTTCAAAATTTCAAAAAAAAAAATTTTTCGAATTTTTTTTTATATTAATTTCAACTTAAAATATACTTAAAACCAAAGAAATCCTTTTTTTTAAATCCAAAATCGGTTAATTATAACCAAAGTCATAGCACTTTGAAAAAAAGACAAGAATTTTAAAAATGCCATATTTTTGGAAATTTTAAAAATTTTGAAAAAATATTTGGTGGAATTGTTTATCATTATAAAAGTAATAAATTTACAAAAGTACAGCCAAATCCCAACAAGTCATAAAAACAAGTGTGTTTAACTAACGTGGAATCCACCATTAATGAAAACTACCCCTAAAATCATCCCCTAATCATAATTTTTACAAATTTCCAATTATTCCTGAATAAATTGTGTACAAAAAATTTTATTACGGTTTCTCAGGTCAAGAATTTGTTTTGAATATATTTCAATCAAATTCAACCCCATAAAAATTAATGACCAATGAACAAAAATCATCCCCTGTACTAATATCCCTGTACTATTATCCCCTGTAATAATTGGAAATTTGTGAAAATTATGATTAGGGGTTGTTTTTATTAATATTAGTTTTTAGATTAAACATAATATATTGTGAAAAAATTTCATAACTTATAGTATGTATAAAAAAATGTTATGTCTATGTTTATGAAAATTATTACCTAATTGGACAACTAATGTACAGGGGATGATTTTTGTTCATTGGGAATTATTTTTATGGGGGTGAATTTGATTGAAATATATTCAGAACAAATTCTGGACCTCAGAGACCGTATTTAAATTTTTTGTACACAATTTATTTAAGAATAATTAAACCGACAGATTAGCTCGGTCGGATAAGTGCCTGGCTCGGTGGGCGGACCAAGGGTACTTGGTTCGCGCCCATTAGCCTGGGATTTTTTCGGAACGTGAGATAATCTGAGCGGGAGGTTTGACGTCGAGGTATAATGATGTGCACTGTCGATTATTGTCCAGTACACACCGTTAAAACTCGGCTGTCGATAAACCGGTTGTACTCAGGAGAGGTTTTCTACAGTTTCCCTCTCTACCCGTTTAATAACGGGTGGTCCAGGCAAATGCGAGTACTCCTAACCTCAAAAAGTCGTTCTGTAGAAACGCAAAAGTAGTTGGTATATAAGAGTGTGTGTTCTGACAGTTGGCCTAGCTTCAAGTCATTTAAGAAGAAAAAAAAAATTTAAGAATAATTGGAAATTTGTAAAAATTATGATTAGGGGATGATTTTTAGGGGTACAGTGTTATAACTACATAAATAAAATGTTTTTCTCTTTTACAAGAAAGATTACAACGAATTTGTGAAAGATTACTTTAGTTTTCTTTGTTATTCACTCAATTAACCATATTTTTAGGGTGGTTTGGGCGATTTTTTGGACATACTGCCGAACCCCTAAACGGAAATAAAATTCGCCATGCGGCATCAAAAACTTAAATTTCTAACGAAAATTTTGAGTATACATACAACATGTTATCTTCAAAAATAAAGTGTGCAGGGGGGTGGCCGGATTCAGAAAGAATGCCACGTATATAAATTTTAAATATGATATTAATGTTTACAATTACTTTTTAGCTAAATTGCAATCAATAACATTTTTTATTTTATTTATTAGTTAGTTAATAACAGTGTTTAAATGTTTATCTAAGATATTTTTAGGATAAAAACTTTGATGACATATAGAAAATAAATTCTATTTTATCTGTTATAGAAAGTTTGGAATCCATCTTACCACCGAAAATGGGCATTTTCGAAAATGGCGTATTTCGCCGCCATTTTGAAATAAAAATGAAAATTTTTTTTTACAAATTCTTAAATAAATTATTTATTACATGAAAAAGAAATTTTTTAAATAATTGTCATAGATATTTTATTAATATATACTAAAAAAGCCTTCTTTTTGCCTGTTTTGAACTGGAATGTCTCCTTCAAAATTAATTTTTTTAAATTATAACAAAATACTTTAAAAAAATTAATTATTTTTCAATTAAATTTTAGAAAATATCAACTATATAGAAAGATTTTTATTATACATATATTTCAAAAATTTAATTATGTCTTAAAAAATAATTCAAAAATTTTTTACATTCTTATCATATGAGAAAGTATTAGTTTTGGTCGAAAATTGACTTTCGCTAATTTCATGATATCTCGACGTTTTGGGGTCCCCTGAACCCAAAAAACATGGTCCGGCGATGGTGTCTGTCTGTTCGTCTGTCTGTCTGTCTGTCTGTCTGTCTGTCTGTCTGTCTGTCTGTCTGTCTGTCTGTCTGTCTGTAGATCAAAAATTTTGTTCCCACGATAACTCTTGAAAAACTTATCCGATCGTATTTAAATTTAACACACTTAAAGTTGGTGCAAAAATGAAGGCCAAGTTTGTTAACCAGCTATTTTCGTTAAAAAATACAAAAACTACAGTACTTTCAAAATTTTGAAAAATCAATTTTTTCAAATTTTCAAATTTTTATTTGCATATTACGATAGCTTAGGAAAATACAAACAACTTTTCTCTACAACATTTTTTTCATAAAAAGTCAAATTTCGGAGTTATAGGATCTTAAATGGTCAAAAAAACTAATAAATCCCAAAATAACTCTAAAAATCAAAATATTTTTAAAGAATTAAAAGTAACTTTAACTATTTTTACATAATCTCACCCAAATACACCCAAAAACATATTTATAGACATAGAACTCTTAATTTCTCGAAAAACCACTGTATATATATATATATATATATATTGTAACGCTTTTTTCTACACTACTATTATAAGGAAATTAAATATGGAACATTAATAATAAACAATCATTTACAAATCCAAAATAGTTCTGAAACTATAATTTTAAAGTTACTGTAGCTGAATTCTAAGACAATTTTACATACTTAAAACCTGATTTTAACCGAACTTCAATATTTAACCAAAGAAAACGTTACTTGTGCAATCTAGTTCTTTATAATTTGTCTAGGCGGTCCCCGGTAGGGCGCCAGACAATTTTTGTATCGCCGGTATTGTCAACCGGACTAAAACATAATTAACCAAAAATCATTAAATCAAACATTACTCAATACTTAATTAAGACCGACTAAACAAACATTAATATTAACTAGATTTTTCGCACGTGCCGGTACTAGTCAGCTATGCTGGTCGTGGAGAGAGGGGTGAGTTTTGTATTCAAGAAAGAGAAGGTAGTTTAAAACACAGTGACGGAATTATAAATAAATTAACAATCGATTAGATAAAAATAATTAAGTATATTGTACCAACGAAATTCAATTGACAAGTTACAATAAATAGTGATGATCATTTTGTCGTTTATAATTAATAATTAAAATAATAAAAAACCATAAGCAGAATTACTTGAGTATTCTGAATTATAACAAAGAACCATAAATAATATAAATAACTTACAGATTTTGTATCGATGATAAGTTGACTCGTGATAGGGATCATGATTTCATTTTACACTTTTAATTTATTATTTATTAAAGAAAACATTAAACTAATAATTAATTGGAATATTAAACTCACTGTAACATATTATTTAACAATTCGAAACCATAAAAGAATTAAACTGTAACTAACTAGAACTAATCCTGAATAGACTACATTTTACTAAAAACTGGGGAAATTAACTAATGATGTTAACACGACAAGGGATCGATGACAAGAGAGAGATTCAACAGGTTTTGCAGAATTATTTTTAATTTGAAATTAGTACTGAATTTTGGCGTTAGGAGACTTATCGGTATTCTCGCTATTTTCTTACAAAAGGGGGTTTTCTCCTACCTTGCTTCTCCCAGAATTCTGAATTACTAATACTATGATACTTAAACTAAAACGACTTTTCCTATGGCAAGATTGCGACCTTCTTGACCATAGGAACCTGTCAATTAACCCAAAAGGAGAGCTTCTTTGCCAAACGAAGTCGCTTTCGTTTGACAAAGCCTGCCAACTCACTAAAACTAAACTAATTTATCAAAATTCCTTAATGTGGAGCGCCAATGTTTCAATTGGACTTGTGCTAAGTGTAGAATAATTACTTAAACAAATACTAAAACAGACACTGTAACAAATTTACTTTAACAAAGACAGTTAATATTACCAAAATTCAAATACTAGAAAAAATGTTCTCAGATTAGTGCTTTTGTGACGTAAATCGTAAAAATAACGTCACAACTCGCCTCTCAACGGAAAGATTGTGGAAGGGGAAAATGTACGTGAATGAATATCCTCTAAAATCGGGACACCAACTATTCTGAACTCTAAACTGTTATTGGCATAACAAGAAATATAAACGAAACTCTATTACGATAAAACTAAATTTCACAAGGTGCACTCCCGATACCGAGCTAACGCTCTGGAGGTTCGAAAGAAAGGGACTACTCTCAATTGACTACTAGGGTTCAAATAGCAATGAAAATTGGGGATTGGAAGTATCGGTTCAGATAAGACCACACAACTTTTAAATTCAACACCAAGTACTTTTTATCTCAGAGACTGAAATCTAATGGTACAAATAGTATGATAGCAATGGATGTTGTATTAACAATGGTCATAGGGACACTGGGCCGGATTATTAGTGAAGTAAGGGACAATAATATATTGAAAGTTATAGTGAATTAAGTGAATTAGGTGAAGTGGTGAAAATTATCTTATTTTAATATGAAGTTGGGGCTTAAAGTAGGTACGTCCAGAGGCAACAGAATCCAAGTCTGCGGAACAGAAAATTATGAATATGGAGGCGTTGCTTCAGATTGAGAAGGAAAATTCTTAAATTTGTTTAAAATGAGGGTAGTGAAAATTATGAAGAAAAAAAATTGCGAAAGCAAATTGCGTCCAGAAATGTTGCAACGATTTACTTTCAAATTAACTCACTTGTACTGTAACGCGTCGTTCCGACGCCTTGTCACCAAATTTTAAAAAATATAATAATAATAATAATAATTGTGTTAATCACAAAAGAGAAAGTTACCGTAGAAATCATGGGATTCTATCACGAGTCATTACAATGTAACAATATGGATTTAACTCAAGTTACAATTCTCTGAGTCAGGAAAAAATTTTGTAACACAGGGGTGTTCTCCCCCCCATCAAAATTAAATAATATGGTGAATGTACGGTAAATATGAAATGGGGTGAGAAATGAGTAAAATAATTCAAGTGAATTATAAGTGAAAAATTAGTGAAAAATTCAAGTGAATTTTAAGTGGACAATTAATAAACAATTCGAGTGAATTATGAGTGAAAAAAAATTCAAGTGAATTATGAGTGAAAAATTAGTGAATTATAAGTGAAAGATGAGTGAAAAATGAGTGAATTATAAGTGAACAATTAATAAACAATTCGAGTGAATTATGAGTGAAAAAAAATTCAAGTGAATTATGAGTGAAAAATTAGTGAATTATAAGTGAACATACATGAATTAAGTGAATAATTCAGGTGAAAAATAAGTGAAAAATGAGTGAATTATTATTAAATGAAAATTGGTGAGTAATATTCTTATTTTATGAAACCTGGACCATTCCTTATCGGTGTCGCCGGTATGGGTGGTGTTGGTCCCTGGGAATGTTCCTTCCGTATTTCGGAACATACGGTCCCATTGACGCCCATTTTTCTGCGTCTTTTGGACACGTCTTGGCCGTGTATCCCTGTCGGCCACACATTTGGCAAAAAATGGTCCGTTTAAAAGGGCAGGTGCCGTAGCGGTGGCCTCCTCGGTGGCAATTCCAGCACAGTTTCTGTGGACCTGGGGCCGGTGCTTGGTCTGGGACTGGAACTGGGCCTCGTTCTCGGCTTGGAGCAGGAACTGGTTCCGGACTTCGTTCTCGGGATGGGCCTGGAACTGGTGCTGCTTCCCGTGATGGGCCTGGAACTGGTGCTGGTGCTCGTTCTGGGCCTGTTACGGGTTCACCTTTGGCGTTCAGGAAGCAGGTGGGCTCATTCGGAAAACTGCGCCTGGCTGCTCCTGGCTTCCTCCAGTATTTGCGCCTCCTGGGTCGAATATACCTTTCCGATTGGTGACTTGAGGAGTCATTTTCGGTCCACCAATCGGGCTTTTCAGTGGGTTGCCTGGGCCTTTTAAAGGGATCAAACGGGCCCTCTTCCGAGTCCGAGGAAACCTCGTCCAGATCCATCCTTGCTTGGGAGGGTCCGGCAATAGGTTCCATCTGTCTAGGTGGTTCGAGCCCCGTCGTCTGTGTCCCACTTTCCTTCATAATGGGCCCCGATTGGTTGGCTTGGTCCATCGTTGACGGTCGAGCTAGCGGCCAATCCTGGACTTCGCTCGGTAGGGCAGTTCTCCCTGCCAGATTCGTCCTCCATCGGATAGGGCACTCCCTGTTGTCCTGGTGACTGCACCGCAACACCATTTCTTGTAGCGACTGGAACAATCCTGGTCTGTACTGTTCCAGCCATGCCAGGGCAGGTAAGAATGGCCGAATTGGATCCCAGAACGGATCTTCTTCCAATCTCACTTCTACCTCCTGTGGTGGTCCTGGGATGCCATCTGGTCCGTCGACGTCGGGTTCCGGTGGATTCCATTGTGGTGGGGTTGGAACTCGAGGGACTTCCTCATGGTCGTTTTCGGGTGCGGCGATCTGAGGCTCCTCCTCCATTGGCCAGTCACCGTTTTCCCCATCCTCTTCCCCTAAATTCCCATTATTTCCCGGTTCTCCCTCGTCTTCCAGGTCCCTCATCTCTATGATCTCGATACTCGAGGAGCTAGAGGAGCTTGGTGAGTCCGGTGGGTGTTCCCCGTCATCCACATTCAACAAATAGTCGTCGAGACTACCCACCGTGATGTCGCTGTCCCCGGAGTCAGAGATCTGAAGAATCTCCATCTCGTCTATCTGGCACGTGGAGTCAGGTGGGGGGTACTCCATTATGAGTCTGTAACGTTCTTTTATTGTAATATTCGAATAAAGTCTTATGATCCACCACCTGGACGGTAACAAGACGATTTTACTGTAACGTTTATTGAAAAACTGTAACTTTATTGAAAATACTGGAACACTAGATTATACTGTAACTTATTCTGGACATGAATGTTATACCAAAATACCACATTTGGAATTGGTGTACAGGAACACAAGAAACACAAATATAGACAAATACAAAGACAAACGTTGAAACTCGATGTTGAACATACTGAGTCGTGAGGAATACTGTAACGTTAATTATGTAAGACATTTTAAATTCTGTAACGATTTTTGTTAAGTACTGTAACTAATTTATTACTTTAGGTTAATCTGGATTATCTTGGAGTGGTGCATGGTAAGGTTTTAGGTCTTGTACCGAAAACTTTCCCATCGATTGCCCTTGTAGGTCCTCTAGAACATAAACTACATTTGATATTCGTTTGGTGACAATAAAGGGACCGTGAAATGCATCTGCTAGTTTCGCCATGAAGTGTCTATCTGCGGACGATAGCACGCGTTGCTTTTTCCATACTAAATCACCGACTTCGTATCGTTGGTCGCGTCGTTTGCGGTTATAATAGAGAGATTGTTTTTGGAAGGCACTGTCTAGAGCGTGAACAATACTACTTCGTAATTCGTTAAGCTGTTGCATTCTTTTAGACCAAGTTAGTGGGGGTTGGTGGACAATGTCCATCTCTCTTTCTAATTCTCGGCGTAGGGATATCGCGGCTGATGGTTCACGCCCGAAATTAAGAAACGCTGGGGTACTTTGGATTGAGGAATGGTACGCTGTGTTGTGTGCAAAACGAAATTCTGGGAGGTGTAAGTCCCATTCACGGTGACTTCTTTCTATAAATGCGATTATCATGGTGCGTACTACTCGATTTACTCGTTCGACAGGGTCGGCCTGAGGTCGATAAGGTGGAGTGGTCATGTGTCGAAATCCTATTTTAGTCGCTAAAGCTTTCATGTTATTATTTACAAATTCGGTACCGTTATCCGTAAGTAAAACTTTAGGTGACCCCCAACGATTAATAACTAAGTCCTGTAACGCTGCTGATATTGTTAGACCTGTAGCTTTTCTTAAAGGCTGTATCTCTATCCATTTGGTGTAAAGGTCTTGAATGACCAAAATGTACACGTTACCTCTGGAACTAGGGGTCAAAGGTCCCATTATATCTGTAGCTACCACTGTCCAGGGTTCTTCAACAGTTTTTTTTCCCATAAAACCAACAGGTCGGATTTGCTCGACCTTGGTGCGTTGACAAGTTTCACAGTGTCTGACAAAAGAAACAACATCCTTGAACATGCATGGCCAATAGTATTGAGTGGCGATTCTGCGATGTGTCTTCTCTACACCATAGTGTCCTGATTGTGGAGTTGAGTGGCTTTCTTGTAGAGCTTGTAGGCGACGTTCCCTGTTGAGCACTAACTTCCAAGCATTTAGATCTGTAACTTCAGTTTCTGGAAAATTGGCTGGTTTGTGGTAATAGAGCCGATCGTCTTCGATTTTCCAATTTGGAAACTTATCCGGATGTAGTTCGACTTCTTGTAGGCGCTTTAGGTACCATCGGTCTTCTGTCACTTCGATCTGGTTGACTTGATCTGGAGTATGTTCAGGTATGCGTGATAGAGCGTCTGGGACGTGATGGAGTGCTCCTTTTCTGTGGATAATTGTCAGGTCGTATTCTAGGAGTTCAAGAGCCCATCTAGCGAGTCGACCAGTTGGATTTTTAAGGTTGTGTAACCAACGTAAACTGCTATGGTCCGTTATCACTGTAAATGAGTATCCTTCTAGGTAACAGCGGAACTTTTTAACAGCCCAAACCACTGCAAGACATTCTAATTCTGTGACTGTGTAGTTTTTTTCGGCACTTGAAAGTGCGCGACTAGCATACGCAATCACACGTTCTTGTTCTTCTATAATTTGGGTCAGCACTGCTCCTAGTCCGACAGAACTTGCATCTGTCTGTAAGGTGAATGGTAACTTGAAGTTTGGACATGCCAATGTCGGAGTACTTGTTAACAATAATTTCAGTGTGTTAAAAGCACTCTCTTGTTCTTCCTTCCATTCCCATGGTTGATTTTTCCTCACTAGTTTGTAGAGTGGAGCAGCTTTTGTTGCATATTCAGGAATGAACCTTCTGTACCAAGATGCCATTCCAAGGAAACGGTGTAGTTGTTTCACTGTTCGTGGTTGTGGGTATTCCAGGACCGCCGAAGTTTTCTCAGGGTCTGTTTGTAATCCTTCGTAATTGACTCGGAATCCAAGATATCGTAATTCAGCACAGCAGAAATGACTCTTGTTTCTGTTGATTACCATGTTGGCCTTTTTGATGTTTGCAAGGACCTTGTCAAGCCAATGCAAATGCTCCTCGAAAGTCTCCGTTACGACTACGATGTCATCCAAATAACAAAACACGTGAGGGAACAATGCTGGACCAATAACGCGATCCATGAGCCTCTGGAATGTGGCTGGTGCGTTGCTCAGACCGAAGGACATCCTCTTGAATTGGAATAAACCTCTTCCTGGTACGATGAATGCAGTTATTGGTTTTGCTCTCTCTGTTAATGGAACGTGCAGGTAGGCTGATGTCAAATCCAAGGTTGTGATGAAGTTACATTGCTTTAGCTGATCCAGGATTCCGATCATGTTTGGAATTGGATATGCATCCTTTTTTGTGCAAGAGTTTACTTTGCGATAGTCTATGCAGGGTCGCCATTTTCCATCTGCCTTTTTTGTCAACACTGGAGGGCTTGCCCAATCTGCTTGCGAAGGTTCTATGATATCTTGTCTGAGCCATTCATCCGTTTCTTTCCACAATGCCTCGAGTTTTATTGGTGTCATCGCATAAGCCTTTTGTCGAATTGGTGGATGGTCTCCGACATCTATATCATGCACGGCAAGTGGTGTAATTGGTAATTTATCCGGTGGTGGTGATATCCTTTCATCAAGGAATTTTTTCAAGATTTCGGATTGTTCATCACTTAATATCTGTAACCCATTGCAAACTGTAACACGATCTGTAGAGCTTTCTGGAGTGAATGTGAATGTTGAATTCGGATCATCTCGAAAATACCAGCTTTTTGCAGCAAAATCAACTATTAAACCGGCTTGTATAAGAAAATCTAACCCTAGTATGCACTGATGTGATAGGACTGGCATTATTAAAAGATTAACTTGAAAATTTCGGTTTTTCAATTGTATTTCGGTGTCGATTGCATATTCGATACGGAGGTTATTACCATTCGCGACTGTAACTCTACGAGCAGGAATTGGTTTCGCGGTTAATCCCATATTTTTTATTAATTCAATCCCTGTTTGACCAAGGAATGATTTACTAGCCCCAGAATCAAGTAGGGCCCTAATCTCACGTCCTGCAAGGGTGAAGTCAACACAGAATGCTACTTGTCTTTTGTTTGAGACCGAATTTGCAAAATCGATTATTTCTACATTATTCTGTAACTTTAAACACTGGTCTGGAAATAGGCTTCCCATATTCTGTAGCTTTTTAGTTTCGGTAACATCTAATTCTAACTGTAACTGATCTTCCGACGTTATTTCTGGAAGCGATACACTTGTCGGGATAGTGTTCACTGTTGAGAGTTTCCCTTATTACAATGGGGACAATCTCGTTTAGTAACACCTGAGGCTCGACAGCGGTAACAAAATCTACGTTTAGGTGCTGGACATAATCTGTGGCCGTGACCAATTTTGTCACAATTCCAACATCTAAACTCAGTGTCACTTGTTTCATTCCTATTAGTATTCACCGCGGGTGACGCTTGATTCACTAAATTGGATGTTTTAGATTCACTAAATTTATCTTTGATACCGGATCTTGTTGTAGGTAACTTAGAATGATCACTTGTTTGTTGTTGATTATGTCGTTGTAATAACAAGGAGTCTAATATGTCACTGTAACCTTCGGCATTGTTCTGTAACGGTACGCTATGATCAACTGCCGCATGTAATTGATCAGTTTTCGAAAAGTGTTGTAGTGGTCGGGGTGGTTGGTAGTGTGCCTTCCGAGGCCCTGAGTACGCATACGCTGGACACATAGAGTTTTCTGGTAGTGGTGGGGGGCGATATTGGTTTACACTTTGAAGTGTTCTTTCTTGGCGTGACGCGTACGCTTCTAAATCGTCCATAGTAAGGTTTCTGTGCAATGGGATCACTAATTTGAATGCCGGTAACATATTTCTGTGAGCATAGCGGATGCATTCCCATTCTGACCATAATGGGTCTGTTCGGGCGAAAAGACCATTCATACATGCAAGATAATCACAAACTGGTTCGTTGTTTGCCTGCGTACGATTAGCAATTTCTTCACGCAAGGCTAATTGATAATCTGGATCTGCATATCTGGAGCGAAGAGCAATCTTAACGTCTTGCCATGTTCTAAAAGAATTGACGCGACCTCTGTACCATGTTAACGCTGCATCTTTTAACGTAAAAGGAATGGCTTTTAATAAATCTGATTCACGCATAACCAATAATTCACGACCCTCATCGATTCGATTTATATAATTCTCGACGTCTTCACCACGCGCACCACTGAATTGTAAATTCCAGCGATGTATTGTCTGTAACAGTGATTGTGGACTCATAGGTTGTTGATAGTTTGGTCTTCTTTCCGTGTTCCCATAATCGTCAAGTTGGTAGTCTTGGGGGTTTGGAAAGACTCGATGCCTATTAAAGTTACGTGATTCCCTAAAATTGTTGGAACGAGAGTAACGACCACGAGTGGTATTGACGTTATCAAAATTAAATTCCGCATTCGGACCAAGCTGAATGTTGGGTTCCCGTAACACTTGATTTTGACGCATTTGATCACCATCATTTCTCATATTATCATCATCGTGACCAAAATATAGGTCGTGTAGTAATGGTTGTAGTTGTGATGGTTCGGAGGTGTCTGATTTTATAGAGTGTCGGTCGTCCATTTTCTTTTTACTTTTTACTAAATTTCTGTAACTATATTTTTTCTTTGAAAATTATTTAAAAATCTAATTTCTGTAACTGTTTCTTTCGTGAAAATATCGAAAATTCAATATCTGTAACTATTTTACACAAAATTGTGCAGAGATGTAAATTTTGCAACTGATTTTTGTTCCTCAAAATAATTTTAGATTAATTTTGTAATTAATTTTGTTCCTCAAAATATTTTGAAATTAATTTTCGTGATTACTTTTCACGAACTACTTGGAACTCAAAGTTTTATATTTAATCTCACTTTACAAAATATTTTTAATCCAATTTGTGTAATTGATTTTCACGAAATGCTCAAAAATCAAAATTTTATAATTGATTTTACTTTATAAATTCAACTTCTGTAACCAATTTTCTCGAGATACTCGAAAATCGAAATTTTGCAATTAATTTCACTTTATAAATTCGATTCCTGTAACTAATTTTCTCGAGATGCTTGAAAATCGAAATTTTTATAATCAATTTCACTTTATAAATTCGATTCCTGTAACTAATTTTCTCGAGATGCTTGAAAATCGAAATTTTTATAATCAATTTCACTTTATAAATTCGATTTCTGTAGCTATTTCTCGCGAAATATTCGAAATTTTGATTTCTGTAACTTTCTATACCAAGGTACTGTATGAATAAAAGTAAGATAATACACTTCAATGGGTTAGACGGAGAAAGATATAGTGCATATGCACTGGTCTTGGCTGCTTGAGAGTACGAACGATCGCACAAAGCAGAGACTCGATAGGACGGAGAACGCACTATAGGAGTGAGCGAGAGCAAGTATATCACTGGCGCGAAAGGAACAGAGGGGAAGCACGTTTCTGTACTCGCACGCTTTACACACTACTACTAACCCGACACCATGAGTAACACTCACGCATACCAAATAGACGCCGGTAGGATGCTAACACATGGCGAGAAAAGGAAAATTTATACACAAAATTTTTCCTTTACACTGAATCGAATTGATTTTGTAGTTACTTACTCGGTGGATGACACGACAGGAACTATCCACACGGGGTTGAGGTGTGAGTGGATGGCACAATGCACCACACACAAGAGTTCTGGCTTTATAACCAACTCAAAAAGAAAACTGTAACTATTAAACAAAAGATCCAAAAAAACTAATTCTTAACAAAAACTGTAACTCTTAATAAGAACTATAACTGTTAACTGAGAAAACTCAACAAAACGCTTTATGAGTAACACTCAATTAATTGTTAAGGAACAACTAAAGTTGCAAAATATTTCGGGGAAAACTGTATGGTTTGCGAAAAACGCGACCGATTATGTCAGAATCCAGGAAACTAATGAGCATGGCGTCGACCACTTGTTGGGGACATGGTCTTCCCTCGGGTGAGGGGGGTGTCCCCACTTGCGAATTTCCCCCAAAATTTTCAATTTTCGGAGGTAGGGCAAGTCATGTGATCACTCAGTTTTTTCTATATTCGCCCTTACAGAGGACAAATTTAAATTAAAAATAAGAGATAATAATAACTTCGTAAATAAGCAGTTAATTAATTTCGTCGATTTGAAAGAGATAAAATATAATTAACAACAGAAGCTTACAAACTTGGTTCATTATTATTGACTTTCAATAATTATAAGCCAAGTAAAGGTGACTGTAACAATGGCTAAAATACTAAAATTCAAAAAATAAACAATTTTCCGAAACAAATCATCGAGACAAAATGAAATTGGACAATGAAGAATGTATAATACTTTACGTAAATTTGTTGTCAACAACAAAATAATCATCATTTCTTTCGAAATAAAATTTCCTAATTAAAAATTCTTTCAAAAAAGAAAACAGAGATTAAAGACCTTGAATTCTTCAAATTTTAATTTTCCGTTATGAAAATAATATTAATCAATTATAATATTCTCTTCATCTTTTTTTTTTTTTTGTAAATAAAAAAAATATGAGATTTATACATGAAAATAGATAAATTGGCCGATTCTTATGATAGTACATTTAAAAATTGAATCAGTTACTTTACCTATTTTAATTATCTGTAACACACTTTAACAACATGACTAAAAAATAAATTTCTTTTTTTTTTCTAAAAATTTTCTTTTCTCTATTACTCACTGAACTACCTTCTCAAAAATATTGACTTGTGCGCCCCACGTTGGGCGCCAAATTGTAACGCTTTTTTCTACACTACTATTATAAGGAAATTAAATATGGAACATTAATAATAAACAATCATTTACAAATCCAAAATAGTTCTGAAACTATAATTTTAAAGTTACTGTAGCTGAATTCTAAGACAATTTTACATACTTAAAACCTGATTTTAACCGAACTTCAATATTTAACCAAAGAAAACGTTACTTGTGCAATCTAGTTCTTTATAATTTGTCTAGGCGGTCCCCGGTAGGGCGCCAGACAATTTTTGTATCGCCGGTATTGTCAACCGGACTAAAACATAATTAACCAAAAATCATTAAATCAAACATTACTCAATACTTAATTAAGACCGACTAAACAAACATTAATATTAACTAGATTTTTCGCACGTGCCGGTACTAGTCAGCTATGCTGGTCGTGGAGAGAGGGGTGAGTTTTGTATTCAAGAAAGAGAAGGTAGTTTAAAACACAGTGACGGAATTATAAATAAATTAACAATCGATTAGATAAAAATAATTAAGTATATTGTACCAACGAAATTCAATTGACAAGTTACAATAAATAGTGATGATCATTTTGTCGTTTATAATTAATAATTAAAATAATAAAAAACCATAAGCAGAATTACTTGAGTATTCTGAATTATAACAAAGAACCATAAATAATATAAATAACTTACAGATTTTGTATCGATGATAAGTTGACTCGTGATAGGGATCATGATTTCATTTTACACTTTTAATTTATTATTTATTAAAGAAAACATTAAACTAATAATTAATTGGAATATTAAACTCACTGTAACATATTATTTAACAATTCGAAACCATAAAAGAATTAAACTGTAACTAACTAGAACTAATCCTGAATAGACTACATTTTACTAAAAACTGGGGAAATTAACTAATGATGTTAACACGACAAGGGATCGATGACAAGAGAGAGATTCAACAGGTTTTGCAGAATTATTTTTAATTTGAAATTAGTACTGAATTTTGGCGTTAGGAGACTTATCGGTATTCTCGCTATTTTCTTACAAAAGGGGGTTTTCTCCTACCTTGCTTCTCCCAGAATTCTGAATTACTAATACTATGATACTTAAACTAAAACGACTTTTCCTATGGCAAGATTGCGACCTTCTTGACCATAGGAACCTGTCAATTAACCCAAAAGGAGAGCTTCTTTGCCAAACGAAGTCGCTTTCGTTTGACAAAGCCTGCCAACTCACTAAAACTAAACTAATTTATCAAAATTCCTTAATGTGGAGCGCCAATGTTTCAATTGGACTTGTGCTAAGTGTAGAATAATTACTTAAACAAATACTAAAACAGACACTGTAACAAATTTACTTTAACAAAGACAGTTAATATTACCAAAATTCAAATACTAGAAAAAATGTTCTCAGATTAGTGCTTTTGTGACGTAAATCGTAAAAATAACGTCACAATATATATATATATATATATATATATATATATATATATATATATTTTATTATTTTTTTGGTAAAAAATCGATATTCCGACTCAATTATCTCCGAATCTATTCGATATGGAATCTTGCTACTAGAGACTTTTTTTCTCGTCTCATCCTCTGCTACAACTTTGCTGTAGACACCATTTCGCCAAACCCTATACTTTTCGAGTTATTTTCAAAAAAAGTAATTTTTATTACATTCTCATCATATGAGAAAGTATTAGTTTTGGTCGAAAATTGACTTTCGCTAATTTCATGAAATCTCGACGTTTTGGGGTCCCCTGAACCCAAAAAACATGGTCCGGCGATGGTGTCTGTCTGTTCGTCTGTCTGTCTGTCTGTAGATCAAAAATTTTGTTCCCACGATAACTCTTGAAAAACTTATTCGATCGTATTTAAATTTAACACACTTAAAGTTGGTGCAAAAATGAAGGCCAAGTTCGTAAACTAGCTATTTTCGTCAGACACTACTTTTTTTTAAGTTTTTGGTTCAGTCAGCTTAGGGAGCTTTCACAAATGATGTCACTTTTTTGGGGGCAGGGGAGGGGTCTCTTTTAAACGTGACGCAATGTATTTTTGCAAGTGATATTGCATGAAGTAGCGTGACAGTGTAGGGGGGGTCTAAAATCCTGAAAAATTGCGTGCAATCATTTGTGAAAGCTCCTTTAACTGTGTTAAAGAATTTGTTATTGATTTTGTAAAATGTTATAACTTGTATAAAAATCCGTTGTTATCAACAACTTGATAATAATACTTTAAAAATATTTTAGCTGCTTCTGCAAATCATGTTTCTGCTAAGAGAGTTAGTATAATTAAAAATAACTTCACAATTTTAATCATCAAGATCAAAAATTAGAGTTGTGCAAAAAGCTTGAAGCTTGATTAAACTTTTTCGAGCTTTTCATTTTTCGAGCCGAGCCGAGCTGTGTAAAAAGCTCGAATAGTTTCGAGTACTCGAATTCACTCTAGTGCTCAAATTTAATCGAGTCCTCGAATTTACCCGAGAACTCGAATTTTTCGATCTCTTGAAGTTACTCAAGTACTCGAAAATGTCGAGTACATGATACATCGAGCCGGCTTAGGCTTGGCTCGCATCGACGTTTCAAGCTTTTTGCACATCTCTACCAAAAATATACATTTTAATCCACTTAATCTTGCAATCATCAGCAAACAAAAACATGTGATGAGAATGTAATCCTTAAAGTCGTAGTAACTTTAAGAAAAGAAATGTACTATTAAACATATAATAGGAAATAATAACAAGAACATAAATAATGCACAACAATTGCAGTCCACCGCGAGCGAAGCAAGCCATTTGCGCGCCATAATCGTCGGAGCGCGAAGCGCGACGATCAATATTCGCGCGCTCCGAGGCGTGCTGAAACTTTTTGCATTATCAAAATCAAAATAACTTGCATTTTCTTGCTAAAAATTATGGTATTTCTATGTTTGAAGTTTGAAGGAAAAGACGAAAAAGTGGCAATTTGTTAAAGTAAGTCGAAAAAAGTCTCAATTTTCTTAATTTCCCTGAAAACTTTTTTTATTCCACATGCCCAAAAATGGAGCTTTTAGATAGCTGACGACAGGGAGTAAAGTCATTTATTTTTTCGACCGTATGAAAATAGCGATTTTTTTTTCAAGGACAAAAAAACAGCTGGTCCCATGCTTTTTTTGACCAAGGTAAAAAAGGCCGCCATTTTCATACAAGTCGAACAAGTGAAAGATATTTACTCCCTGTCGTCTGCTATCTGAAATCGACACTTTTGTGGATCAGGAATAAAAAATATCGTAAGTAATACAGGAATAAAGGCAGCCAATTTGTTCACAATGATTTTTGTGACACGAGTGGAGTTCTCGGGGCGCTCTCGACCTCGACTTGTGTCACAAAAATCACCGTAAACAAATGGCTGCCTTTATACCCTTGTTGCTTAATATAATATTTTTACAAGATTAATGATAAGGTACAATTTTATTGTGTTCATTTATTTTATATTTCGACTGACTCGATTATAAGATTGCAAACTTTTTTTTATATAAGGATACTAGTGCACCAATTGAACCTTCTGCGACAACGTCATCGAATTACGAAAAAAGTAGCCACGCTTCCTCGAAACGTCCAGAAAAGAAGAAAAAAAGTGCAAGAAAATTTGATATCTGCATTGCAAGTCTTAACTACCAAGACAGAAAATCTGGTAATCAACATTCTAATCAACAGTTTTGACAATCTCGCCATTTCTGAGATATTGACATCTGGCCTGAAATAAGAAAATTCTTTGCGCAAATTCAACCTATACTTTTATGAATAAAACGGATTATATTTTATACCGCAAGTATTTTTTTATAGGTACTGAGTGTGCTCTTTTCGATTCCGGTGTGAAAAAAAAGAATTTCGTTTAAAACAAAAATTAAATATAGCGGTTTTAATTTAAAAAACAGAAAAGAAATTTCATTTTTTCAAGTTTGGTTATCTTTTTACCCATTTACCCATCCAAATATTTGGATTCAGTAACCCCAAAAACATAAAATATAATGATATCTGGTATTAAAAAAAATAAAAAAATTTAGCACAGTTGTGACACGAAAACTTTATTTTGACTACACTGCTAAGGAGTTAATCGTGCGTGAATAATATTCAATTCTCATTCATAGAGGCACAAAAATTGTATACTTTTAAAAAAAGTAAATTAGAATGTAAAATTTAAAGATGGCGAACCAAATATGGCCTAAAATATGAAGGGAACTTTGAAAGGGATGGTCACTATTTTTCAAAATACCAAAATGTAATTAAATTCGCATAAGTTTTCCTACTCGAAGGCTTTTGGGGTCGCTGATTACTAATTTAATGTTATTTTTAAGTAATTCAAGATAGCGGATTTAATATATAGAACAAAATTTTTTAAAATTTATGCAATTGACCTTAACTTTGTCACTCGGGAATTTTTGTGGTTGCTGATTACGAATTCGATTTTAGTTTCCCATAAATCAAAATGGCGGATCTAATATGAAACAGAATGTTTACTTTATGCAATTAATCTAAATTTTGTCACTCGGTGGTTTTTAGGGTCGCTGATTACGAATACGATTATTGTTTTCAAAATTTCAAATGACTAATATAATATGGGAAATAGAAATTAAAAAAAAATTCTATACACGCTCGCTGGTCGTGAATCGACGCAAGTGCTAAAATAATTGTCAGTGAGCGCTCCTATGACATTTACAGCTAACTGACTGGTATTAGAACTCTCGAGTAACAAAATTAAGGTCAATTACATAAATCTTAAAGAAAATTCTGCCATATTGAATACACCATTTTAAATTTATGAAAACTTACATCAAATTCGTATTCAGCGTCCCTAAAAACCACCGAGTGACAAAATTAAGGTCAATTGCATAAAGTAAAAATTTGTGTTCCATATTGGATGGGGGGAGGGTCAAAAATTAATAAAAAATTGTCCTCGTGGTTTATGGACGGCTTATACCTCGACTTATATCATGACTATTAATAAATCTCGGTGTCAATGTTTTGACAAAGAAGGAAGAATACTTCAATAAAATAATTCTTCTAATGTATAATTAATATATATAAAGTTTTTCTATCGCTTGACTGAACTAATCAAAACAAAAACCATTATTTTGTAATTTGACTTGCTGGGTACTTTGAAACGTCTGGCAACACAGTGTTTCTTTAGTCGTGTTGCAAATGCTTGGTATGACTTGATTACATTTAGTTTTGAGTAGAAAATTGTGTGCAATGTTTCCAGATGTTTAAACAGCTGTTCAATATACTGTGTAAAACAAGATATTTTTTTACAAATTAATTTATTGCAACTCTCACAGGTACCTAATGACACTTTTTTAACAGATATTTAACCATTATATATCTGTCTCGTATTCAAAAATGTTTTATTAATTTCTTAATGTTAAGTATTTTGTGGTGAGTAAATATGTTTGAAAATATACTCAATTCCCACAAAACTCAATGTTAATAGTTAAAAACAAAGACGCTTATAACTTTTTTCACAAGTACCCACAGGTCTAAAAATTTAACTACATTTAACTACATTACAATTTATCTAACAGTGGTACAAATTTTAACAAATTGGTAATGTTAATTCTATTTGCGAAAAAACCTTTCTATTATCTTGAGAAAATCTGTAATTGCCTTAACGTTTTATAAACATTTTACAATATAGCTCAGTGTGTTAAATTTAATTTTTGGTTTTCGTGTTTTATGTTTTTTTAATTCTTCAAAAAAAATTGTAATCTTTTTCCAATATTTCAGAAGAAGAAAAAAACGGATCATAAGGTCACATTTTTATATACACACAATAAAATAAGGTCTTGAGTATCATAAGACAGAAACAGAAATATCGCGCGCGCGTAGCTCTGCTAGCTTAAGATTATTCATTGATATTCATATTTCATTTATTACAGAGATTTCTCTTTTAGATGCCACTATAGCGGTCATACACATTGGTGGCACGAATTATTTTTGCCTCTATAGACGTCATACACTGAGAAGGGGTTAAAGGATAAAAACATTATCAATCTTAAAAAGATTAATTTTTTTTGTGTTTTTGAAATTATAACCGCCATATTTAGTTTTTGGGTTGAAAGGAAATCTTTTTTTTACACTGGAATCGAAAAGAGCACACTTAATATAATAAAATATGATCCTTTTTGTTCAGAAAAGTATAGGTTGAAATTGCGCAAAAAATTTTTCTTTTTCAGGCGTTAATAGGTTAATCATTAACATAATAAATAAACACTATAATTTGATTAAAATCTTTATTTTTTTATAATTATTATAATATTATATTAACACTATAGTCAGGGAAATGTCAGGAAAATTTTTTTTCATGGAAATTAAGAAAATTGAGACAATCAATAAAAAAACCACAATATTTAGTGAAAAAGTGCAAGTTATTTTGATTTTGATAATGCAAAAAGTAACTATAAACGAATCATTCAAAAATTGTTTTTGAATAATTTTTTAAGACACAATTCAATTTTTGAAATATATCTATAATAAAAGTCTTTTTAAATAGTTGAAATTTTGTAAAATTTAATTGAAAAATAATTAATTTATTTGAAGTATTTTGTTACAATTTTTAAAAAGCAGTTTTTAAAGAATAAAAAATCTTTAAAGGCAAAATTAAAAATAAAAATTTATAAAAATTGGCTTTTAATTTTTTAAAATTCAATATTTTCAGTGTTTTCAATTACATATATTTTTAAAAATCTAAATACATACAACAATAATATTTCAGAACTATTTCTAAAATTAAAAAAAAACATTTATATTCAAGATTTTTAATTGAAATTCATCAAAAAATTAATTAGTTTTTTTAAATTATACAGAAACTCTCTTAAAGAATTTAATTATTTTCGAAAAATTACATTAAAATATTTTTAAAAACTAATTAGTATAATTGTTTTATAATGATTATTTAGGATTCAATTATCTTCAAAAAATTAAAATTTGATAAAATCTTTTTAAATAATATAACTAGTAAAAAATATTAATAAAAATGATCAAATTTTTTTATAATATAATAGGATTAAATTTAATAATAGATTTTTTGTATAATTTAAATAAACAGATTAATTATTTGATGAATTTTAATTAATAATTTTGAATATAAATGTTTTCTCCAAAATGTTAAAAATAATTCTAAAATATTATTTTTGTATGTATTTGGATTTTTGGAAATATGTAATTATAAATACTAAAAATAATGTTAACCCGTTGACTGTCGCTGACGCATATATGCGCAAAACTAAACTGGCCAAAAGTGGTTCATGACGCATATATGCGCAACTTAAAAAAGGTGATTAAAAACTTCTTAAATGTTTCTGAAACCGGTTACTCGGGAGTTTTCGAGGTCGCTGATTACGAATATGATTTTCGTTTTCCAAAATTCAAAATGGCGGAACCAATATGGCGGACAACAAAATAAAGAATTGATCAGATTGACTTGAAACGAAGTACTCGGGGGTTTTTAGGGTCGCTGATTACGAATCTGACATCAGTTTTTCGAAATTCAAAATGGCGGATCCAAAATGGCGGAAATTTTTTCAAAATTCGTCGAATTTGCTTAAAACTTGTTACTCGGGGGTTTTAAGGGTCGCTGATTACGAATCTAACATTAGTTTTCTAAAATTCAAAATGGCGGATCCAATATGGCGGACGACAAAATAAAAAATTAATTATAATGGCTTGAAACTGAATACTCGGGGGTTTTTAGGGTCGCTGATTACGAATCTGTCATTATTTTTTCAGGGTATTTATCGAAATTTGATTTTACCAAAAATTTTCATGCTGATGTCAGATTAACCAGTTTCAAACAAATTCAATAAATTTTTAAAAATCTTCCGCTATATTGACTAGATATTTTGAATTTTGAAAAACTGATTTCAGGTTCGTAATTAGCGACCCTGAAAATCCCCAAGTATATAGTTTCAAGCGAATCTGATCAATTTTTTATTTCGTTGTCCGCCATATTAGATCCGCCATTTTGAATTTTGGAAAACTAATGTTAGATTCGTAATCAGCGACCCTTAAATCCCCCGAGTAACAAGTTTCAAGCAAATTCGACGAATTTTGAAAAAATTCCGCCATCTTGGATCCGCCATTTTGAATTTTGAAAAACTGATGTCAGATTCGTAATCAGCGACCACAGAAACCTTAGGGTTCCAAGTTTCATAAAAATCCATTAAAATTTTTTTAACACACTTTTGGCCCAAACAGTGGAAATCCCGTTAACAGCCAAGGGGTTAATATAACAATATAATAATTAAAAAAATGAAGTGTTTAATTAAACTATAGTGTTTATTTATTATTTTAATCGTTAATAATTTTCGTAATTTCGTGCTTTGAAATATGTTAAAAAATGAGCTCTATTACTTTTTAAAATGCAGGTGTAACATAAAAGAAAATACTTACATATTTTTCAAATGTTCTATTGTCCACGTGGACAAGTGTAAAGGGGGAGGGGTTTTCCAAATGTTCACGATTGTCCACAACCGGAGGCGGGGGGTCAAAAATTGCTGAAAAATTGTCCATTTGGTTTATGGAATACCGATAGAATTTATACCCCTCACTCTTACCTCGTTCTCGATCTCCCTCTCTTTCACTCCTTAATCTATCTGTGAGTGAGAAAAGAAAAATAATTAGCCAATAAGGAAATAAGACGCCCTTTTCGTATTTTGGCTTGAAAGTGAAATTCCCCACTGTTCCTTCCCCTACCAATTTCTATTCCTCTCTTTCTACCTAACACGGAAAAAATCTTAACCAAATTGAAAATGAAATGCTCCCAGAAGATGTCAATCTTTTCTGTAATAGGGAAAATAGAGATGAGTTCTTGAATAGAAAAGGAAGTGTATTGGTTGACTGCATGGAGAAAAATGGATGTTTAGCCCTTAATGGAGGAACTTCTAAAGATTTCCCAGCAAATTACATATACACTAGTAACGATAGGAAAACTGTCATTGATTTAGCATGGGTTAATTGGTCTGGAATTAGTGAAATAAAAAATTTTAAAGTTCTTTATATAATTATAAAATCAGATCATTTTCCAATTTCTGTAACTTTTACTACTCTTGATAGAATAAATAAATTAACTAATAATAAAAGAAGAATAATTAAATGGAAAGACGAATTCTCAGAACAATTTATTGAAGTAATGGAATCAACTCCATGCAGTTTCCCTGACTCTCTCTCTCTATCGATCAAATATCTGATAAATTAACTTAAATTATAAGTAATAATGCTGAAAAAATAGGTATGATATCACTTTGCAATTCGAAAAATGAATTGACAAAACCGTGGTTCGATCGGGAATGCTTGGTAATTAAAAAAGATCTTAATTTATTTCTTAGGAATTGTAAATAGTGTAACTTTGAGGGAGATATGTCTTATAAATATAACGAAAAGAAAAAAACGTATTTTAGCATCTTAAAATTAAAGAAAGAGGCACATAGACTTTTCACGCTAGAAGTTCTCGCTTCAACTAAAGATACAGGAACATTTTGGAAAATTGTTAATAACTTTAGGCGAAAATATAATCATGTTGATAATATTAGTTTGCAAGAATGGTTTAAATATTTTCAAGATTTTTTTAAGCCGATAAATGGTACTGCTGAATTGAATATATACGAAATTACAAACAAAGTAATTAATCCTATATTGGATGCTCTAATCAGTTGTCATGAGATTATATCAGTAATAAAAAAATTAAAAAATAATAAAACTCCCGGATCTGACGGAATTTCATATGAATTTTTTAAGAGTTTACTGGCAAATTGGATTGTGTGTGTGCTCCTTTTTTAATAAAATAATGGATAAGGAAACTTTCCCTGATTCCTGGGCCACTATTTATCTTAGAATGATTTATAAGGGAGATGAAAAGCAAGAACCTGGTAACTATCGCCCTATAGCTTTAATTAATAATACTAGTCATTATTTTTGCGCGCTACGCACGCCCCTATTCTTTCTGATATTAAAAATGGAAATGTTTTTACACCGAAAAGTTTCTAATATTACTCTAAAGATACACACATAGTTATTAAAAACATTTTATCTTTAAAGGATTAAATTTTATTTTAAATTTTGTGTACCTATTCCCTTTTTGAATAATATGTTCTGGTAATGTAACATTATCATCTGCATCATTTAATTCACCATTGACAACTTTAAGTAAAAAAATCTACAAATTCCGTTTCTTGTGGTAAAGCTCTCATATTATCTGTTAATGTGTATTTTTGAAATATTTCTATAGTTTACTATTTTTTATTGAGAAATTTACTATTTCTGATTTAGTACCCCGTTCTTTAACTGGTAAAGTTTGTCGAAAATCTCCGCCTAGAATTACAATTTTACCACCAAAAGGTTTGTTGAAATAGATAATCCATTATTTCTAAATCATATTTTGGAGCCAATGGTGCTTTATCCCAAATAAAAACATCTATATTTTTTAAAAAGAGGCCTTTTAAAGATTGAACTTTAATGTTTGAAGATGAATCACTGTATAATGGAACGGGTAAGCCTAAAACTTTATGAACAGTTTTTCCATTAGGAAGCAGAGTTGCAGTTATACCTGTAAATGCCATGTTGCAAAAGTTTATTCCTTTACTTCTTAACAATTGCCATAGAACAATCAAAAGAAGAATCCTTTAGGGCATCAAGTACATAATCAACTACAAGTTTTTGTTTTACATTTAATTTAGCATAATTCTGTTCTCCTATGTTAATATGTTCTGCAATATTTATATCATTAACTTGTTCAGTAAAAATTTCATCTTGTATATCTAATAACCCCTTAAAGTCAGTTAAATTATATCCTTCGTTAAATAACATTGTTTTAATATTTCTACAAGCCCTTTGTTCAGCTTTAATGTCGTTTATTTTTTAATAATCTTCTGACATTTGACCCTTAAATTGTTCCCATATATAGTTTAACCGGATGTACAGGATGACATTGAATTAAAATTCTTGTGAATAATTGTCGAAGTGAATGAAGCATCATCCATAATGCAGCTTCTTCGATTGTCCTAATCCACTCACTATCATCTTCTACAAGTCCAAATGCCAAACAAGCAGTTGTAAAAGATTCATGAACAACTCCATTAACTGTTCTCAAACTTTCAAAAAAAGTTGCTCCTTTTACTGTAAGCAACAATAATAATCTAAGATAAAATAACTCCAATTGATGTGGATTAACTGAATACATTCTTCCCTATACTTTTACTTTACGAATTCTTTGTTTCCATTCAAGAGATTTTGTTACCCATGTATCTGGTATATCTGAATAATAATATTTTTTAACATTACTTCTCTCGTTGGTTAAGTTTAAAATAATCCAAAAGTTTTGTATTTAAATCGAAAGAAATGCCGTTACGATCTTTTTCTTCTCGAATAATAACATTCTGTTCATTTGGCAAATGTATGGGTAAGCGATTAACGCTATGACTCTTTTTCTCTAAAGGTTTACTTAGAATTCTCCAAACTGCCTCAACTGGACCAACATATCTATTTTCTTCATAATGATGTATTTCATTATGATTAACAGTTACCTCACCATTCGCATTTGTGATAACAATAGATGCATCATCATGCCCGTTAAGAATATATTTATATAAATATTTAACAGACTTGATACTCGAAACTATTTGTACATTAATATGTCAATTAAATATTTCTGAAAGTTTACGGCAATACGGAACAACATTAGAATTATCAACAATAAATTCATTTGGTCGTTCATACGCTTTATTATTATTTCTTCGACGACAATGAACATAGCAATTTTCTTCAATTGTAGTTTCTTCTTGGTAACTTTTTTGAACATTTCTTATCAATTAAACACCAATCTCCACAAGGTCCGTGAATATTATTTTGCATTATTATTTTATGTAAAATAGGATTAATATTTTCATCAGGAATTTCTGCAGAAATATAACGATCAACACTTTCAACTGTTAATATTTTAGAATTTTCTTTCAATATAACTAACAAATGAATGTGTGGCAATCCTCGTTTTTAAAATTTAATAACATAAACATAAGATTTGACTTCTCCAAATAATTTATTATTAACAATAGGTTTAAGTAGATGTTTAACTTTTAATGCGAAAACCCTAGTTACTATATAAGGTCTATTAGCAGCAGGTTGATAGGGGAATAAATTTTCCTGTATCTCTTTCCAGTTTGGATTACACGTCATTGCGATAAATAAATCTGGTCTTCCATGACCAGCAACAATAGCCATCGAATCCTGATATTGTTGCATCATATTTCGAGGTGATCCTAAAAAAGTAGAAGGCAATATAAGCGTTTTTCACACGTGTACATCATCTTCCAACACATGATTGTGTAAATAATCCATCAGTCCATTATATCTTTCACTTCTCACTTGAGCTTGATTATTCCATTAACGCCTGAAACCTTTGAAATTTTGTGTTTAATTTAAGATATAATTTTATATATTAAACATGCTCCCTAAAAATAACTGAAGCGTTTCTTTATGTTTTCGGGGTCGCTCTACAAGATTCCATGCTCAGATTTTAAATTTATCGCATAGAAAATTAAATATGGCGAATTTTGTGCACCAAATTGCGAAAAAAATGAAATTTTTTTTTTAAATAATTATTTCTTACTGAAAACATTTTTTTCAAATGAATACAAGTGTCACAAATTGGCACAAACTTATTAAACTTTCAAAATATGCAATAGCGGAAACAAAAAAACAAAATGGCGGCTTCAAAATGGCGCTAATTTGAGAAAAAATTAATTAATTTTTTTTATAGTGCACCGATTCAAGCAATAGCTATGAAATGTAATAGAACTTAGTGTTTATATGTTTTTGAGGTCTCTCATCACGAATATGTACTCGGATTTTCAAAATTCAAAATGGCGGATCCAATATGGCCGACGAAAATATTAAAAATTTACTCGATTCGCTTGAATTTTGTTACTCAGGGGTTTTTGAGGTCGCTGATTGTGAATCTGCAATCGGATTTTCAAAATTCAAAATGGCGGATCCAATGTGGCCGACGAACATTGTAAAAATTCACTCTATTTGCTTGAACTTTGTTACTCAGGGGTTTTTGGGGTCGCTGATTATGAATCTGCTATTGGATTTTCATAATACAAAATGGCGGATCCAATATGTCCGACGAACATTGTAAAAATTCACTCTGTTCGCTTGAACTTTGTTACTCAGGGGTTTTTGGGGTCGCTGATTATGAATCTGCTATTGGATTTTCATAATACAAAATGGCGGATCCAATATGGCCGACAAAAATTATTTAAATTTACTAGATTCGCTTGAAACTTGTTACTCAGGGGTTTTTGGGGTCGCTGATTATGAATCTGCTATTGGATTTTCAAAATACAAAATGGCGGATCCAATATAGCCGATAAAAATTGTTTAAATCAATTCTAGTCGCTTGGAATTTGTAAAATGATGACCATCTATTTGCCGTCAGAATAAGGCAAAATACAAATCAAATCCCTCAGAAGTACACAACGAAAAAATTGTAGGTCTAAATCTAATTGGCTTAGATAAATTGTTTCAACACTATCTTAGCATAAGACTTAATATTGCAAAACTTATAACCTGACATTGTTAATGAAACAATTTGAGATGACAGATAAGGAGTAGTTGACCAATATTATCGAATTTTAGCTTTAATATCATTAGAATAATTTAGAGAGTTGGTAAACGTCTTATTCTGACGGCAAATAGATAGTCATCATTTTACAAATTCCAAGCGACTAGAATTGATTTAAACAATTTTTATCGGCCATATTGGATCCGCCATTTTGTATTTTGAAAATCCAATAGCAGATTCATAATCAGCGACCCCAAAAACCCCTGAGTAACAAAGTTCAAGCGAATAGAGTGAATTTTTACAATGTTCGTCGGCCATATTGGATCCGCCATTTTGAATTTTGAAAATCCGATTGCAGATTCACAATCAGCGACCTCAAAAACCTCTGAGTAACAAAATTCAAGCGAATCGAGTAAATTTTTAAAATTTTCGTCGGCCATATTGGATCCGCCATTTTGAATTTTGAAAATCCGAGTACATATTCGTGATGAGAGATCTCAAAAACATATAAACACTAAGTTTTATTACATTTCATAGCTATTGCCTGAATCGGTGCACTATAAAAAAAATTAATTAATTTTTTCTCAAATTAGCGCCATTTTGAAGCCGCCATTTTGTTTTTTTGTTTCCGCTATTGCATATTTTGAAAGTTTAATAAGTTTGTGCCAATTTGTGACACTTGTATTCATTTGAAAAAAATGTTTTCAGTAAGAAATAATTATTTAAAAAAAAATTTAATTTTTTTCGCAATTTGGTGCACAAAATTCGCCATATTTAATTTTCTATGCAATAAATTTAAAATCTGAGCATGGAATCTTGTAGAACGACCCCGAAAACATAAAGAAACGCTTCAGTTATTTTTGGGGAGCATGATTAATATATAAAATTATATCTTAAATTAAACACAAAATTTCAAAGGTTTCAGGCGTTAATGGGTTATTTGCACAAAATCTTTATTTATCTTTTTCTAATTTTACATCATTTTCAACCACCCATTGTTGAAACAATCTACCTCCATATAAAAATTGATTAAATTCTTTATCTCTTACAGCAATTTCGTATTTAATGTAGGCAGACCTAGAAATAGTATGATTTCTAATTCTGTAATCACTATCACTACGAATCATATTAATATTATAACCCTTATTTCCAAGTGGATAAAAGATGGGATAAATCCATGGTTCAACATTCGGATCTAAATTACCAACAAATTTTAATTCCTTTGTAGATTTATTATAAACTGTTTCATAAGATTCTGGTATTTCTCCTTCAAAGTTTGTATTAAAAATTGCAGCAACTTCATTAAAACTTTGATAATTGTATCTATTTAACCGACAGATTGGCTCGGTCGGATAAATGCCTGGCTCGGTGAGCGGACCAAGGGTACTTGGTTTGCGCCCATTAGCCTGGGATTTTTCCGGCACGTGAGATAATCTGAGCGGGAGGTTTGACGTCGAAGTATAATGATGTCCACCGTCGATTATTGTCCGGTACACACCATTAGAATTCGACTGTCGATAAACCGGTTGTACTCGGAGAGGTTTTCTACAGTTTCCCTCTCTACCCGTTTAATAACGGGTGGTCCAGGCAAATGCGAGTACTCCTAATTTTTAAGTCGCTCTGTAGGCGCAAAAATTTATTATTAAGAAATGTTTGTAAGGAATGTTCTACGGTTGTAAAAACACTTGTATAGCCAAGATTGTAGGCTTAAGACGGGTGTATAAACAAAATAAATAAATAATTGTATCTATTTTTATCTAATCCTTTTTTCAACGTGAACAATAATTGTAACTCAGGAATTTCTTCACTATTTGTCTTGCTAATTCAGCTTCTATTTGAATTACCTCTGACATCATCATGTGAGATTTTGTGTATGCATTAGAATTTCTCATAATATTTTCTATAGATTTTAAACTGTCTTCATCCAAATTTTCGTTACTTTTTAATCTGTATCTGATTGATTCCTCTGGGTCATAAATAAATAATTGACCAAAACATGGATCCTCACCTTTATCCGGATATAAAGCACTATTAACTTGATAGTAAATTTGACCTTGAATTTTGTAACAGAATGGTCCTCTTCTTCTGCCATTAAAATTAATTACATTAGCATTTAAAGATGCAAAAAAAAGAATTATTATACAGCCTTATATTTTTTTAAAAGGACCTAATTTTTTACGAAACCCTTCTAACAAAAGCCGTAAGGCACTTTTCCTATGTTACGGTTTGAAAAAATCGATTTTTTTGCATGTTTCGAAAGTACGATATCGTAGAAATATCGTGTAAAAGTTTTAGACAGATATTTGAAAAACTAACAAAGTTACAGCGCGTAGAATTAAACAGTGCACGAGCGCAAGCTACAGCTACCAAAACTTTCACCGCGTTTTTCTCAAAACCACTTTTTTCGAGACGCATGCTTATTCCCGAAATCTTTTTTGACCAAATAGCTATTTGATATAAAACTACTTAACTTAAAATTCACAATATATGCACATTATTTGACATAAATTTCATTGCACACAAAAACCATTTAACATAAATATCATTTGTCATAGAATTCATTAAACAGAAATATTATGTTACATAAAACTCAGATAACATAATTCCCATTTGACATAAAAATTATGTAACATAAATTTCTATTGACATAAAAATCATTTAACATAAATTTCTTTTGACATAAAACTCATTTAACGTAAATTTTATTTATTATAAAATTCATTTGACATTAATTTCATTTGGCATAAATGTCATTTAACGTAATTCTCATTTGACATAAATATCATTAGACATAAAATTAGCTTGACATAAATTTTATTTGACGTGAATATCATTTAACATAATTATTATTTAAGGTAAAATTAAATTTATATAAATTTAATTTAGCATAAATTACATTTAACATAATTCGCATTTGGCATAAAATTTACTTGACATAAATTTCATTTGGTATAAATCCCATTTAACATAATTTTTATTTGACATAAAGTTCATTTGACATAAAAGACATTTTACACAATTCTCATTTGTCATAAAAGTCATTCAACAAAATTCTCATTTGACATAAAAATCATTTTACACAAATTACATTTTACATAACAATATCGGCGCGAATTTTAAAAGTAACCAATTAGATATTATCAACAACATTGTGATTCGCCAATTTTGAAATTCGCGCCTATATTTCCATGTCAAATGATCTTTATGTAAAATAAAATCTACGACAACTGAATTTTATGTCAAATGAGAATTATGTGTAATGAGTTATCCGTCAAATGAAATTTATATCAAGTACATTTTATGCTGAATGACAATTATTTTAAATGGAATTTATGCTAAATGAAATTTATATAAATTTAATTTTACGTTAAGGGGTAACACTACCCTAGAGTCAGAAAAAGAGACCTATATCTTTGATAATTTGTTTTGAGAAAATGGAAACTAGAATAGGATTTCTTTTTGGAGGGTTTATTAAATACATATTAAAGTGTAGAAAAAAAATTTTTATTACAAATTTTGTAACAAAATGGCGGCGGTAAATTGCATAGGAAAAATCGAGTATTTTTTTCTTTACCAAAACGGCCGGAAAGGTTTCTTGAAAAGTTTAAGTCCTGGAACAGAAAACAAAGAAATTTTATAATCTATATAATATAAACTTGAAAAGTACATAGGAGTTTTTTTTATATCAATTTTTGTAGAAAGGGTGCTCTTTTTTAGTAAAATAATCAATTTTTCGACAAAAAATAAAAAGTAAATTGTTTATAAAAATTAAAGTTTACATCGAATTAAAAAAATCCTATGTACTTTTCAAGTTTATATTATATAGATTATAAAATTTCTTTGTTTTGTGTTTCAGGACTTAAACTGTTCAAGAAACCTTCCCGGCCGTAAAAAAATAGTCGATTTTTACTATGAAATTTACCGCCGCCATTTTGTTATAAAATTTTTAATAAAAATTTTTTTTCTACTCTTCAATATGTATTTAATAAACCCTCCAAAAAGAAATCCCATTCTAGTTTCCATTTTCTCAAAACAAATCATCAAAGATATAGGTCTCTTTTTCTGACTCTAGGGTAGTGTTACCCTTTAAATAATAATTATGTTAAATGATATTCACGTCAAATGAAATTTATGTCAAGCTAATTTTATGTCTAATGATATTTATGTCAAATGAGAATTACGTTAAATGACATTTATGCCAAATGAAATTGATGTCAAATGAATTTTATAACAAATAAAATTTACGTTAATTGAGTTTTATGTCAAAAGAAATTTATGTTAAATTATTTTTATGTCAATAGAAATTTATGTTACATAATTTTTATGTCAAATTGGAATTAAGTTATCTGAGTTTTATGTAACATAATATTTCTGTTTAATTAATTCTATGGCAAATGATATTTATATTAAATGGTTTTTGTGTGCAATGAAATTTATGTCAAATAATGTGCATATTATGTGAATTTTAAGTTAAGTAGTTTTATAGCAAATAACTATTTCGTTAAAAAAGATTTCGGGAATAAGCATGCGTCTCCTTTTTTCTAACTGGTAACAAGGATTACTCAAAATCTCTTTAACCGATCGGTCTGCAATGTAGAGGCATTATTCTACACATGAGTGGCTATCGTATGAACCTCGGTCATGATTTTACACAAACATTTTCCTATATTTTTAAAACAATTATTTACGAAAAAACAAGCGATTTTTGAAATTTTTTTTAACAGTCCGCCATTCTGTTATTTATTAAGATAAATTGTTTAATGAGGTTCACACGATAACTGTAAGCCTACTGAGTAAAACTACGTTTGATTTTTTTATTTTAGACAATACTGAAGAAAGATATCGTTGCGACCGTTCACCCGTGCATTTTCAGAGGAGTCACCTTTGACTCATAAAAATAATTATTAAATGATTTGAAAAATCACTAAAAAAAAATTTTTGTATATTTTTAGACACCAATTATAACATGTAGAATAAGTTATAAAATTATATTTTATTTTCTGTGAAAAAAAAGTTTCTGAAAAAAGCCTGAAATTTCGGCCGTCACATAGGAAAAGTGCCTTAATTCATATGGATATTGTATTAAAGTTAACACAACACCTCCATGACTATAGCACTCATTAAAACTAACTTTTTTACCAGTAACTTTTTCATCTTCACAATAATTTCTTTGACATCGAGTATTCTTTGTTTTTGAGAAAGAACTTGTATCACTATTTTTATTTTTTAATTTAAGTTTCTCAGCATATTCTATTTTGGATTCGACTTGAAGTTTTTTCTTAGTTGAAGTGTGTTTTTCACTTAATAATTTACGTTATCAATTGTACGTTTTAATTTTTGCCTCTCACGATAACTTTTTTGAATCTCAGCCCTACTTTGTTTAAGTGTTGTTGATGCAATATTTCCTTCATTTATTTTATTTATTATTCTCGGGAAAGAAATTTCTTTCTTAATAGAGTTTTTAGAATAGTTTGATTCTCCATACTGAAGTTAAATATCTTTTTCATTTAAAAGGCACTTTCAGTCATACACAACTATGCAAGATCTACTATTAGAAAGTTGTACAGAGGGAAATTTACATAAACTATTGTTTTCGAACATTAACATTAAATGATTTCTAATATTACAATAATAGTAATTGACAGAGTGGGGCAGAATATTAAAAAACAACGATGTTGCAAATGCTATTGCATATACTCCATAAGAAAGACTGTATTCTGGTTGTTGATCAACAGTTGTGAAAACTACTGGTGATTCAAAAGGATATAATCTAATTAAATAATCTCTTTGATAATGATTTAAACATTTTTTATTAAGACTATCAGAAATGTAAAGGCTTATTCCATCATAATAAGTACAAATCCAATGACCAGATTTATAAGATCCACTAAAAAGTATTTGAATGTGCTGCTTACTTTTCTCGATTGGAACTATCAAATCAATTGTTTGCAAACACAAAGTATTTTGCATATTATAAAAAAAATTTGATTGTCTTCCCAATAGCTTTTAAAATTGATACATATGATCATTATTTAGCATTGCTCCTTCAGTGACAACAATACTTAAATCATGAGTAGTCGAATTAAGAGTTTAACTAATTTCCAATTTTGTCTCTTATCCAATATTAAACCAATTTACAACTTTTCCTTTTCTCCAATTTAACCAACTTCCAGTTTTGTTTTTGTCCAATACACTCGACTCTCCGATCTTTTGCACTTATGGGACCAAATCCTCTCATATCTTTTACCAAAACAAATGCCATGGTAACGCAAAACAATACAATATGTATAACCAAATATATAAATTAATGACAGTATTTATGTTTTAGTTTTAATATTTACATTTATAGTAATTAAAATTTTAATGTTATTTTAATCACATAATGGAGGAGCTGCTATAATTCACTTTAGATAACCTAAGTTATCGTGATATAAATATTTTGATACTGTGATAGTCATTTATTTATTTAATGTAAAAGGTAAAAGGTGCGAGAGAAAAATTGCAAAAGAATCGATAGTGTAATAGATCTGAATGCAAAAAATCCGAGAGTCGAGTGTATAAATAATTTACAATTTTTCCTTTTATCCAATTTAACCAATTTCCAGCTTTGTTTTTATCCAATATAACCAATTACCAATTTTGCCTTTTATCCAATTTAACCAATTTCCAGCTTTGTTTTTATCCAATATAACCAATTTATAATTTTTCCTTTTATCCAATTTAACTAATTTTCAGCTTTGTTTTTATTCAATAGAACCAATTTCCAATTTTGCCTTTTATCCAATATAACCACCCTACTAAAAAAAATGACAAAACATCAGAAGAATAATCAGAATTTCTGGTGTTTTTGAGCAGTTTTTCTTACAATTGCAGTTCAAAAACATGAAAAAGAAATAGAGCCCTTCAAAATACTGCCAAGAATCATGAAAACTTTTATGACTGCCACCGAATTTTTTTATAGCATAGCAAAAAATCTTTTTTGGGGATGTATTCTTGTTCCTTTATGTAAAAGGTCGTCATGCCTATTATAACTTGGGTATAAAATTGAAAAACCATTATTCATTTTTTAATGTTTAATATCATTTTTGTTTATTTCAACATTATATTTAATGTTTATAAACTCAGATTATTTTGAAGACTGTTTTACGTATACCTCATACTCTCTTGGATTAAAATTCAAAAATGATATCAGTTTTTACATATCAGTTGTAGTTCACGAGATAGCTTATAATTTCTTCAAAATGAAGATTTTGAGAATAAATTTTAGATATTTGGAAACATGAAATATCACAGATTCTAAATTTTTAAATTATAAACTTCCATTAGTTAAATTGATCAAGTTTCAAGTAATAAAATTTTTGTTTAAACAATCATAAACCTTCAGAACAATGCCTTTTTTTGCCCACTCGACTCAACTCAGTCACAATGACTAATTCGCTACGCACCTTTCTTTAACAATAGATTTCCGAGTCTTTTGTCATGATTTTAAAACAAGAATTTTATAACTTAAAACTTCTGCATTTTAACTAATGCAACTTTGTAACATAAAAATTTAGAATCTATGGTATTTTACGATTCTAAATATCAAAAATTTATTTTAAAAATTATTTTTTTAATTATCATCCAAACCTTATAATTTATTTTAATAAATGTTTTTTAAAATAAATTTTAGATATTTGGAATCGTAAAATACCATAGATTCTAAATTTTTATGTTACAAAGTTGAATTAGTTAAAATGCAGAATTTTAAAGTTATAAAATTCTTGTTTTTAAATCATCACAATAGATTCGGAAAATCTATTGTTAAAGAAAGGTGCATATCAAATTGGTCATTCTGACTGAGTTGAGTCAAGTTGGCAAAAAAAGGCATTGTTCTGAAGGTTTATGATTTTTTAATCAAAAATTTTATGACTTGAAATTTGTTTAATATAACTAATTGAAGTTTATAATTTAAAAATTCAAAATCTGTGATATTTCATGATTCCAAATATTTAAAATTTATTCTAAGAAACTTCATTTTGAAGAAATTAAAAGATACGCTTCAAGTATGGTCAGCCTGGTTTGTGAAGTGAAGTGAGAAGCTGATAGAGTTCTCACAAAACATCAAATAAATTCAAAAAATTCTGTCAGAAATAATCTGAAAAATGACAAATCATCAGAGTCGAGAAGAAGCATCAGAAAATCTGACGAATAATTAGAACTCTGATGTTTTGTCATGATTCCTCATTATTTTTTTAGTAGGGCAACTTCTAATTTTGCCTTCTTACCAATATAACCAATTTCTAATTTTGCCTTTTATCCAATTTAACCAATTTCCAGCTTTGTTTTTATCCAATATAAATAATTTCCAATTTTTCCTTTTATCCAATTTAACCAATTTAACCAATTTCCAGCTTTCTTTTTATCCAATTTGGGACCATTCAAGTATCACGTAAGCATTTAAGGGGGAGGGGGTCTAGCTATTGCTTATTTTCATTAGAAAAATGGTGCTAATGCATATAAAAAATCTTACATGGGGGAGGGGGGGTCTAAAAACCTGAAAAATATGCTTACGTAATACTTGAATGGCCCCTTTAAACAATTTCCAATTTTGCATTTTATCCAATTTAACCAATTTCCAGCTTTGTTTTTATCCAATATAACCAATTTCTAATTTTGCCTTTTATCCAATTTAACCAATTTCCAGCTTTGTTTTTATCCAATATAACCAACTTCCAATTTTTCCAATAATTTTTCCGATTTGTTTTTATCCAATAGAACTAAGTTAACCAATTTCTAATTTTGCCTTTTATGCAATTTAACCAATTTCCAGCTTTTTTATCCAATATAACCAATTTTCAATTTTGCCTTTTATCCAATTTAACCAATTTCCATCTTTGTTTTTATCCAATATAACCAATTTCCAACTTTTCCTTTCATCCAATTTAAACAATTTCCAGCTTTGTTTTTATCAAATAGAACCAATTTCCAATTTTGTCTTTTATCCAATTACAGACGATTTCCAAATTATAACAAAATTTTGAATTTATTAAGGGGGTATTCTGGTCTAGAGGCCTCAATTTTAAGGCGTTTTTCCGAGTAGGATAAAAAAGAAAGTTTAACATTTTTAATATTTACTTTTTTTGCAAGTTGTTTATTAATGTTGAAAGAATACAGAAAAAAATTAGGAAAAACAATAATCAAAAATTTTAAAAGTTATGAACTGGTGAAGTGGGAATTGAAAAAAATTCTTGTTGACACGATAACTCAAAATCTACTCAACCGATTGACTTCAAATTTTGCAGAAATGTTCTTTGTATATCTCTTTATGGTCGGAACCTTGGATTTTAAAAAATATTTTTTTTACTATTTTTAAAAAATTCAAAAAAGTTAAAAAACAGAATCAAAAAACACCATTTTTTTAAATCATCGCCATTTTGCTAAAAAATTTTATTTTTTCTTTTCCAAGGTACCGACCACAGCGAAGCCTTTAAGAATCAAGAATTTCTTTGAGTTTTTTGTTTTAGAACATTACAAAAGTCTCCACACTGTCAACCAGTACGCACTTCCTTTTTTTCAGTCCTCACTTCATCAGTTTATAACTTTTAAATTTTTTAATTATTTTGTTTCCTAATTTTTTTCTGTACTCTTTAAACATTAATAAACAACTTGTAAGAAAAGTAAATACTAAGAATGTTAAACTTTCTTTTTTATTCTACTCGGAAAAACGCCTGAAATTGAGGCCTATAGACCAGAATACTCCCTTAATAAACATCAAAAAAATTATAACAAATTTTTTAACTTTATTAATAATTAACATCAAAAACAAAACACAACTCAATTAATTATTTAATGATTAAAAAAATTTAGAAAACAGTATCTTAATGTAATTTTATTATTATTTACTATTCACTTATTATTACTAATTATATTTACTAATACTTTCTATTTACTAATTCACGAAGTATTCACTAATAATTGACTTATTTAACTTTATATTCACTCACATATAGTGAGTGAATTCACCAGTGAATAATAAAGATTTTTTAATTTAATTTTTGTTGAAGACACGTAGAACGTGTCCCAAGGAAAATAATCTACGATATGATTTTTAAATTTAAAAAAAAATATTCGTTCTTATATTTAGGTGCTAGGCCCTAAGCATGAGTGTCCTTTTCGCACTCGTAGTTTGATTCTGAGGCCAATATATATATTAATTATATATATATATATATATATATATAAAAATAAATAAATATTCGTTCTTATATTTAGGTGCTAGGCCCTAAGCATGAGTGTCCTTTTCGCACTCGTAGTTTGATTCTGAGGCCAATATATATATTAATTATATATATATATATATATATATATATATATATATATATATATATATATATATATATATATATATATATATATATATATATTATATATATTATATTATTATTATTATATTAACATGATTTTTTCTAGAAAATTATTGCAAATTGTTAACTTTGAGTAAAAAAAATTGTAAAATATTTAAAATTCAAAAATTGGTTTAGAGGGAACTCTTAGAAATTTTATCCCCTTTAATTGACATTTTATAAACAAATAATATAAAAAATTATAAAAAATAAAAAAACAAAATATGTATATATTCGAATAGTGCAATTCAAGACGAAAAAAACCCATATTTTAAATTTTAAATCCGTCAACTGGAACTCGAGAAAAAAATTTGTTAATTTAGCAGTATTAAAAAATTCAATTGTTAAGAACTTTTACAAAAAAAAATTTTGGCTTAATATTTTCAGGGATTCTTGTTAACCATATTAAGAGTAAAAAAGAATATTTTCGTTCAATAAGAAAATTTTTTAGTTTTAGGTGATCCGTTTGAGAAATTCTGACACAAATATTTTTTTAAGACAAGAAAAAAAGTTGAAAAAGTCACATTTTTTAGAAAAAGTCGAAAAAAGTCGCATTTTTCAAGATATCCGAGGCCTGTAAGTGTGATCGTATAGGAAGAATAACTCACCGAGCGCGCGGTCATAAGGGATAATATCAGTCAGGTAGCAGTGAGAGCCTATAGTACGCTCACTCCTACCTGACTGATGTTATCCCTTCCAACCGCGCACTCGGTGAGTTCTTCTTCCCATCCGCTCATACATAGTGATGCCTCAATTATCCAAACCTACATTATCCAACCCTTTGTCAAATATCACAACATTCGGCATTATATGAAATAAATGTTACTTACCTCCAAATAATAAAATCCTTGACAGTTCTTTTGTTTTCTTTCTGTTAGAGTCCACCCACTCCAATGTTAGTTCATCATTCACTTTTTTTTATTGCTGGGCCTTGGAAGACGTGAGGTTTCCATAATAGTCGTCATCTTGCTTATCACCCACCACACAAGTACAAAATTCTTTTTTTTAACATTGTAAATTCACAAATTTTGTTGAAATCAAATTTTATTCTGCACTTTAGAGAAATAAGTACTAACTTCGTCGTAGTTGACGAAAAACTGACTGGAAAAAGGGGGTGTGGGGTATGCGATAGTTGTGTTTTTACTATAACAAATTTTCGGGTGAAAAATTTGGAAATTCCAAAACTATATTTTGTGTAAAATTCATATACCTCTTCAGTTCCGCCAAGCGAAACATCTGTTAAGACTTAGTCTTGAATATCTCGCACTTTTTGGTCCCATTTTTATGATTGCCTTCATTTTTATGGTTTTTCTCCGGGTACGAAAAAGGAAATATTATTTTTTTATTTTTTTTTTAATTACATTTTCTAGACTCAAAAATCTAAAAAAGAATAGTAATGCCCCACCCTACCCTAACTTCAAAAAATTATTATTAACTTGAAGAGCATTAAAAAACGCTTCGATTAACCTATTTTTGAACCTGATTCGGGCAGAAATTATTAAATTATTGGTATTTGAAAAATCAAAAATTGTGGAAAATATCATTTTTCAACATTCTTGTTTATTAATTTATGTGTAATTATTAAACTATTATTACCATCTTATAGAATATATAAAAACACATTTTTTAGACCAAGATTTAATGGTTTTTAACCCTTTTATAAAAAGTAATTCTTATATTTCAATTATTATTATTTCTATGAGGAAGCAAAGTGTTCATGAAATGAACACCAAAATTATAAAAATGTACAACTTGGCAGCGGTTTTTCATTTATTTGCAGTGGTGGATGGCTGTGGAGACAGGCGTTTTTGTACTATGTCTTTTCTAATGTTTTTTAAACCATTTTTTTTGTTTTTTGTCTTTGTATAATTCCTACGTTACACTTTTACGGTCTTTTTCGTGATGAGAAACACAAAAAAAAATTAAAACATAAATACCCTGGGGGAACGGGTTGATGCTTTCTTGACGCGAAAACGTCAAGAATCCGTCAAAAGTTGACGTTAACAAAAAAAGTGTTTTAAATGCAAAAATATGATAAAGTAAGTATTGGGTTTTGTATAAAAAGTGTTTATTAATCGTTTATGACCATATTTGTTACAAATTAATGTAAATTAAGTGAAATAAAAGATAAAATATGTGGAAATGTCAAGTGAATGTGAATTGATAAATTAGTGTGTATTTATTGAGAAAGTGTTATTGTCATGATTTTTTAATGTCAGATAAATAGTTAAAAAGTGTAATTTTATTATTATAATGTGTTATAATTAATAAAAGTTAATGTTTTAATAGTATGAATAATGCATATATATAGCAGCTATGAAAATAGTGAAGGACGGTTACCTACAATAACTGTTGATATGTCGCCGCGCGTTTTGCACGACAGATCGCGGGAGTGGCATTTGTCCATGTGTTTTATCACATGAAAATTAAACAAAAATACTATTTTTACATTGCAAGATACTTATAACCTTTCTTTGAATTATTTAAATTCAAAGAAATTAATGATAAATAATGTATAACTACTTAATTTATAAATAATTACTATTAAATAAAACAGAAAAAAATCTCCTTTCTTAAAAAAGACTATACTATTAATAAATTTTAATATAGGTGTGAGTAGATATTAATAAAAAGATTATTTTTGTCGAACCGGAGTAATTCTTTTTTTTGTATGATAAAGTGAATGAATACAATATAATATAATGCTACAATCGCTATAATGCTAATATAATTAATATCTACTCACACATTTCCTATATTACAATTTATTAATATTATTTAATAGTGTAATATATATTGTCAACAATAAAACATAACCACACTTTCTAACTCACACGTCAAAATAATGATCTCTCTCATCGTTCTTTCAAGAGTGACGAAGATAGTTGCAGACTGCGCATGCGCGTTATTTATTAAAAGTCATTATGTCATTATTTTAAAAGTCATATGTAAAACATTTTCCAAAAGCACAAAAATAAAGAAGCTAAATCCCATAAAAGAGGAGAAAAAATGTTGAATTTAAAAAAAATCGGATTTTTGAATCTTTGATAATTTTCTGTAATTTTAGATTTTTTACCAAAGAGTCGAGACTACAATTTATAAACATTTAAATTGGTTTAAAAAATAGAACTAAAATATTAAAAACAAACACCGTATATTAATAAATAAATAAAAAAAAAACTAATTTTTCAGAATTTTAAATAAAAGTTATCGAAACTTCAATTTTTAAAGAAAATTTCAAATTTACATCTTTTGAAAATAAAATGATTTTTCCTGATTTCCCTGACCTGAAACAAAAAAAAATAAATATGAATACATATTTGAAAAATTAAACTAAACATCGAATTTTTCCTTCTTTGAAATTAGAAAAATAAAAAAAAGTGTAAAATCTTTTTTGTATATTTTTTATCAAAATCGTTCAACTCTAATCAAAAAGAAAGAAATTCTCTTTTAAATGAGAATAACATAATTAAAATTTAAAAAAAAGTATAGGTACTTTAATCGTAATTAATAAAACTTAATATAATTTACCTAATTATTAAATTTAATTTATAACATTGATAAAGACAATCATGGCAACACCATGAATTTTTGAAGCTACAGCGCAAACTCTATTATTAAGGTTTAATTATCGCACAAGTGGGCATTCAAAACATGTTCTCTAACTTTCTTTCTTTTACTTAATTTTACAATCAAAATTCCCTCTTAATTCGTCGATAAACTGTCATTAATAATAAACAACTTTCCTTAATACAACAAAAAAAAAAATTTTATCAGAAATTCTTGATGACTTTTTCCATTTTGGGAAAAAAAAGGAATTTAAAAATCATTTCATATTCGACTGTCTGTATACAAAAACTGTAGTAAAAACTTTGCAATATAATTTATATATAAAATCAGATGAAAACATAATTAAAAAAATTTGTTTTCATTTTTTTTTCTTTTGTATAAAATAAAAATGATTGTAATTAAAAATTTTCTTTTATTTTTTAAATATTAAGAATTTATTGATGATCACGTAAGATTACTAAAACGATAGATTTTTCGCATTTAAATTATGATCCCATATATTTTACTTATTATATTCCAATGCTCATCGAATATATTATTTATATATACTGTGTGTGTGGATAAATTTTCCATGCCAAAGTTCATTTTTATAAATATTATTACTAGAGTTGTGCAAAAAGCTCGATCAAGTATTTTCAAGCTTTTCGTTTTTCTAGCAGAGCTGAGCAGAATCAATCCGAACTTGAACCAAATTCCATTTGACACGTGCAGTATAAAAGCTAAAATAATTTTCAGCACTTGAATTTTTCGAGCACTCAAATATTTTTGAGTAACTAAAAAATTTATAATGCTCGAGTATCAAGCCCGGCTCGAGCTCGACCATGCTATTCGAGCTTTTTGCACACCTCTAATTATTACGTATAGTTGACTAATTCTTTTTATTTTTTTTCTCTCTCTTCTTTGAGCCTATTTTATCCAATATCATTTGATCATATTTTCTTTATAGATAATGTACAATTGATTTTATTTTTCATCTTATTAATCCTTTCGTATGTACACAGGATGTGTGTATCTCCTCTTAAACATTTTCTTTTTAAATTCTATATTCTGTGATATGCAATAAGTTTTATTATTCTTCTCTTCTACATTGTTCCATTCGACGGAAACAATGAAACTCTTAAATTGTATTCGAAGATTACATAGAAATGGAAAAAAAAAAATTAAAAAGAAATTGTATGCGGTTAATTAAAAAATGTAATAAAACTAAATCTTTAGTTCGAAACTATTTGAAAATTAGAATATTTTTCCTCTCAGGTAAAAATTGACTTAAGAGCATAATTTTCGAATTATTTACAATATCTAAAAGTGAAAATTTGTTCTTCGGGCGAACTTCTCTCAATTATTTTTTATAAATTTCAATACAATTCTAAAAATTCAATTATTCTTCATAGAATTCTATAAAATAATAAATTAAAATTTTAATAAAATTCTTAAAAATTCAATTTTTTTTTCTATAATTTTAGTAAATTTCAAAAATATTCAATTTCTTAAAATAGAATTTTGTGAAATTTCAAGTATTAATAAAATATTTAAATTATTAATTAAAATTAATAATTAAATCAATAAATTTTCAACAAAATTTTGTAAAAAATCAATAAAACTCTTTAAAAAATTCAATTACTTTTAATAGTATTTATCAAAATTTCAATTATTAATAAATTTTGTAAAAATTGCATTTATTTTTTATAAAATTTCGAAAATTTTAATAAAATTTGTTAAAAATTTTTACTAGAATTTTATAAAAATCCAATTATTTTTCGAAATTCTGAAAAGAAAAAAATCTCTCACATTGTATTCGACGATTGAGAAGTTGAAAAAGAAGTAAAAAATTATATATCTACAATTAATTAAATGTTGTTAAACTTAATTATTTCTAACTTAATCAATTAATTAATAATCAGGTAATTAAAAATTTATTTAAATTTCAATTCTTAGTTCGAAATTAATAAAAAATTAAAATTTTTTCCTCTTAAGTAAAAATTTACTTGAGAGTGAATTCGCGAATTATTTACTCGAAAGTAAAAGTAAAATAACAAGTAATATTTGAAATCATTCAAATAAAATTTGACGAGTTCTTCAATTACTAGCTTTCTTAATTATTTCCTAGCATTAAGATAAATCTTCTTCCCCTCATAAATTTCGAAAAGAAACAAAACAAAAATATCCATAGTTTTTTTTATAAAAAATATTTACTACATGCTTTAGTAAAATAATTTTTACCTTTTTTTTAACTATGTAAATAGAAAGCTTCCTCGTCAAGAAGCAAAAAAAATTCATTCGAAACAATTTCGCCGTCTTTAAAAGTTAAAACAGAAAAAACAAATTAATCTTATTAACTATGAGTCACATTGAAAAGTTTGAAACAATCACAGAAGAGTTCGACTACTTTCAAAATGCGGATTTACATAATACTTATCGTAGAGTAAAATGAACAATTTTATCAATACGTAGAATTAATGTTTCGCTTCTATTTTTTTCTCTAAATAGATTTTTTCCATCTTTCTCTGAGAATTTGTCGAAAATGAAAAATTTTTCGCCTTGAAAATGTGTGTTAACAATAGAATAAGAATATTGTACACATATATTTATAAAAGCGTTGAGAAATATCTGGAGATCCAAATTTAAGGTACATGTTAGAATTATAAAGGCACTACACGTCTGCTAGAAATTAAATTTTTAGTTTCGATTTACAATGTAATTTCAAATTTAACATCGAAGTTTCAGTAATTTCAGTTTAATTTCAATTTAATTAAATTTAATTATATTTAAAAATTTTGTAATAACAAAATCTGAGAAAAAGACATCGAAATTTTTTTATTTTAATTCGAATGAGCTGACGTGATAGTTTTAATTATTATCGATTTTGGATCGCCATTTTTCAATTATGAAGCTTATTAATTTACAAGGTTTTTTTTATTCATGCCTTAAAAAGTCTTATTTCCTAGAGTTGAAAGTGAAAAAAGTTATGTTGAGAAGATATAAGACTCATTATGCGTGTTTAATTGAAAAATAATTATAAAATAAAAGATGACGGAATGATAAATTTGAAACTTGTTTATTCGAACGTTCATTTACAGAGACAGTCTTAATATTACAATTAATTGTCGTTTTAATATCGGAGAAATCCTTTTTCAGGTAGTGGTGGTATCCCCAAAAGTGACCATCTTCATTGTTGTAAATCATCGGTATTGTCTGTAACAAATAAAAGAAAAGCTTCCCCTTTCTCAGAGGGCGTGTCGCTGTAGAAGGAATAGCATTGGTTGGACCAAATAATTATTGGCAACCATTCATATAAACAAAGATAGATAAATATTTATAACAATGGAAGAGGTCGACCTTGTGTAGTTAAATCACTACTGAAGTGAATTACCTGCCAGTAACAGGAGTTCAAAAACAAAAATTAGATACATAGAATAATTTCAAGCAATGGTTTAAACAAACCGCCCGCCTCATTCCAATTATTGGAATGATGATAGAAGTAAGATGTATTCCTTTTTCAATTTGAAATTAAAAAAATTAAGATGTAGATGTAACTTTGAATTAATCATAACAATACAAGTAATAACAAATGTAGAAGTAGAATGTAACAATTTAATGTCAGATGTAACTTTGAATCATTCATAACAATAGAAATAATAAAAAAATGCCGCCCGCCTTGAGACTTCAGTTCGTTGATTATAGATTTGTTTCTGTTTGGGTAGGTAAGACACATAATTGTGCAATGGATCTTTGAATAATACCCTTTTTAGTTTTGACTGTAACAACACGTACTAACCCGTCCTTTCCTGGGTGAATTTTAAGAACGCGACCCATTTGCCAATTTGATTTTGGAAGATTAATGTCTCTTATCAGAACTAAGTCACCAATTTTGATGTTTGGATTTGACTTCGTCCATTTATAACGCTTTTGAAGATCTTGTTGGTACTCTAAACTCCATTGTTTCCAAAATTGCTCAGTCTTTTGTTGAACTAATTGCCAACGTGTTAAAAGACTGTGTTGACTGGAAGGTAAAGATTTTTCAGGCATAGCTAGTAAGGGTTTTCCTATCAAAAAATGCCCTGGAGATAAATACGAATAATCGTCAACTTCGTTTGAAAATGCAGCAATAGGTCGTGAGTTTAGACAGGATTCTATTTGACATAGTAATGTGGTTAATTCTTCAAAAGTTAATGTGTGTGGTCCCATTATGCGATTAAGGTGTTTCTTTGTGCTTTTAATACCTGCTTTTCAAATACCCCCAAAATGTGGCGAGTATGGAGGAATAAAGTCCCAGTTGATATTAAATGCAGACATGTCTTTCGAAACTTTAGGATCACATTTTAAGGTCTTAAAAATTCGACGTAATTCTTTATCAGCTCCAACGAAATTTCTACCGTTATCACTATATAGATTTGAAGGAATTCCACGGCGAGACACAAATCTTTTTAAAGCTGATAGAAATGTTGAAGAAGAATAGTCGCTCACTAATTCTAAATGAATAGCTCGCGTTACCATACAGACGAATAGAACTATGTACCCTTTCGTCGATTTGTAACCGCGACCTTTATTTAATTTAACTGAGATTGGTCCTGCATAATCCAAACCGCAATGAGTAAAAGGGTTTGATGGAGTTACTCTACAAGATGGTAAATTCGCCATTAACTGTGATTGAAGTGTAGCTTGATGACGGGCACAAGTCAAGCATTTATGTACAATACTACGAACTAAATTTCGACCTTTTATTATCCAAAAGTTTTGCCTAAGTAGAAACAAAGTCATTTGTGGACCTCCATGTAAGGACCTCAAATGAGTTTGCTGGGCAATAAGTAAACTTATCCGATGATTAGGTAGTATGATAGGATGCTTGGTTTCCCAAGCGATAGGAGCATTACTTAAACGACCAGAAACTCGCAATAGTCCATCTTTGTCTATAAAGGGATTAAGGGCTTTTAATGGACTAGATTTTTTTAGATTCAATTTATTCAAAGTCGCTCTTCTTTCACTTGCAAAAAACTGTGATTGAAGATTTTTAAACAAAAATAATTTAGCACTATGCATTTCAGCCTTGTTATTTACTTCTGAATTAGTGGACTGTAGTTTTGTTTTGCATTTATTGATAAACTTGAAAACGAGGGCAGTAATTCTCAAAAGTTTAGGCCAACTGCTATATCTATTTGAAAGTTTATTCACAAAATCGTAAGATTGATCAGTTGTAGCCATGTGAATTTTGGTAGCAGTAGTTTTAACATCGCAGTTATAATTTAAATCAGGTAGAGTAGGCCACGTCGTAGGAGAGTCACTTAACCACTTAGGACCGGACCACCATAATTCGTGATTTAATAATTTCAATGGGTAGATACCCCTGGTAGCACAATCTGCCGGATTATCAGCAGTCGGGACATGTTTCCAAGATGCAGTTGGGATAAGAGATTGTATTGTTTCAACTCTATTGGCAATAAAAGTACGCCATGTTGAAGGATGTTTGGATAGCCATGCCAGAACAATGGTAGAATCTGACCACCCATATACAGGAACGTCGTCTAATTGTAAATCATTTACGATCTTTTTTAATAATTTAGCTAATAGGACTGCCGCACATAATTCTAATCGGGGGATAGTTAATGTTTTTAAAGGAGCTACTTTTGTTTTTCCTAGTAATAGTGACACATTTATCTTTTTTGATACGTTTTGTATACGCAAATATACTACGGCGGCATAAGCTCGCGAAGATGCGTCAGCAAAACCGTGTATCTCTATTACATCATGAGAAGTTAATCCTGTCCATCGTGGGATGGTTATTTTTTGAACGTTATTAAGTTCATTGCAATAGGATTTCCATCTTACACTTAAATCATCAGGGAGAGTTTCGTCCCAATCTAAATGTCTTATCCAAAGGTCTTGAATTATAATTTTAGCTATTATCAAAATTGGAGAAATCCAACCTAAAGGATCAAACTGTTTAGCGATAACAGAAAGAACATTTCTCTTAGTAAAATTGACGTTAACTACTGGGGACATAGAAATTCTAAATACATCATATTCTGGATCCCAATAGAGTCCTAGAACTGCTTTTGAATTAGTATCATTTAGTATCAATCGTTCGCTATATTTAGAAAGCTTAGAATCACTCAAGAGGGGCGAATTAGATGAAATTTTGTGAACCGGGAAGCCACCTTTGGCAAGAAGTTGAATAAATTCGTTTTTAATTTGCAAGGCAGTTTCTAAATCATCTGCTCCGAAAAGCCCATCGTCAACGTAGATATCATTTAATAATATTTGTTTTGCTTTTGGAAAATTATCTCCTTCGTCATTAGCTAATTGTTTTATTACTCTATTTGCTAAGAAAGGAGATGACGAGACACCATAAGTGAGTGTTAACAATTGAAAATGTTTAATTTCTTCTGTTTCGTTAAGTCTACAAATAATTCGTTGGAAATTAACATCTCTTTTATCAATTTGAATTCGACGAAACATTTTACTAATATCCGCAGTCATAACAAAACGATAATTTCGCCAGCGTATTATTATAGATGGGATGTCGGCGTGTAACTTGGGACCAGGAAGTAGTAAATCATTTAAAGATACTCCTGTTAATGTTGGAAAGGAAGCATTAAATACTATGCGTAGTGGAGTGGAGGAACTACTCACACGTATGACTATATGATATGGTAAATAATTTTCTATTTCAAAATTAGAATTTTGTTCGTCATTATAATCAATTTCAATCATATGTTTTAAATCTTTATATTCATTGAGAAAATCATAGTAATCTTGTTTTAACTCGGGATTGTTTTGTACACGGCGTTCTGTTTGTAAAAGTAAACGTTTGGCATTTTGAAGAGAATCTCCTAAACGTTCAGGAGGATCATTTTTAAAAGGGTAACGAACAACATAATTTCCTTCTTCATTTCGAGAATGTGTATTAACAAAATGCTCTTCACATTTTGTTTCATCGTCTGTAAGATTACTTTTTTGTGGAAATTCTTCAATTTCCCAAAATTTCTGCAGATCATTATGAATATCTGAAAGCCCTACACAATGATGAACGACTTTACTAGTTGGGGATACATTATTGAGTGAGTTTAAGGGACCCGAAATAATCCAACCAAATACCGTAGCTTGTGCTGTTGGTGATCGAACAGGACCTTTAATAAGACCTGGTAATAATAATGAACCGTAATAATCCGCTCCAATTATCATATCGAATTCTTTATTATCAAATGGTGTTGGGTCAGCTAAATCTAGGTCGCGAAGATGTTCCCAATCACTAAGATAATCTGCTTTTGATACAATATGATTATTGAGTTTAGGGAGTACTAACGCAGATATGGGAATTTTCTTTTCGAAATTTTGTGTTGGTGTGATAATAACGTTAACGAGTGATTTTGCAGTTCCGAGAAAAGCATTATCGATTCCAGTTACACGGATCATAGCTGGTTCTTTTTTAACCCGAAGCATTTGAACAACTCTTTCAGTTATAAATGTTACCTCGGATCCTTGATCTAATAGAGCTCTAATCTCTATTCTTTCACCGTTTTTACCAACAACACAGATTTTTGCAGTTGCTAAAAGTACTGTTTTACCGCGTATATGGTTCAAAGAAACAGTGTCGTTTTTTGGGGTACTATTAGATTCTTTTTGATTTAATACTCTTTGATCTTGTGAAACTTTTTCTACTTTTTTGGGTATTTCAAGTTTCTTATCGGCTTCGTTTTTAGATGCTTGATTAAATTTTTGATTACTTTCTGAATGGATCAAAGAGTGATGTCTCTTGTTACAATGGAAACAATTTTTTTTATTACGACAGTTTTTTGAACTGTGACCCGATTTTAAACAATTAAAACAAAGATGTTTTTCTTTAACAATTTCTTTTCTATGAACTACAGAAAGTTGTTTAAAAGAATCACAACTAAATAAATAATGTTTACCATTACACAGAATACATTTTCCCATTTTTCGCGAAACGACAAAGACTAATAGATCACTATCAATATTTCGACCCAAAGATTTTAGTGCTTGTACAGCTTCAGACGTTTTATCTCGTAGATTTTTTAAGTCTTTAACTGTTTCGTTCATTATAGCAGGGAGTGACATAAAATTATTCAAATATGAATTTATAATTGCTCTGGAATTTTCATACCGTTTTGTAAGAATACTCCAAGCGCTTTGATAATTTTCAGGAGTAGTACCTAAATGTTTTATTAGTTGTGCTGGTTCGCTTAATAAGCTTGATTTCAAATAGTGCATTTTTTGCACATCAGGTAAGTTGGGGTCTGATGCAACAATAGACTGAAATAAGTCTTTGAAATTTTGCCATTCTAAATAGTCGTCAGAAAATTTGGGTAATTCTATTCGCGGTAATTTAGCAATTTTTGAAGAATCAAGGCTGCTATTGGAACTTGTACTATTTCTATATAAAATCAATTGTTCTTTTTTAAGCTTTCCAATTAACTCATTAAAAGTATCTAATGTATTCAAATAAACTTCCTCTGCTTGAACAAAAATATTATTAAAAAAAGTAAGGAATTAACGACTTATCTGAACCATGGGCTGCTTTGATGATCTTCAAATCCACTCGCTGACAAGCATTCCATGCCGTCAACAGATATTGGCGTCGACCTTCTACTAGTTCCAAAGTAATTTGATCTTCAGAACGTTTTCGGAAGTTGACTAACGCTCTTTCAACGGCGCTGATGTTCACTTCTTGTTCAAGTATTAATTCATCCATGACGAATCACTTTTGTTTAATAATCACTCACTCGCGAAATTACACAAAAAATAAATTTAACTTTTTTAACATTTTATTTTAATTCGATTAATTAATCCGGCTCGAAGGACCTTTTTGTTTAATTGAAAAATAATTATAAAATAAAAGATGACGGAATGATAAATTTGAAACTTGTTTATTCGAACGTTCATTTACAGAGACAGTCTTAATATTACAATTTATTGTCGTTTTAATATCGAAGAAATCCTTTTTCAGGTAGTGGTGGTATCCCCAAAAGTGACCATCTTCATTGTTGTAAATCATCGGTATTGTCTGTAACAAATAAAAGAAAAGCTTCCCCTTTCTCAGAGGGCGTGTCGCTGTAGAAGGAATAGCATTGGTTGGACCAAATAATTATTGGCAACCATTCATATAAACAAAGATAGATAAATATTTATAACAATGGAAGAGGTCGACCTTGTGTAGTTAAATCACTACTGAAGTGAATTACCTGCCAGTAACAGGAGTTCAAAAACAAAAATTAGATACATAGAATAATTTCAAGCAATGGTTTAAACAATGCGTCTTTTTTTTTCATTTTGTCACGATGTACTTTGGCATTGAAATTTTATCAAACAAATCTAGGATCTTACTATCCGCACCTTTTTTTTGCATACTTGATATTCAAAGCAGAATAGCTTAGAATGTTTCCATTAAAAATATATTAAAATTATAATATATTGGTAGAAGAATGCAAGTATTTACAAATATTTTTAAAGAGCGTTTCGAAAATTGTTTTGAGAAAAAAAAATCGGCACTCTTCTAGATACGTGAAGGGCGCATGCTTCTCCAACCAATTCTTTTTCTTATTTTCAATTTATCCGAATTGCAAAAAAAAGTTGATAAAGGTAAATACATTTTAACAATTTTTTTTGTCAGAAACTTTTTCAGTATTTTTTATATAATTCAATTACTAGGCCTCGTATATTATGATTTTTTTTTACTTTTTCGACTATTTTCAAATAATGCGACATTTATCGACTTCTATTAAAAAATTGCGACTTTTTCGCCTTTTTTTTATAAATTTGCGACAAAATACCACATTTTCAGAATAAAATGCAACTTATTTCGTTTTTTATTAGTGTAAAAGGTATAATAGACAAATCTTTGAAAAGTTATTTTTGAATAATTTTTCTAATTAAATTTTCAAAATATACAATTAAAAAGCTTTTGAATATGTATTAAATAAGTAAAGTAATTTCCAAAAGCACAAAAATAAAGAAGCTAAATCCTATAAAAGAGAGGAAAACATGTTGAATTTTAAAAAAATCGGTTTTTCGAATTTTTAATAATTGTAATAATTAAAAAAAAAAAAAAATCTAAAATTATCAAAAATTCAAAAAAATTCAAAAATCAAAATTTCTTAAAGTTGAACATTTTTTCCTCTCATTTATCGGATTTAGCTTCATTATTTTTGTGCTTTTGGAAAATACTTTACTTATTTAATAGTCTCGACTCTTTGGTGAAAATCTAAAATTATCAAAAATTCAAAAAATTCAAAATAAAGCTTTTTAATTGTATATTTTGAAAATTTAATTAGAAAAATTATTCAAAAATAACTTTTCAAAGATTTGTCTATTATACTTTTTACACTAATAAAAAACGAAATAAGTTGCATTTTATTCTGAAAATGTGGTATTTTGTCGCAAATTTATAAAAAAAAGGCGAAAAAGTCGCAATTTTTTAATAGAAGTCGATAAATGTCGCATTATTTGAAAATAGTCGAAAAAGTAAAAAAAAATCATAATATACGAGGCCTAGTAATTGAATTATATAAAAAATACTGAAAAAGTTTCTGACAAAAAAAATTGTTAAAATGTATTTACCTTTATCAACTTTTTTTTGCAATTCGGATAAATTGAAAATAAGAAAAAGAATTGGTTGGAGAAGCATGCGCCCTTCACGTATCTAGAAGAGTGCCGATTTTTTTTTCTCAAAACAATTTTCGAAACGCTCTTTCAAAATATTTGTAAATACTTGCATTCTTCTACCAATATATTATAATTTTAATATATTTTTAATGGAAACATTCTAAGCTATTCTGCTTTGAATATCAAGTATGCAAAAAAAAAGGTGCGGATAGTAAGATCCTAGATTTGTTTAATAAAATTTCAATGCCAAAGTACATCGTGACAAAATGAAAAAAAAGACGCATAATGAGTCTTATATCTTCTCAACATAACTTTTTTCACTTTCAACTCTAGGAAATAAGACTTTTTAAGGCCTGAATAAAAAAAACCTTGTAAATTAATAAGCTTCATAATTGAAAAATGGCGATCCAAAATCGATAATAATTAAAACTATCACGTCAGCTCATTCGAATTAAAATAAAAAAAATTCGATGTCTTTTTCTCAGATTTTGTTATTACAAAATTTTTAAATATAATTAAATTGAAATTAAACTGAAATTACTGAAACTTCGATGTTAAATTTGAAATTACATTGTAAATCGAAACTAAAAATTTAATTTCTAGCAGACGTGTAGTGCCTTTATAATTCTAACATGTACCTTAAATTTGGATCTCCAGATATTTCTCAACGCTTTTATAAATATATGTGTACAATATTCTTATTCTATTGTTAACACACATTTTCAAGGAGAAAAATTTTTCATTTTCGACAAATTCTCAGAGAAAGATGGAAAAAATCTATTTGGAGAAAAAAATAGAAGCGAAACATTAATTCTACGTATTGATAAAATTGTTCATTTTACTCTACGATAAGTATTATGTAAATCCGCATTTTGAAAGTAGTCGAACTCTTCTGTGATTGTTTCAAACTTTTCAATGTGACTTATAGTTAATAAGATTAATTTGTTTTTTCTGTTTTAACTTTTAAAGACGGCGAAATTGTTTCGAATGAATTTTTTTTGCTTCTTGACGAGGAAGCTTTCTATTTACATAGTTAAAAAAAAGGTAAAAATTATTTTACTAAAGCATGTAGTAAATATTTTTTATAAAAAAAACTATGGATATTTTTGTTTTGTTTCTTTTCGAAATTTATGAGGGGAAGAAGATTTATCTTAATGCTAGGAAATAATTAAGAAAGCTAGTAATTGAAGAACTCGTCAAATTTTATTTGAATGATTTCAAATATTACTTGTTATTTTACTTTTACTTTCGAGTAAATAATTCGCGAATTCACTCTCAAGTAAATTTTTACTTAAGAGGAAAAAATTTTAATTTTTTATTAATTTCGAACTAAGAATTGAAATTTAAATAAATTTTTAATTACCTGATTATTAATTAATTGATTAAGTTAGAAATAATTAAGTTTAACAACATTTAATTAATTGTAGATATATAATTTTTTACTTCTTTTTCAACTTCTCAATCGTCGAATACAATGTGAGAGATTTTTTTCTTTTCAGAATTTTGAAAAATAATTGGATTTTTATAAAATTCTAGTAAAAATTTTTAACAAATTTTATTAAAATTTTCGAAATTCTTTAAAAAATAAATGCAATTTTTACAAAATTTATTAATAATTGAAATTTTGATAAATACTATTAAAAGTAATTGAATTTTTTAAAGAGTTTTATTGATTTTTTACAAAATTTTGTTGAAAATTTATTGATTTAATTATTAATTTTAATTAATAATTTAAATATTTTATTAATACTTGAAATTTCACAAAATTCTATTTTAAGAAATTGAATATTTTTGAAATTTACTAAAATTATAGAAAAAAGAATTGAATTTTTAAGAATTTTATTAAAATTTTAATTTATTACTTTATAGAATTCTATGAAGAATAATTGAATTTTTAGAATTGTATTCAAATTTATAAAAAATAATTGAGAGAAGTTCGCCCGAAGAACAAATTTTCACTTTTAGATATTGTAAATAATTCGAAAATTATGCTCTTAAGTCAATTTTTACCTGAGAGGAAAAATATTCTAATTTTCAAATAGTTTCGAACTAAAGATTTAGTTTTATTACATTTTTTAATTAACCGCATACAATTTCTTTTTAATTTTTTTTTTTCCATTTCTATGTAATCTTCGAATACAATTTAAGAGTTTCATTGTTTCCGTCGAATGGAACAATGTAGAAGAGAAGAATAATAAAACTTATTGCATATCACAGAATATAGAATTTAAAAAGAAAATGTTTAAGAGGAGATACACACATCCTGTGTACATACGAAAGGATTAATAAGATGAAAAATAAAATCAATTGTACATTATCTATAAAGAAAATATGATCAAATGATATTGGATAAAATAGGCTCAAAGAAGAGAGAGAAAAAAAATAAAAAGAATTAGTCAACTATACGTAATAATATTTATAAAAATGAACTTTGGCATGGAAAATTTATCCACACACACAGTATATATAAATAATATATTCGATGAGCATTGGAATATAATAAGTAAAATATATGGGATCATAATTTAAATGCGAAAAATCTATCGTTTTAGTAATCTTACGTGATCATCAATAAATTCTTAATATTTAAAAAATAAAAGAAAATTTTTAATTAAAATCATTTTTATTTTATACAAAAGAAAAAAAAATTAAAACAAATTTTTTTAATTATGTTTTCATCTGATTTTATATATAAATTATATTGCAAAGTTTTTACTACAGTTTTTGTATACAGACAGTCGAATATGAAATGATTTTTGAATTCCTTTTTTTTCCCAAAATGGAAAAAGTCATCAAGAATTTCTGATAAAATTTTTTTTTTTGTTGTATTAAGGAAAGTTGTTTATTATTAATGACAGTTTATCGACGAATTAAGAGGGAATTTTGATTGTAAAATTAAGTAAAAGAAAGAAAGTTAGAAAACATGTTTTGAATGCCCACTTGTGCGATAATTAAACCTTAATAATAGAGTTTGCGCTGTAGCTTCAAAAATTCATGGTGTTGCCATGATTGTCTTTATCAATGTTATAAGTTACAATAATAACTAAGCGATGTGTACTAGTCCATAAAAAGAAACAATAACCTGTAATTTTAAACTCACTTCATGATTATATTATTGTATATAGTAATATTAATTTTTTTCTGAATCGCAATTTTTGTGATGTGTTAAAAATATCAAAGAATGTAATCACAATTATTTATATAATCCATAATTATAATTTTCAAACAAAAAAAATTATGAATATAAATTCATGATTTCTTTTTTGTTTGAAAATTCTAATTTGAGAATTGATAATTTAATTTAAGAATTTTATTTAATTTAATCTAGTTAATTATAAATTAAATTTAATAATTAGGTACATTATATTAAATTTTATTAATTACGATTAAAGTACCTATACTTTTTTTTAAATTTTAATTATGTTATTCTCATTTAAAAGAGAATTTCTTTCTTTTTGATTAGAGTTGAACGATTTTGATAAAAAATATACAAAAAAGATTTTACACTTTTTTTTATTTTTCTAATTTCAAAGAAGGAAAAATTCGATGTTTAGTTTAATTTTTCAAATATGTATTCATATTTATTTTTTTTTTGTTTCAGGTCAGGGAAATCAGGAAAAATCATTTTATTTTCAAAAGATGTAAATTTGAAATTTTCTTTAAAAATTGAAGTTTCGATAACTTTTATTTAAAATTCTGAAAAATTAGTTTTTTTTTATTTATTTATTAATATACGGTGTTTGTTTTTAATATTTTAGTTCTATTTTTTAAACCAATTATACATTATTTATCATTAATTTCTTTGAATTTAAATAATTCAAAGAAAGGTTATAAGTATCTTGCAATGTAAAAATAGTATTTTTGTTTAATTTTCATGTGATAAAACACATGGACAAATGCCACTCCCGCGATCTGTCGTGCAAAACGCGCGGCGACATATCAACAGTTATTGTAGGTAACCGTCCTTCACTATTTTCATAGCTGCTATATATATATACATTATTCATACTATTAAAACATTAACTTTTATTAATTATAACACATTATAATAATAAAATTACACTTTTTAACTATTTATCTGACATTAAAAAATCATGACAATAACACTTTCTCAATAAATACACACTAATTTATCAATACACATTCACTTGACATTTCCACATATTTTATCTTTTATTTCACTTAATTTACATTAATTTGTAACAAATATGGTCATAAACGATTAATAAACACTTTTTATACAAAACCCAATACTTACTTTATCATATTTTTGCATTTAAAACACTTTTTTTGTTAACGTCAACTTTTGACGGATTCTTGACGTTTTCGCGTCAAGAAAGCATCAACCCGTTCCCCCAGGGTAAAAACAAACAAAAACAATAGGTGGCCAACTTAGGACCACTCTAGATTTTTACAAGTTTCAAATTGTTACGGTAATAAAAAAAATTTAATAAAAAAATCAACAGAACCTCTTATTACAACATTAAATAAAGGAACTAGCGCACACACTCATTTAGACATTTTTAATTATTTATCTCTTGTAGCTGCTCTCGAAAAAACAAGAAAAATTAAATTTTTTGGTTGTAAACAATATTATTGTCCTCACAATGCGTAGAAGAATCTTAGATTATAATTAGGTCCATAAATTATATCATGGTTTATCAATATATCATATCACAAAACTATAGATTCGTCCAGTATACCATCTCTGAAAAATGCAGGGTGGCCAACTTAGGACCACGCTCCCCTATAACAATTTATTTAATACAAATAAAGTAGTTAATAAAAACAAATAAAAAAAAGATAAAATAAGTCAGTTCCGTTGACGATGTAGTTTGTTTTTCCTATTTCGTTAGTACGGCAGAGTTAGGGTTTTCGGTTATAGGTCTTAGGCTAGATAAGTGTGACTGGGTTTTGATCCCCGTAGGTTTCAAATTTTAATTTAATTGTAAGAATTTAATGTTCATATTTTCAAGCATATGAGTCCTACGAAATATTTAGGCTAAATAATTAACTATTTTATTAAATTTGACTATAATTAGTCTAGTTACTCCAGAGTTTTTACTCTGGAGTAACTGGACTAATTGGTTAGTACACTGAAACCTTGGTTATACGGAAATTGGTTATACGGAATGTGATGGCGCTGAAACGGGATGAGGGGAAAGGGAAGGATCGTGCTTGACTCTATGATGTCAGTAGCGTACCTATTACTGGATCCTTTTTTCCTCTTGATATAACCTAACCTCAAAATTGTTAGTGAGCTATCAGACAATATTAATTAATTTATTTGTCTACAAATGTAATTTAATAAATTTAAATGATCAATTTTACACTATATTAATAAATTCTAAAGATATAAAAAAAATTAGCAGGCGACTCTATTTCAACCGAGGGCAAAAAGAACCTTCGTACTGTCCTGCATATTTATACTTTTTCGTCAAGGTGACCTACACTACCGTCCGTAAGTGTCAGGACGCCCCTTCTTTCATGAGTGGAAAAATGCATAAAACGTAGTGTTGGGCTGAGGTTGTGAAAAGATTAAAGACAGTTAGTTAATTAATATAAGAATTTATTATAATAAGTAAATTTAGTTAGGTGTTCGTTGAAAGGGCACATTTAATACTGAACTCGTGAACAAAAGAAATGTGATAAACACAATATATATAGACAGGGTCGTAGCGTGTAACTGGTATATTCAACACCCCGCCTCAAGCAAGACCATATTAATTTGTAATAAGAGTTTTAACAATATTTAAACTTGCACATTTTTTTTAAATAAGGAACAAACCAAAAAACAATATTAATGCCTTATAAAAATATGAACTGTCAAACTCTTTTTGAACACCTTTTTTAAATTTAAACAACACATACCAAAAAGTTTTAAACTCTTTTGATGCTTTGGACCTGTTAATAGCTTTGGAAAAATATCGGCCATCATATAATTTGTTGGGACATAATGAACTGAAATTTTTCCTTTTTTTAAAGATTCCCGGATGAAATGATGTCGCACATCAATGTGTTTGCTTCGAGAATGGAAAGTAGGGTTTTGAGCAAGTTTTTGAGCCCCCTGATTGTCATTATAAATGGCAACACACTTTTGATGATCCAGTCCGATTTCCTGAAGAATACTCATCAAATATGTTGCTTCCTTTGTAGCCTCTGACAGGCCCATATACTCTGCTTCCGTACTGGAAAGCGCAACTGTGCGCTGCTTCTTGGCCTCCCAGGTTACAGCACAATCACTGAGCACAAAAACAAAACCTGTGTATGATCTCCTATCCTCCAAAGATCCTGCCCAATCAGAATCAACGAATCCCTGCAACTCCTTCGAATTCTTTTGATATTTTAATCCGAGTTTTGATGTCCCACGAAGATAGCGGAGGATCCTTTTGGCAGCTGTCCAATGTTCTTCTCCATTTGAATTATTAAATTGACTAAGATAATTCACGGCAAAAGAAATATCCGGCCTTGTAGCGACAGCCAAATACATTAAACTGCCATTTAATTCCCTGAATGGGTACGTTTGTTGTTCAGATGCTTCCACTACGTCGGACTTCTTGAGCTTCATCCCTGGATCCAACGGTGTCACAACGCTTTTTGCATTTTCCATCCCAAATTTCTTGAGAACTGCCTCTACGTATCCACTTTGTGAAATTTCGATGAATCCTTCTCCAACTGTTAATTCCATGCCTAAACAATTCTTGACTATTCCGAGATCTTTAATTTCGAATTTTTCATTGAACGATTGCTTGAATTTATTTAGCCATTTGACATCATTCGACATGAGTAATCATCCACGTAAACAGCTACTACCAAGATTTTTCCTTCACATTTTTGGATATAAACTCAACAAACTTTGGATCACAACTTAATGGTTTCAGTCCAAATTCACACAATTCTTCATTCAATTTCTTGAACCACTGTCTTCCGGCTTGTTTTAGGCCGTAAAGTGCCTTTTTAAAACACAAAACTGATTTCCCTTTTTAATTTTCTGTAACATTTTCGTTGCCATATCTCCAGAGTTGACCAATCCTGGATTAGATTTTTCGTTGATTGACATTTTTGTTAACACTTCCTCGAGAAAATCTGGTAATTCCAAATAAATGGTTTCTTCGATGTCTCCATTCAAAAAGGCGGTGGTAAAATCCAATTGATGAACAATCAAATTATATTTTACTGAAAGAGCAATTAACAACCTAATTGTTCCAAGTCTGACTACGGGAGCAAATGTTTCGTTGAAATCAATCCCTGGTTTCTGAGAATATCCTTTGGCTACTAATCTGGCCTTTTTTCTCTCGTGCTTTCCTTCCGCGTTAATTTTATTTATTAACACTAATCGACATCCGACGATACTTTTATCCTTCGGACAATCCACGAGTTCCCAGGTTTTATTTTTTATTATAGCCTCAAGCTCTTGTTCGATGGCGCACATCCACTCCTTTGCTTCCTCACCACTAAAAGCTTCTTTCATCGAAACTTCCTCTGCAAGACTAGAATATTCTTGGAATTTTTCTTCTCTCGCACAGATAAGAGAATTGTAATATTTTTTAGGTCTCCCTCGAACTCCCGTTTTAATCTTCCTAGGTCAGCCTGGCTTCCTTTTTACATGATCAGCTGATTCAACTTGGGTGATGATTTCTTCCTGCGCGTCCTCGAAACCATAAAAATCATCATCGCTGGTAACAGAATCTTCAGCTTCCTCGACTGGATATTCTCGACAATTTATTTTCTTCTTCGTTTTGTTTCAGTGGAGTTAATTCGACCTCGACCCAATTTTTCTCATCCTAACGATTAATTTCCATTTTCTTATTTAAAACATGATCTGAAATAAAATCTTTGAATTCTTGCTTTGGAAGAAATTCATTTATTAATTCAATATCTCTCGTTACCTGAACTTTTCTCTCATCAACTAACCAGACTCTGAATCACTTTGACTCATGTGAGTAACCCAAAAATATACATTTGTGTGCTCGATCTTCCATCTTTCCTTTTCCTTTAAAAAAAGGCGTTTTATTTAGACAAAAACCTTTTGATCCAAATGTTTTTAAATAAGAAAGATTCAACGTTTTACCGGTCCATTTATTGAGAGGTATTTCACCGTCGAGACTCCTCGAAGGACATCTGTTGCGAATATGATTCGATGTTGAAATAGCTTCAGCCCAGAAGCATGAGGATAAATTCGATTTGAGTAAAAGGCACCTTGCCATCTCCACCAAGGTTCTATTTTTCCTCTCTGCCACCCCATTCTGTTGGGGGGTGTGAGGAATAGTTAGCCTCCTTTCAATGCCACACTTTTCAAGATAACGATTAAATTCACTGCTCCGATATTCAGTCCCGTTATCGGATTGCATGCACTTAATTTTTCTACCAGTTTTGTTTTCAACCATGGCTTTATAATTTTTGAAAACTGTTAATATTTCACTTTTTTTGTTCAAAAACTTCACTACACAAAACCGAGTAGCATCGTCCACAAATGTCACAAAATATTTTGATTTACCAATCGATTCAGTTCGCATTGGTCCACAAAGATCTGTATGCACTAATTCTAGCACTTCCGTTTTACGTGCAGAGTCCTTCGGAAAAGGCTTTCTGGTAAATTTTCCCATCACACACGTTTCACACACACCAAGTTTTTCACTTTCAGAAAATTTTATTCCTTGCTGTTTCAGGAGTACTTTAAGATCCTTTTCATTCAAGTGTCCTAATCTTCTATGCCACAAAAAAAGCTTCGAAGTATTATCTTCAGATGCAGCACTTGACACTTTCGGTTTTTCACATAAATAATATAATCCATCGATTCTGTCCGCAAATAATTTTTCACACCCGCTTTCATCGTTAATCACTACCGAGTCCTTTTTAAATATTACTTCAAGTCCACTATCTGTAATTTTTCCAACAGAAATTAAATTGGACCTTAAATCGGGCACAAACAAAGTATTTTCTAAATTCAAAGATTTAAATTTATTTTCTTGAGCAATGACGACTTTAACTGTTCCTTTGGCTTCAACTGTAGTAGTAACACTACTTGACAAATTCAACCTATCAGTTTCACATGATTCACTGTATACAAACTTGTCCTTGTCGTAACACATGTGCGACGATGAACCACTATCAACACACCATCTCGCTCCAAACCGAGTTTCTTCGTTCTTCAGGGCCGTCTCCGATTTTTCAGCAATAAGGAAACCTATTTCCTCAATTTGATTTGCATTTTGGGGATTATTATTTTTCAACGGACAATTAATTGCTTTATGTCCTTTTTGTCTACACTTGTGACATTTAAACGGAAAGTAATTTAACAGAATTATTCCAGTATTTGGGAAATTTTGTTTCTTTCCCTTACCCTTCCAACCTTGTTTTCGAAAATGACCGCTTTTGGCACCACTTGCTGTCATGGCTTCTTCCGAATTAATTTGACTGTTAGATTTTCTCGCTTCATACTCTTCAATGATTTTTAATTTTAGGGATTCCGGAGTAGGCAAATCATCGCGCGTTTCAATGGCGCATCGAAAATTTTCAAACGTAGACGGCAGACTGTATAGCAATAAAATTGTTAACAAATCTTGATGAATGATTACCTCCATATCTTCGAGTTTATCTACTGCGTCGAAAAATTTTCGTACATGATCGCGCACATCTTCCTGTTCAGCCATTTTTTGCAGCGTCAATTGTTTCAAAAGGGTAGCCTTGCGAGCTGGTCCTTTTGATTCATAGATTTTATGCAATTTAAGCCAAACTGCATTTGAAGGAATTTACATTCCTTAATCTGTTTCAGTTCAGATGGCTGAATTGAAAGAATTAAATCGAAGTGAGCTTTACTATCTTCAAATTCCCATGCTTGCACGGCAGCAATCCTCGCCACGTTTTCATCCCCCTCAGCAAGTTCCGGCTTTGCTTTTTTGCCACTTACATATTCCGACGTATCATTCTTGATTAACAAAGCTCTTACTTGCAATTTCCACGTATCAAAATTATCTTTCCCTAAGGCTTCGATACGCGTAGAGATCGAGGAACTCATTTTCGCGATTTTCACGACACGTGTTGCTACTCACAATTTCAATAGCACTTTAGATTATTTTCACTAACTTTTCACTTCAAAAAAAAATATCAGACACGATTTTTCTGGGCCCATAACCTGTTGGGCTGAGGTTGTGAAAAGATTAAAGACAGTTAGTTAACTAATATAAGAATTTATTATAATAAGTAAATTTAGTGTGGTGTTCGTTGGAAGGGTCCATTCAATACAAAACTCGTGAGCAAAAGCAATGTGATAAAAACAATATATATAGACAGGGTCGTAGCGTGTAACTGGTATATTCAACACGTAGAAAAAAAGAATGACAAAAATTTTTCGTATTTTTTCCCTGAAAACTAATGAAATTATGAAAAGACTGACAACTGATCGAAGAATTTTCGTTTAATTAGCGCTCTTGGTTTTGTTTTAATCTCTATTTAATGTAGAATCTAAATTATTATCTGGTATTGTGAAATAAATTTTTCCAAAAAAATTTGAAACCGTAAAAGTAGGATTAAAAAAATTCAAAAAATTATCTTGAATATTGAAGTGTCAAAAAGGTCAATGTAAAATATGTTTATTTAATAGATATACACTAAAATTCAAAAAAGCTTTTTAATTACTTAATTATTTAATTTAAAAAAAAAATTTTTTTTTTGAAAAAGTGTCAATCTGTTTTTCAAAATTTTTTTATCCGACTTTTACAGTTTCATATTTTTTTGGAAAAATTTATATCACAATAACATTAATTTATTTAGATTCTACATTTAATAGAGATTGAAACAAGACCAAGAACGCTAAAAAAAGTTTATTAGTTTTCGAGAAATTAAAAAATTACTAAAAGCATGCAAAATCCATTATTTTTTCTGTATCTGACAGAATAGTCAACGAAAATTCTTTGATCAGGTGTCAATCTTTTCATAATTTCATTAGCTTTTAGTAAATCTTCCGGAAATTTATTTTTTTTGTAAGGAAATCTTGCGGAAAATTTTCGGAAATTTATTTTTTTTTGTACGGAAATCTTCGGCCAACTTTCCGGAAAGGACCCCGCACAAAATGCCTTGAAAAAAAGTTTCGGTCAAGTTTGTTTAAACTCTGTAGTTTTGTAGCTGATAATCTCCTGAACAAAAAATGCTAATGGCAAAACTCCCAGAAATCAATAGTATTTCAGCTACATGCTGTTGGTCCTTAAAAAATAGGTCAAAAATAGCATAGCTTGCTCAAGGCTTGGTAAAGGCTTAAGGTTCGATTATGGCTCAAGGCTTGATTATGGATCGAGGATTGGGAAAGGCTCAAGGCACGATTATGGCTCGAGGCTTGATTATAGCTCAAGGCCATAATCAAAAATAGCAAAGCTTGCTCAAGGCTTAGGAAAGCTTGGTAATGGCTCAAGGCTCGATTATGTCTCAAAGCTTGATTATGGCTCAAGGCTTGATTATGGATCGAGGATTGGGAAAGGCTCAAGGCACGATTATGGCTCGAAGCTTGATTATAGCTCGAGGCCATAATCAAAAATAGCAAAGCTTGCTCAAGGCTTAGGAAGGCTTGGTAATGGCTCAAGGCTCGATTATGTCTCAAAGCTTGATTATGGATCAAGGCTTGATTATGACACAAATCTGGATCATGGCTCAAGGCTTGATTATAGCTCAAGGCTTGATTATGGCTCAAGGCTTGATAATGGTTCAAGGCTTGATCATAACTCAAGGCTTGGTTATACTTCAAGGCTTGATCATACCTAAAAGCTTGATTATGGATCAAGGCTTGGTAATGGTTGAAGACTCGATTATGGCTTTTAGTTATGATCAAGCCTTGATCCATAATCAAGTTTTTAGCTATGATCAATATCAAGCCTTGAGCCATAATCGAGCCTTGAACCATTACCAAGCCTTGATCCATGATCAAGTCTGGAGCCAAAATCACGTCTTGATCCATAATCAAGCTTTGAGTAATAATCAAGCCTGTAGCCATTACCAAGCCTTGATCCATAATCAAGCTTTTAGGTCTGATCAAGCCTTGAAGTATAATCGATCCTTGAGCCATTACCAAGTCTTCCCAAGCCTTGAGCAAGCTTTGCTATTTTTCATTAAGGCCTTGAGCCATAATCAAGCCTTGATCCATAATCAAACTTTGAGTCATAATCAAGCTATGAGCTATAATCGAGCCTTGAGCCATTACCAAGCCTTCCCAAGCCTTGAGCAAGCTTTGCTATTTTATATTATGACCTTGAGCCATAATCAAGCCTTGAGCCATGATCAAGATTTGTGTCATAATGAAGCCTTTAGTCATAATCGTGCTTTGAGCCTTTACCAATCCTCGATCCATAATCAAGCTTTGAGCCATTACCAAGCCTTGAGCCATTACCAAGCCTTCCTAAGCATTGAGCAAGCTTTGCTATTTTTGATTATGGCCTTGAGCTATAATTAAGCCTAGAGCCATAATCAAGCTTTGAGTCATAATCTAGCCTTGAGCCATTACCAAGCCTTCCCAAGCCTTGAGCAAGCTTTGCTATTTTTGACCTATTTTTTATGGCTCAACAGCATGTAGCTGAAATACTATTGATTTCTGGGAGTTTTGCCATTAGCATTTTTTGTTCAGGAGATTATCAGCTACAAAACTACAGAGTTTAAACAAATTTGACCAAAACTTTTTTTCAAGGCATTTTGTGCGGGGTCCTTTATTTTTTCTGTACGGAAATCTTCAAGAAAATTTTTAGAAATTTACTTTTTTTACGGAAATCTTCCGGAAATTTATTGTTTTTGTACGGAAATCTTCCGCAAAATTTCCGGAAATTTATTTTTTTTGTTCGGAAATCTTCCGAAAATTTATTTTTTTTGTACGGAAATCTTCAAGAAAATTTTCAGAAATTTATTTTTTTTACGGTAATCTTTAAGAAAGTTTACGGAAATTTATTTTGTACGGAAATCTTCAAGAAAATTTTCGGAAATTTATTTTTTTTACGGAAATCTTTAAGAAAGTTTACGGAAATTTATTTTTTTTACGGAAATCTTCCGGAAATTTATTTTTTTTTTTTGTACAGAAATTAATTTTTTTGTACGGAAATCTTCAAGAAATTTATTTTTTTTACGGAAATCTTCCGGAAATTTATTTTTTTTACGGAAATTTTCCGCAAAATTTTCGGAAATTTATTCTTCTTGTTCGGAAATCTTCCGGCGGAAATTTATTTTTTTTGTACGGAAATCTTCAAGAAAATTTTCGGAAATTTATTTTTTTTGTACGGAAATCTTCGGCAAAATTTCTGGAAATTTATTTTTTTTGTACGGAAATCTTCAAGATAATTTTCGGAAATTTATTTTTTTTACGGAAATCTTCTGGAAATTAATTTTTTTTGTACGGAAATCTTCAAGAAAATTATTTTTTTTACGGAAATCTTTCGGAAATTTATTTTTTTTACGGAAATTTTCCGCAAAATTTTCGGAAATTTATTCTTCTTGTTCGGAAATCTTCCGGCGGAAATTTATTTTTTTTGTACGGAAATCTTCAAGAAAATTTTCAGAAATTTATTTTTTTTGTACGGAAATCTTTGGCAAAATTTCTGGAAATTTATTTTTTTTGTACGGAAATCTTCAAGAAAATTTTCGGAAATTTATTTTTTTTTACAGAAATCTTCTGGAAATTAATTTTTTTTGTACGGAAATCTTCAAGAAAATTTTTGGAAATTTATTGTTTTGTACGGAAATCTTTAAGAAAATTTTCGGAAATTTATTGTTTTGTACGGAAATCTTTAAGAAAATTTTCGGAAATTTATTTTTTTTACGGAAATCTTCCAGAAATTAATTTTTTTTGTTCGGAAATCTTGCGGAAAATTTTTCGGAAATTTATTTTTCTTGTTCGAAAATGTTCCGGAAAATTTCCGGAAATTTATTTTTTTTGTACGGAAATCTTCGGCAAAATTTCTGGAAATTTATTTTTTTTGTACGGAAATCTTCAAGAATATTTTCGGAAATTTATTTTTTTTACGGAAATCTTCCGCAAAAATTTATTTTTTTTGTACGGAAATCTTCGGCAAAATTTCTGGAAATTTATTTTTTTTGTACGGAAATCTTGCGGAAAATTTTTCGGAAATTTATTTTTTTTGTTCGAAAATGTTCCGGAAAATTTCCGGAAATTTATTTTTTTTGTACGGAAATCTTCGGCAAAATTTCTGGAAATTTATTTTTTTTGTACGGAAATCTTCAAGAAAATTTTCGGAAATTTATTTTTTTACGGAAATCTTCTGGAAATTTATTTTTTTTGTACGGAAGTCTTCCGGAAAATTTCCGGAAATTAATTTTTTTTGTACGGAAATCTTCGGCAAAATTTCTGGAAATTTATTTTTTTTGTACGGAAATCTTGCGGAAAATTTTTCGGAAATTTATTTTTTTTGTTCGAAAATGTTCCGGAAAATTTCCGGAAATTTATTTTTTTTGTACGGAAATCTTCGGCAAAATTTCTGGAAATTTATTTTTTTTGTACGGAAATCTTCAAGAAAATTTTCGGAAATTTATTTTTTTACGGAAATCTTCTGGAAATTTATTTTTTTTGTACGGAAGTCTTCCGGAAAATTTCCGGAAATTAATTTTTTTTGTACGAAAATCTTCAAGAAAATTTTCGGAAATTTATTTTTTTTGTTCGGAAATCTTGCGGAAAATTTTTCTGAAATTTATTTTTTTTGTTCGAAAATCTTCCGCAAAATTTCCGGAAATTAATTTTTTTGTTCGAAAATGTTCTGGAAAATTTCCGGAAATTTTTTTTTTTTACGGAAATCTTTAAGAAAGTTTACGGAAATTTATTTTTTTTACGGAAATCTTCCGGAACTTTATTTTTTTTTTCGTACAGAAATTTTAATTTCCGGAAGATTTCCGAATGATTTCCGTAAAAAAAATAAATTTCCGGAAAATTTTCGGAAGATTTCCGAATGATTTCCGTAAAAAAAAATTAATTTCCGGAAATTTTCCGGAAGATTTCCGAATGATTTCCGTAAAAAAAAATTAATTTCCGGAAATTTTCCGGAAGATTTCCGAATGATTTCCGTAAAAAAAAATAAATTTCCGGAAATTTTCCGGAAGATTTCCGAATGATTTCCGTAAAAAAAAAATAAATTTCCGGAAATTTTCCGGAAGATTTCCGAATGATTTCCGTAAAAAAAATAAATTTCCGGAAATTTTCCGGAAGATTTCCGAATGATTTCCGTAAAAAAAAATAAATTTCCGGAAATTTTCCGGAAGATTTCCGTAAAAAAAAAAAAAATTTCCGGAAGATTTCCGAATGATTTCCGTAAAAAAAAATTAATTTCCGGAAGATTTCCGAATGATTTCCGTAAAAAAAATAAATTTCCGGAAGATTTCCGAATGATTTCCGTACAAAAAAATAAATTTCCGGAAATTTTCCAGAAGATTTCTGTAAAAAAGAAATAAATTTCTGGAAATTTTCCGGAAGATTTCCGTACAAAAAAGAAATAAATTTCCGGACATTTTCCGGAAGATTTCCGAATGATTTCCGTAAAAAAAGAAATAAATTTCCGGAAATTTTCCGAATGATTTCTGTAAAAAAAATTAATTTCCGGAAATTTTCCGGAAGATTTCCGAATGATTTCCGTAAAAAAAATAAATTTCCGGAAATTTTCCGGAAGATTTCCGAATGATTTCCGTAAAAAAAAATAAATTTCCGGAAATTTTCCGGAAGATTTCCGAATGATTTCCGTAAAAAAAAAATAAATTTCTGGAAATTTTCCGGAAGATTTCCGAGTGATTTCCGTAAAAAAAATAAATTTCCGGAAATTTTCCGGTAGATTTCCGAATGATTTCCGTAAAAAAAAATAAATTTCCGGAAATTTTCCGGAAGATTTCCGTACAAAAAAAATAAATTTCCGGAAAATTTCCGGAAGATTTCCGTACAAAAAAAAATAAATTTCCGGAAGATTTCCGAATAATTTCTGTACAAAAAAAAATTTCCGGAAAATTTCCGGAAATATATATATATATATATATAGAAATTGTATACACTTTCTGGAAACCTGAAATACCTGAAAAAGCCATGGAAAAATCAGGGAAAAATTATAAAGTACCTAGAAAAGAATTTACTATCAAAATTATATTAATACTAGCTGTCGTACCCGTCTTCGACGGGTTTTAGTTTCTACCAATACATTTAACAGTATGTCTACCAAAGTGGAAAACCGGAAAATATCTGAGAATTTAATTTGACCGAAAAAAATAATACTTAGTTACCATTAACTATTTCATTAGGAAAATGTTACTATTTGAATCAGTGACTGACTTTTTATTATTAATTTAGTTATTTTTAACCTATTCAAAAGCAGAGAACAATATATTTGTTAATTTTTGGTACTTTAATTAATGTATTAAAATTTAATTCAAAATTTCCACCAGATTTTGGAGTTTTAGTAGAGTTTAATTTGAACTAATTGTATAATTATTATAATTATTACATCAATAAAAATTAAATTAAAAAGCAATTTTTTAAAAGCGAATTAACGTAATAAAACTTTTTTTAAATTTAATAAGAAAATTGCCGGCTTATTCACAGTTTTTTCCGGTCAAATTAAATTCCTGGATATTTCCCTTTTTTCAGGGTTGGTATAGAAACCCTGTTAAATGTATTAGTAGAAATGAAAACCCGTACGCCGTCCGCCATTTGTAGTTTTATATATGGTTAAAATCAAGTAAATTTAAATTTGATGAGAATAGATACACTTGAAAAAATGTGGACAAAGCTGGAAAAACACCGTAAATTTTGTTAAACAAAAATAATAGACACCCAGCTTAACTTTTGTCTTTACATTGCTTAAAACATCTCTAAAAGTAAAATCTAGAATTTAAATAACAAAACTTCTTAACATCTAAGTTTTTATCCAGTAGCATAATACTTGTATCGTATTACAGGTGATTTACAATTTATTCTTGACATCTTGCAATATAATTTTAATAATAAAAAATCTCCATTTTCAATATTTCTGAAGTTTTTTTAATTAAAGAATATTAATTAGATTGATTGGATAAACAAATAAATCTGAATTGAATTATTTTGACGTCAAAATCTTAATCAGAGACCCTAAAAATACTACTGAATTAAGCTTGATAGTAATTGGTATCAATTATAATTTTTTCGATTTTTTTATATTGAAAACATTTTTATACTTACATAATCGTTAAAAGATAGTATGTTTTGAAAAATTATGCTAAAAAGTGACTAAATAACATGTAATATTCAATTTTAGAAAGTTTAAAAGCTATCCATTAATAAATGTGAAATTTGGAAATTTTCGATTTTTTTAATTTTTTGAAAATATTTTTATATTTACATATTAGTTATAGAACAGTATTTTTTGCAAAATTATGCTAAAATGTGACTAAATAACATTTAATACTCAAGTATAGAAAGTTTTTAAAAAATCAATAAAAAAATAAAAAATTCGGAAATTTTCAATTTTTTAAAAAAATTGAATATCTCCCGTTCTAATTAATATTTTTAAAATCTGTAAAATAAACTTACCTTGGGTACCAAATACCCTACCGAGTTAGACTTAAAATGATTAACGCCTTTTTGTGTGATTGCGGTACAAAGTTTTTGTGACAGACATACATACATACATTAAATTTTTTACGAATATTTTTGAAATATCTGATGTCCATAATAACTAATTATGTTAACATTTTAAAGTTTTAAGCAATGTATAGACAGACGTCTGATTTTATTAATAAGAATTTGATATATTTTAATTGAAATAGTTTTTAAGGTAAAAACCACATCAATCAAGACTTTTTTTAAAGTTTTAGTAAAAGTAAAAACATTTAGGAAAAAATATTCAATAAATGTGCATAATTTGTATTTTTTAATCATAACAGGGTTGCTATGATTTTCGTTCGATAAAATTCGATAACTTTTCATTTTCCGTATAATTATAATTACGCACCATTATGTATATCAACCTAATAAGAACAATTAAACACTGTTTTAAAATTTGCAATGGCATTAACAGGATTTTAACGTGCCGCATTATCTCTAACTATCCTTGCCCCGTGAGCCCATATTTCAGTTTTTTCTAAATTTTAAGAAACGACGTGAATTAATTTGAAAATAAATATTCTGAAACTCTAATGTAGAAAACAATATGATAAACATTACGTTGACATTTTAGCAAAACAGACTTTTTTCAAAAATAATCTTCCAACTTCGCAAATGGAGACAGTATATATAAAACCTATTCGCAACCACAAATATGTACAAATAGATATTATAATTTTTGATAAATTGCGGAATTCCCTCCAAAATTTCAGCTCCGTGGCGTGTCCGTTTTTTAAAATTTTAAGTTAAAATTCAGAAATTTTATTGAAAACGCCGAAACTGAAAACGAGAATTTTTGTAATATGAATTGTGTATATAGGTAAACAATTTCTACATATAATGCATCTTCTAATACTTCTTATAAAATTATAAAATGTAAAATAGTTTTGTCCACAAATTTTTTCAATTTTGTAATAAGATTTTTTTCCCTATAATTTAACTGTTTATGGCACATTTTAATGTTATCTGAGAATTACAATCTAAAATAAGATCCATTAGCAACAAATATAAGTAAAAAAATGTTCAAAAAATTTATTCACACTGAAAAAAGGTTAGAATTTGATAATTCCTTGCTACTCTTACTTACCGATATTAGATATTTCTCGGATGCAGTAAGCACGATTTTGTATTAGCGGTAGAATAAATAAGTTTTTCTTCATTACTAATTAATAATATATTATTATTTATTTATTATATAAATGTTCTTATATAAAATAATTAAATTTAATCCAAAATCGTGCTTACCGCATCCGAGAAATATCTAATGTCGGTAAGTAAGAGAAACAAGGAATTATCAAATTCTAACCTTTTTTCAGTGTGAATAAATTTTTTTAACAAAATTATCCTTTTTTTCTTAAAACTTCATTTCCCTTATGAATTTAGCTTTGTTTTAGATGAGAAAATTCATTTCATATAAGTAAAAAAATGTTCAAAAAATTTATTCACACTGAAAAAAGGTTAGAATTTGATAATTCCTTGCTACTCTTACTTACCGATATTAGATATTTCTCGGATGCAGTAAGCACGATTTTGTATTAGCGGTAGAATAAATAAGTTTTTCTTCATTACTAATTAATAATATATTATTATTTATTTATTATATAAATGTTCTTATATAAAATAATTAAATTTAATCCAAAATCGTGCTTACCGCATCCGAGAAATATCTAATGTCGGTAAGTAAGAGAAACAAGGAATTATCAAATTCTAACCTTTTTTCAGTGTGAATAAATTTTTTTAACAAAATTATCCTTTTTTTCTTAAAACTTCATTTCCCTTATGAATTTAGCTTTGTTTTAGATGAGAAAATTCATTTCTATTATCTACATTTACTTTAAAATAGTGTTACATTAATAAAAATGCTTTAAAAGTCACCTCGTATACAAGCATCTATACACTTCTTATTACGGAAAAGGCTCGTATGAGAGATTTCTCATATTTCTCATACGAGCTACCGAGCTCGTATACGAACTCCGCGGTCCGTGTATCGAATTTTTTTTACTGGGCGGTTGAAGTTTTAATCGTTTTAAGGATTTTAATTAAATTATTTTTGGTTTTTTGACAAAGAAGTCCTTTTTAATAATTTTATTTATTAAATATATACCTCCTACATAAAGTAGCCCCAGTTGACGGCAGTATTATTCAATGCGTAGGCTGGTCAGCTCCGTGGCAGCCAATTTTCGAAAATTTGTTATAATTTTTTTATAATTATGGCTGTAGTAAAACCGTTCAAATTACAACTATATTATGCCCTAACGATGGGGAAAGTGATATTTAACATTAAAAAAAACAAAATTTTTTTTCTTTTAAAACTGATCTTGAAATTGCACAGTTACGTGAAAATCACCCATATCAAATATTAATATAATTTTGATAAGAAGTTTTTTCTAGGTACTTTATACTTTTTCCCTGATTTTTCCATGGCTTTTCCAGGTATTCCAGGTTTCCAGAAAGTGTAGCAACACTGTTATATCGTTTTAATACAATTCTCTATATTATTGAAAAAAAATGGAAATAATTTTCACGGTTTCTTTTTCTAAATAAAAAATTGTAATTAGTAAATCAAAGCAATTAAATTTTTTCCCTTTTTTAAAAAAATGTAAAATAATTGATTATTTTAATAACATTGATAAAACTTGTTTTTGGCAAATCAAGGTTATTACATTTTTTTGAAAAAAATGTACAAAATTTTTTATTTTCATCGTAGTTTAATTAAACTTATATGTCAAAAAATCACGATCGAAAATTTTGCTAATACAATCCTTCCTCTATAAGAAAGCAATAATAATAACAAAGTAAAATAAATAAAATAATAAATAAATAATAATAAATAATAAATAATTAATAATTTTAAAATAAAAATAAAATAAAGAATTTAAATAAATGTTTAAATGTTTCCATTTTCATTTGATTGACTTGTAATTTATATTCAACTTGACGATTTTTGACTCAAATTAATAACGTGAAATTCATCTTATGTCCCCCGAGGAGACCTACAATTTTAAAAAAAATTGAGGCCTTTAGTTTTTTCTCGTTCTGAGATATTGAGGCAAATGTATTGTTATTACCCACACACACACACATCGGGACATTTTGTTAAAATCCGTTTCTTGGGCTTCGGAGGTCAAATTTATTATTATTACAATTTATTATTATTACTTTATGTACATTCGCACATAATGAAAATAAATTTATAAATATGTCAAAAAATCACGATCGAAAATTTCTCTAATACAATCCTTCCTCTATGAGGAAGCAATAACAATAAAAAAGTAAAATAAATAAAATAATAAATAATAATAAATAATTATTAATTTTAAAATAAAAATAAAATAAAGAATTTAAATAAATAAATAATAATTCATTTTAAATTTACTTGAAATGTTTCGTCAATTGCAGTAAATAAATAAATAAATATAAATAAATATATAAATAAATATTAAATGTAAATAAATAAATAATAATTCATTTTAAATTTACTTGAAATGTTTCGTCAATTTATTGCAGTCAACTTTTCGTTACTTAACAATATTCAATTTTAATATATTTGAAAATGTATATTTCACTAAAAACTTTCTGCATCCAAAAATTATTTTCGCTTCATTGTTTCCATTTTCATTTGATTCACTTGTAATTTATATTCAACTTGACGATTTTTACTCAAATTAATAACGTAAAATATCTCGTTAATTCTAGTTAATTAATAATATTAAATTTCAATATATTTGTCAAATGTCTATTTAACTAAAAATTTGCATCTTATTTTCTCCTTACTGTTTACATTTTATTTTCATAAACTTGTAATTGACAATTAACCTGACATTTTTTCATCTAACTTGACGTTGACTCCAATTAATAACGTGAAATTTTCTATTTAACAAATGACGTCAGAATGTCAATTTTTCAAACATCAAAAATTTTTTGAGAATACAAATTAATTATTGTTTTTCCAAATTATTAGTGTTTTAAATAGTAAAATTATATGATTTTTATATTATTCTTTAATTATTTTAATACATAAAATGGCTCCAGAAAATAAAAGAAAAGATTTCAACAAATCATCCATATCAAATAAAAAAACAAAAATTTAATAATAATCTACCATTTACAACGACTGAATTTCTTCAGAAAATTAAAATTAATGATAAATTTGCGTGAGTAAATATTTGTATAATCTAAATTGCATCTCAATTTAACTTAACAAATAACTTGTAATTATATTTAAAAAATAACCCATTTCAAATTATACCTATTATTATTACCTTTTTTAATATTTCTATTAAATTTATTTTTATTCCATATTGTTACGTACAAAGTACCTAACAGCTATTTCTTTATTAATATATTATTATCGCTACAGAAGTTTAGACTGAAATTTGTCAAATGCGTATTCTTTTCATATTACATTATATTGTATATAAATTGATCACAAATTTATAACCAAAATTAATGCTCTATTTCTGTTTTAAAATTTATACAGTACACATATTTTATAATTTGAAAAGCAAAATATAATTCCATTTGAGAAATAATTAAATGTATGGCATCCACTGACTCCGCTGACTACGAGAACTAATACAACCATAGATTCCTTGTGTTACGGTCACATATACAAGCTCGCTATACATGCCTCTTCTCGTTGCCTTATCTATCCTATGGAAACCTTCCCTTTTCCCCTTTGGGCCCACAATCTTACGGACTAGAATAGTATAACTAATTCACATGCATTATCAGCTGACAAAACGCTTTATGATGCGTACATATTTTATTTTGATTTATGTACAATTCCAAATCAATGAAATAGTAATTCGACAATAGATAAACATTTTGTTGTAACTTTGGTTAACAACAAAATGCCGGAGGACATTAAATTACATGTATATGTGTATATGTATAACTATGCGAAATGCAAAACACATATACAAGTAACTTATATCATGTAGGACTAATATAATTACAACAAAATAAATTATATTTACCAGTATAACTAATTCGAATAATAGTTTTATTAATTAAAATAATATAATTGTTATTTATTTCTTAGTTATTTTAAAATAAGGTGTCGAAAAATATCATATTAACAGACTATTTCCGTTCTCACGGAGCTACCGTGAGATCTAAAACGTCAGCAAAAATGCAACGTCCAATGGGCCCATGAGTTTTCCCTACTCCTAAATTTTTGTTTTCCCCACCTTGACAAAGAAGGCAAGGGTTAGAGGCTTGTCGCAAAATTTCAATCATTGCAGTACGAATTCTCGCTTCTTCTCGAAGACACCTCTCCTGGGTCTAACCTAGAATGTGTTTTGGGACAGAGAAATTTCGCGACAAAAAGCCCGTCCGCGACCCGGAACCCGATTTGCATGAATTAGGGCAGACGTTAAAATTTTCAAATTCTCTGAGCCGGTGGAGTCCAGTGCGGGCTGATTTTGGTGAGATTTCGGAATTGTTAATCTATTAAACAGTTCTAAAATCTTGTTATTTATAACCGGCCGGTTGCATAGATATTGCCCGCGTCCGTCTCAAATATCGGTGGCCCACGAGCGCGATCAAAACCAATTATCGAATTATCGGTTGCACAGATATTGCCCGGACTAATTCGGTAAAAGGTAGATCCGCAGTGAGTTTTACACAGTTGTGTGAGACGGCCGGTTGCATAGATATTGCCCGCGTCCACTCACCACAAGTGCAATCTCGCAAACAAAAGAAAATAGCGCGAATCTTACGTCGCGATTTTCGGTGAAAACAAGAACAAAAGAATTTTCGCCCGACGGATGCTTTGTGATTCGAAAGAGGAATAGCTCCGCCGGTAGTTGTAAGTAAAATAAGTATCGTTTCAATTACATATTCTAACACACACACACTTTCTATTTGTAACACACACTATAACCATTCTGTATTCAAAAGGTATTTTGCTATTCTAAAATAAATCATGTATTCATAAAATCAATTTCTTTACTTACCTAACTAAACCTAAAATTCAAATCATTCTAAAAATAGTGCATTTAACGAATCAGAAGGTAACTTTTAAAAGTAGGATAACGTCCCCACAAAATTAAACAGAATAATAAAACATTCTGGCAGCTTGGTGCCTCCCCAAATCGAGATAAAAGGCCATCTCAAAAGCCTAATTTATAAATTTATTTCTGGTTTGTAACACATATTACTTAATTTTTTTATTTAATTTTTGTTACTAATTAATTTATTAATTAAATTTATTTATTAAATAAAATTTTAATTTACTTTATTTATTTCCATTAATTAATTTATAATAAATTTTAATTTAAATTAAATTAATATTTTTTTCAAAAAAGTAAATCATTATTTCCAGATCTGTCATCTGTTATGTTGATGAAGTAGAAAATCTTATAACTTCTACTACTAAAGACTATATTTTATTTAAATTCCGTCTTAATAATAACAATGGCACAACAATTACCTGCAATTCTTTGGGTCAAAATGCCACTCATTTTTCATCAATAATACAACTGAATAGAGTTAAATTATGACAACAAATAAAATAATCAATTAAATTAACAAATAATCAATTAAATACATTTAATTTAAGTACAATTATTTACTTTAGAAATTGATTCTTCAAAATTTAACTGTAAAACCGGCATCAACATTCAATCAAGGAACAATGAATTATGAATTTCTTCTTAAGCATTATACTAAAATTACGGACTTGGAAGAGTTCAAACCTTTAGAAATCGAAAGAAAAATAAAACAAATTAATTTTGAAAAAATAGAAATATTAAAAGCATTAAATGAATGGATCGAAATTCAAGGATACCTTCGGGACGAATATATAATTACTAATAAATTAAAAAATACTCAATTTTTTGGCAGTTTAACAAATGGTACATTAAAATTAACAGTATCAATTTTTAAAGTTACTGAAGAACCTAATTTTGAGCAAGGTCAAAAGTTAAATGTCATTGGGGTTCTCACAGAAAACGGTAGAATATTTTTTATTCCTTATTCAAATACTTTATATATAAATCAATTATATATAATTATATATAATTCTAATTTCAGATGACGGAAGTATTTTTATGAATGTGACCAATATTCTAGATATAAAAGTAATTGACAAAGATGACTACCTAACGATAGATAAATTATTATTAGGAGGCGAGTTAATTTCTACAACTACAACTAATAAAAACTGATCTGTGTTTAAAATATTTATTTACAAAATTTGTGGTCTAAGTGAAATGTTTTATTGCTTTACCATAAATTATACTTTATATTATTTTTATTTTTAAAATAAAATTTTTTACATATATATATATACTGTTCTTCTTATTCACTTCAATAAAATTAATTAAATTTCTTAACATAATTCTAATAATAATTCTAAATAATAATAATAATTTTAAATTCTAAATTAATTCATAATTCTAAATTTCTAACATAATTCAAATTTTAAAAGAAAATGTGGTAATAGAGAAAGTATACTATCAAAATTTGATTGAAAAATTTGCCCTGTGACCTAACGGTGGGGGTTTGCCCTGTAACCAAGGGGTGGAGGCAGATAAGAGAGAATTTACATAATTTCAAAGTAATTTGTTTCCAAGAAATATGTTTCCAGCGAAATAGAATTAGGGAAGATGGGGAAGGGGGTTGACGTTATGTTTTCCCTGTGACCTGTGAGTGGGAAGGGGGTTATGAGGTTATGTTCACCCTGTGACCAATGCGTAGGGAGGGGGGGTTTGAGGTTATGTTTGCCAAGGGACCTATGAGTAGGGAGGAGGTTTTGAGGTTATGTTTGCCATGTGACCTGTGAGTAGGAAGGGGGTTTTGAGGTTATGTTTGCCATGTGACCTGTGAGTGGGAAGGGGGTTTTGAGGTTATGTTTGCCCTGTAACCTGTGAGTGGGAAGGGGGTTATGAGGTTATGTTTTCCCTGTGACCTATGAATAGGGGGGGGGTTTGAGGTTATGTTTGCCAAGGAACCTGTGAGTAGGAAGGGGGTTTTGAGGTTATGTTTGCCAAGTGACCTGTGAGTAGGAAGGGGGTTTTAAGGTTATGTTTGCCCTTTGACCTATGACCTTTGATCTTTGAATCTTGAAACAGCGGTGGCGGCGGCGGCGATATCTTTTTATAAGATAGACATATACATATATATATATATATATATATATATATATGAGTTTTATGTTTATAAATATATTTTTTGGGTGTATTTAGGTGAGATTATGTGAAAACAGTTAAACTGACTTTTATTAATTTGGAAAAATTTTGATTTTTAGCGTTATTTTGGGATTTTTTGACCATTTAAGAGCCTATAACTCCGAAATTTGAGTTTTTATCAAAAAATGTTGTAAAGAAAAGTTGTTTGTATTTTCCTAACCTAATATAATAAAAAGTTAAAAATTTGAAAAAATTGAGTTTTCAAAATTTTGAAACTACTGTAGTTTTTGTATTTTTCAACGAAAATGGCTGGTTAACGAACTTAGCCTTCATTTTTACACTAACTTTAAGAGAGTTAAATTTGAAAACGATCCGATAAGTTTTTCAAAAGTTATCATGGGAACAACATTTTGTGTCTACAGACAGACAGACACCATCGCCAAACCATGTTTTTTGGGTTCAGGGGACCCCAAAACGTTAAGATTTCATAAAATTAGCAAAAGTCAAAATTTGCATAAAACTAATACCTTCTCATATGATGAGAATGTAATTATGTATATGAATTTTGTAGGATTTTTTAAGCTCTACAACTTTTTTATTTACACCAAAACGCAAAAATGGTTTTTTTGATAGGGAAAAAGGGAAAAACTGATTCTTTGCAATTTTGGCGCCCTCTAGCTTTCGCACATAAAGTTGTACAGTAAGGGCCCAATGAGATAAAATGTAGAGAAATTTGATCTCTACAACTTTTATTTAAGAAGTTTTTAAGTACGACTTTCGGTTTTCGTACAAAATCAAATCCAAAGAAATTTTGAGTTTCTTCTCCCTCCTCAAGGGGAGGTGTCCCATCTTTTTGGTTTCAAGCTAATCACATGTTCCACTATCGATTTATAAAATAATCTCGAGTAAGGTATTTTTTTCCAAAAAAAATGCTAGTTTGACGGTACTAATGTAGAGTATTTCTGAAATTATATTAATTTCAATCTATCTATCTATCTTCTATATTAATAAAATCAGACTTTTATCTGTACATTGCACGAAATTAATTTTTTTTAGCATAATTTATTTATTTGAACAACGGAGAATCCAAAAATGGTAATAAAAAATGTCATGTCTGTATATATGTATGTATGTCCGCAAAATTTTGTTCGCGTATATCTTGAAAATGTCTTGACCGATTGAAATAAAATTTGGCAATTTTTTAGGTATTGGTCTAACTTAAAATATTAGCTATATTTGATGAAAAAATATTAAGATGAACAAAAGTTATACATGTTTAAAAAAATTCAAAAAAATTTTTTTTTAATTTTTGCGGATGGCACAAATTTTTTAATTTATTATTAATATAAATCATTTTAAAAATATATAACAATAAATTATATTAAAAAATAATATTAATATGGGGTAAGACTCCGTCAGAAAAATTACAATTTGCATGGGGTCTACGGATTATTCTGTAATTTGGTGAAGTTGTTATATTTGATAACAAAAATAAAGGAAACCAAAGGATTTTTAAAAATTTTCAAAATTGTAAAAGTTACGCCATTTTGAATTTTTTTATAAGATTTTTTTTAAATGTGAATATTTCCGAAACAATTTAACGGATTTTAATAAAATTTAAATATGTTAAAGTTAAAATCATGTCCTTTCAGAATTTTTCAAAAGAAAAAAAAATTTTTTGTTTTTTTCAAAAAAAAGGTAAAAAAAAATTTTTTGAATCGATTTATTAAGCACGGGACCGATTTTTGAGTATTTTTCGATATATAATAAAATATTCCTTATAATTTCACCTTTCATTTACAAAAAAGAAAACGATGGAGACTTTAATAGTTTTCGAGATATTGCAATTTTTGTGGAAGCGCGACCACGTTTCAGCGCCAGCGCAGTATCTTTTACCCGGGACGCCTCACAGTGGGATTTTTTACACTTTACTCTTCAAAATTGTCTAGAGCCTACAAATTTTATTGGATTTTAATGTTCTTGGTCTTAAATGAAAGTGGATAACATTTCTAAGAGATCTTTTTAAACCGATTTTTGAATTTTTAATTGTTTATTTATTTTTTTGTTACTCAAAGTTAACAATTTAAAATATTTTTGTAAAAAATATTGTTTATTTTTTATTTTTCATTGCACAAAATCGAAATCAATTTAAATTAGTCTAGTCTGACCACCTGACAAATAATAATGCATAATACAGTTTATTTAAATTGTTAAAAAAACAATTTATATTAACAAATAGATAACTTTGGTCTTTTTTTTAAAAATTGTTTTTTTTGTAGACAAATTTATGTTTATTTAAGTAATGTATGTCTATTTTGTAAAAAAATGATTTGAAAGTTAACAATTATCATTGTTGTTAATAATACTCAAAAGTTATCGATATTTAAGTAGAGCTTTTAAATGTTAAACTCGTTCAAAAAGGTTCAATTTTTTGCAGAAATAAGCCATTTATTTTTTTATAAAGTTAATAATTTCTTATAACAAATGTAATTGTTTAAGCTAATAAATTTTTTAAGTTTTTGAAAGAATGTACATATGATATAAATATTTAAAGTTTAAAAAATGCTGGAAATGTTTATAAATGCAAAAGAAAATAGATTATTGGTTATATAATTATTAATAACAATGATAATTGTTAACTTTCAAATCATTTTTTTACAAAATAGACATACATTACTTAAATAAACATAAATTTGTCTAAAAAAACAATTTAAAAAAAAGACCAAAGTTATCTATTTGTTAATTTAAATTTTTTTTTTTAAATTTAAATAAACTGTATTATGCATTATTATTTGACAGGTGGTCAGACTAGACTAATTTAAATTGATTTCGATCTTGTGCAATGGAAAAATAAAAAATAAACAGTATTTTTTACAAAAATATTTTAAATTGTTAACTTTGAGTAACAAAAAAATAAATAAACAATTAAAAATTCAAAAATCGGTTTAAACAGATCTCTTAGAAATGTTATCCACTTTCATTTAAGACCAAGAACATCAAAATCCAATAAAATCTGTAGGCTCTAGACAATTTTGAAGAGTAAAGTGTAAAAAATCCCACTGTGAGGCGTCCCGGATAAAAGATACTGCGCTGGCACTGAAACGTGGTCGCACTTCCACAAAAATTGCATATATCTCGAAAACTATTAAAGTCTCCATCGTTTTCTTTTTTGTAAATGAAAGGTGAAATTATAAGGAATATTTTATTATATATCGAAAAATACTCAAAAATCGGTCCCGTGCTTAATAAATCGATTCAAAAAATTTTTTTTTACCTTTTTTTTGAAAAAAACAAAAAATTTTTTTTTCTTTTGAAAAATTCTGAAAGGACATGATTTTAACTTTAACATATTTAAATTTTATTAAAATCCGTTAAATTGTTTCGGAAATATTCACATTTAAAAAAAATCTTATAAAAAAATTCAAAATGGCGTAACTTTTACAATTTTGAAAATTTTTAAAAATCCTTTGGTTTCCTTTATTTTTGTTATCAAATATAACAACTTCACCAAATTACAGAATAATCCGTAGACCCCATGCAAATTGTAATTTTTCTGACGGAGTCTTACCCCATATTAATATTATTTTTTAATATAATTTATTGTTATATATTTTTAAAATGATTTATATTAATAATAAATTTACAATTATTTGTTTATCCAATTAATCAAAAAATTTTCAAATGCAAAAACTTCAAAAATATTAAAAATGGAGATTTTTTGTTATAAAATTGATACTGCAGGAATTCAAGAATACCTGTGATACGATACTTGCATTATGCTACTGGGAAAAAACTTAGATAGTAAAAAGTTTTGTTATTTTAATTCTAGATTTAACTTTCAGAGATGTTTCAAGCATTGTAAAGACAAAAGTTAAACAGGGTGTCTATTATTATTTTTGTTTAACAAACTGTCCGGTTTTTTACAGCTTTGTCCAAATTTTTCCAGGTGTATCTTTTCTCATCAAATATAAATTTTCTTGATAAGTATTAACAATAAATAAAACTACAAATGGCTACAAAAATTCACCTATTTTATGAAAATACTCTTCGACGGGTTTTTGTTTTTACTAATACTTTTAACAGGGGTTCTACTAACTGGAAAAAACGGGAAATATGCAGGAATTTAATTTAATCGGGAAAAACTGTTAATTCAGCCTGCAATATAGGTCTTATTTTAGATTTTACCAATTATGATACAACTATTTTATTTAATAACATAACGGGACATGCCCTTTCGTACATTAAGTACTCCCTAATTCTAAGAGTTACATTTGTAACATATAAAAAGATACATTATGAAGGTTGGCGCTTTAAAAGTTTAAGTTCGGTATAGATGTAAATACCGTTGTAGTGTAATACTAGAATCGGCGATGCGCGCCGATTCTAGCTAGTTTTTTAATGGTGCTCTAAGTTATAAAGTTACAATGTTATGTAATATATAGATTTCCCCAAAGAAAAATTAAAACAAACCCCATTAAAATTGATTTACTTGATGATTTTTTCGAAAAACTTTAAAATTTTGTTAATCTTCGCCAATGCAATATACTTTTGCGTCATTAACTATAATAATCTTCGTATTCTTTCATTCAGTCTGTCCAGAGCGTGTACATTCTGTCCGCAGTGAGAGAGAAAGGTTGATAGAGAGAAAGAGAGGTAAGTATCGCCTGTCCTTTTAGTTTAGAGTAGGAGCGAAAGAGAGGCGAATATTATTATTATATCTATATATATTAAGTTAGTCTTTCCTTATATATTCTGTTCACAGTGAGAGAGAAAGAGAGGGAGGGAGGTATTGTCTCTCCTTTTAGTTTAGAATAGGAGCGAAAGAGAGACGCATAGTTAAGAAAGTAATTCCCACTTTTTGGGTTTAGAAGGGGGTACCATGTTTTCTCCATTTCCCGTGTCAGGTAGAAAGAGAGGAACAGAATTTGATAGGGGAAGGAAAAGTGGGGAATTTTACTTTCAAGCCAAAATACGAAATGGGCGTCTTATTTTCTTATTGGCTAATTATTTTTCTTTTTTCACTCACAGATAGATTAAGGAGTAAAAGAATTGCAGATCGAGAACGAGGTATGAGTGAGAGGTATAAAGTTTATCGTTGTTCCATAAAACAAATGGACAATTTTTCATCAATTTTTGACTCCTTCCCCGCCATCAGTTTTTAACAATCGCAAATATTTTAAAAAACTAATTCGTATAATTATTTAAGATTCAATTATCTTCGAACAATGGGTAAGGCTTTCTGAAGTGTACCGATGGTTTTTTAAGCCTGTTACGCGCTGTAAAAAAGACATGGAGCGTGCAGTTTCACGGGCGGTTGCACTGCCGCGTTACATGCGTTAAATTGGTTTCAATTTGTTAGTTAATGCTTTATTTATTAAGCATTTGACACATAATTTCGAAAATTTTAATTAAAATTAAATTCAAAATGGAGGATCCAATATGGCGAATAATATGGCGCTTAACAAAAATATAGCTTTATTTTGTAAATAAAGTGCGGGCCCAGAAATTTTTTTTTGTTTTTATTTTCGGATTTTTTATAGTGTCAAGAATACTCTCCTAAAATAATATTGCAAAATTCGAACTAAAACAAAAATTATACATTCTTATTCTTCGCCATGTCAAAGATGTTTTTGTATGCGGATAAGCAATCGTATGATTTAAATGTTTTCTCATTTTCATTTTTTAAAAAAGACAAACAAAAATGTATTTGGTGTTGCTGATCAAAAATTAGATCTCAAATTTTCAAAATTGAAAATGGGGGATCCAACATGGCGGAAAAGAAAATTTTTTTATTTTAATTTTTTTTTTCGTTTAATTTTTTTTTCGTCCACCATATTGTATCCGCCATTTTTAATTTTTAATAAATTATGTCATATTCGTAATCAGCGACCCCAAAACCCCCCGTAACAATTTTCAAGCAAATCCAATGATTTTAAAAAAAGAATGTCCGCCATATTGGATTCGCCATTTTGAATTTTAAAAATCTGATTTAATATTCGTAATTAGCGACCTCGAAAACCCCCGAGGAACGATTTTCAAGCAAATCCGATGATTTTTTTAAAAAAATTTCAAAACTTGTGAACAGAAACTTAAAATGCGTTTTTCTCAAAATGTCTTTTTTTGATCTGGAAAGAGTGATATCTCGAGATCTTCTAAAGCGATTTTAAAAAATCAAATGGCTTTTGATTCAGCGTCATCATGCCTATAAGTGGAACCTCAAAAACTGGAAAATTTCCAACTCTCTTTATTTTATAAGGGAAATTCTGAATGAAAACACCTTTTTTTGCATATTTTAGAGAAAAAGTACTCTAAAAAAAGGGGGGGGGAGAAAATTCTACTTTTTTGAGGTTTCACACCTAAAGAAATATCTAACGAAGAGAATGCCACTTCGTTTTTGGTTTTATCTGTTATAGAAAGTTTGGAATCGATCTTACCACCGAGAATGGGCATTTTCGAAAATGGCGTATATCGCCGCCATTTTTAAATAAAAATGAAAAATTTTTTTTTACAAATTCTTAAATAAATTATTTTTTACATGTAAAAGAAATTTTTTAAATAAATGTCATAGTTATTTTAATAATATATACTAAAAAAGCCTTCTTTTTGCCTGTTTTGAACAGTCATTTATTTGTTCGACCGTATGAAAATAGCGATTTTTTCCAAGGGCAAAAAACATTTGGTCCCATGCTTTTTTTGCCCAAGGTAAAAAAGGCCGCCATTTTCATACAAGTCGAACAAGTGAATGACTTTTACTCCCTGTCGTCTGCTATCTGAAATCGACACTTTTGTGCATTAGAAATAAAAAATATCGTATGTAATACGGGAATAAAGGCAGCCAATTTGTTCACGATGATTTTTGTGACACGAGTGGAGGTCTCGGGGCGCCCTTGACCTCGACTCGTGTCACAAAAATCACCGTAAACAAATGGCTGCCTTTATACCCTTGTTGCTTAATATAATATTTTTACAAGATTAATGATTAGGTACAATTTTATTGTGTCATTTGAAGAAAAAGAATAGATATTAATCTTATTTAAAATTTTTTGACAGTCTTTATTGTGAAAAAATTGATGCAATATCCAAATTTTCACTTCGACAATTACACAATTACACCTCCATTTTTAAAATAAGGATTTTTTTGCAAATGACCGACAAAATGGGCCCTTTTCATTTTTTTAAAGAACCAATGAAATCTATCAGTTTAATTATCGATAAATTAATGAAAACCGCAAATTCCTGGTAATGAGAAAATTATAAAAAACATGTTTCCCGACATGAATTTTTAGGGAAATAAGAATTTAATATAAGTGAAAAAAATTTTAATTTACTTAAAATAAAAAAACCTTTTCATTTTTACAACTCTTTTTAGTTCATTTATTTTATATTTTGACTGACTCGATTATAAGATTGCAAACTTTTTTTTTATATAAAGATACTAGTGCACCAATAGAACCTTTTGCGACAACGTCATCGAATTACGAAAAAAGTAGCCATGGTTCCTCGAAACGTCCAGAAAAGAAGAAAGAAAGTGCAAGAAAACTTGATATCTGCATTGCAAGTCTTAACTACCAAGACAGAAAATCTGGTATGTCAATAATTATAGAAAAAATTACTATTTACATGAAGAGAATAATTTAAGAAGGGAACCAGTCAAATTTTAACTTATTGAAATTATTACTGTTTGCCCCATACGCTCATTTTGAGTATAAATGTTAGTTTAAAAATAAGGTATACTACATATGGTTGTTTTGAAATTCTAAACAACAGTTTTGACAATCTCGCCATTTCGAAGATATTGACATCTGGACGGTTTGTCCCACTCTCCCCAAATATTATAATATTATTTTAATGATTAACCCATTAACGCCTGAAATAAGAAAATTCTTTGCGCAAATTCAACCTATACTTTTATGAATAAAACAGATTATATTCTATACCGCAAGTATGTTTCTTATAGGTATTGAGTGTGCTCTTTTCGATTCAAGTTTGGTTATTTTTTTAACCCATTTACCCATCCAAATATTTGGATTCAGTAACCTCAAAAACATAAAATATAATGATATCTGGCATTAAAAAAAATAAAAAAATGTAGCAAAGTTATGACACGAAAACTTTATTTTGACAACTCTGCTAAGGAGTTAAACGTGCGTGAATAATATTTACTTCTCATCCATAGAGGCACAAAAATTGTATACTTTTAAAAAAAGTAAATTAGAATGTAAAATTTAAAGATGGCGGACCAAATATGGCCTAAAATATGAAGGGATCTTTGAAAGGGGTGGTGACTATTTTTCAAAATACTAAAATGTAATTAAATTCGCCTAAGTTTTCTTACTCGAAGGCTTTTGGGGTCGCTGATTACTAATTTAATGTTATTTTTAAGAAATTCAAGATAGCGGATTTAATATATAGAACAAAATTTTTTAAAATTTATGCAATAAACCTTAATTTTGTCACTCGGGAATTTTTGTGGTTGCTGATTACGAATTCAATTTTAGTTTCCCATAAATCAAAATGGCGGATCTAATATGGAACAGAATGTTTACTTCATGCAATTAATCTTAATTTTGTCACTCGGTGGTTTTTAGGGTCGCTGATTACGAATGCGATGTTTGTTTTTAAAATTTCAAATGACTAATATAATATGGGAAAGAGGAATTAAAAAAAATTTTCTATACACGCTCGCTGGTCGTGAATCGACGCAAGTGCTAAAATAATTGTCAGTGAGCGCTCCTTTGACATTTACAGCTAACTGACTGGTATTAGAACTCTCGAGTAACAAAATTAAGGTCAATTGCATAAATCTAAAAGAAAATTCTGCCATATTGAAAACACCATTTTAAATTTATGAAAACTTACATCAAATTCGTAATCAGCGTCCCTAAAAACCACCGAGTGACAAAATTAAGGTCCATTGCATAAAGTAAAAATTTGTGTTCCATATTGGATGGGGGGAGGGTAAAAAATTAATAAAAAATTGTCCTCGTGGTTTATGGACGGCTTATACAAAGAAGGAAGAATACTTCAATAAAATAATTCTTCTAATTTACAACGAATTTATATAAAGTTTTTCTATCGCTTGACTGAACTAATCGAAACAAAAACCATTATTTTGTAATTTGACTTGCTTGGTACTTTGAAACGTCTGGCAACACAGCATTTCTTTAGTCGTGTTGCAAATGCTTGGTATGACTTGTTTACATTTAGTTTTGAGTAGAAAATTGTGTGCAATGTTTCCAGATGTTCAAACAGCTGTCCAATATACTGTATAAAACATGAAATTTTTTTACAAATTAATTTATTGCAACTCTCACAGGTACCTAATGACACTTTTTAAACAGATATTTAACCATTATATATCTGTCTCGTATTAAAAAATGTTTTATTAATTTCTTAATTTTAAGTACTTTGTGGTGAGTAAATATGTTTGAAAATGTACTCAATTCCCACAAAACTCAATGTTAAAAGTTAAAAACAAAGACGCTTATAAATTTTTTTACAAGTCCCCACAGGCGTAAAAAATTTAACTACATTTTTTAAAAACTTGTGGTACAAATTTCAACAAATTGGTAATGTTAATTCTATTTGCGAAAAAACCTTCCTATTATCTTGAAAAAATCTGTAATTACCTTAACGTTTTATAAACATTTTACAATATAGCTCAGTGTATTAAATTTAATTTTTAGTTTTCGTGTTTTATGTTTTTTAATTCTTCAAAAAAAATTGTAATCTTTTTCCAATATTTTAGAAAAAGAAAAAAACGGATCATATGGTCTTATATTTTTATATACACACAATAAAATAAGGTCTTGAGTATCAAAAGACAGAAACAGAAATTTCGCGCGCGTAGCTCTGCTAGTTATTTATATGTTTGGACATGAAAAAGTCAAATTTTAAACATTTATTTTTAAGTGTATATTGCAGGAAAAACATAGCTAACCTGATTAGAACTAATTTAATTCACATTTATAGAAGAACTTGACCTCGTAAAGACAAATTTTTAAAAATTAAGTTTTCTTATGTGTATAGATCATAGGCAAATTTTTGATTTCCCTCCAGCAAAGGTGGGGAACCTACGACCTTATAGACTATCGTTTTATCCACTATACTACGGACTTGTTATCTTATTTTCTCTCAATCATGATTTAAAGACAAGTTTTAGCAAGCAATAAAGTTCAAGTAATTAAATAATTACTTTACAAAATTATAGTAATCTTATAATTTACAATATTATTAATTTTTTTATTAAAATTTTGATAATTATTATTATTATTTTTAATTAATTTAATTTTTATTTACCAATGATTTAATAAAAATACTTTAATAGTTTGATGTTATTAATTGTTATTTTACATTAATTATTTATATTTTATGTTTAAAATATAAATAATAATAATAATACTAATAATTTTATTATATTAGTAGAGATTAGGGAACTGTCGTCCACTTCCATTAATACTTTGACTCTAAAAATTAATTTTTGCATTAAACTAAAATATATAAATAATACAAAGCTTTTTGTAAACTGAAGCATTTGGGGAATTGTGGGCACGTTTTTGAGGAAGTATTTCTTGCTTGTTTTTGGCGATTGTATTGCTCAATGAAGGTACAGTCGGGCCGCAGAACTGCACGGTACCCCAGAAATAACCCCTCCACCTAAGGAACCGTACTTGCATACTTATCCTTTAGAATTGTTTCTCATTCTTTAATTTTTAAATATACGGCACTGAATTTAGTAGCGGCACCGTACATTGTGGAGTACTTAGAAACTATAGCCAACGTGTAGTTTGGTGACAGCGTACAGTTTAAAAGCGTTCAGTTCAGAGGCCCGATTATTAAAATAAGTCATAGATATAGTAATTTAACAAAAATAATTATATTCATTGCAATTTATGTGATAGAGCTGTTCACTTAAAATGTGTATAATTAATGGAGTTAATTTTACTTGTAGAGTAGAACGGGGCGAGGCAGCCTAGACGGCACACTGTGGTCTGCGAGGCAGTTATTTGAATAGGTTTTTTTTATTTCAGTGTCGCTTTGAAAACCTTGTCTTTTAGGCTAAAAAATCGCCATAGGACATTTTGATGTAGGTTGCACTTAAAAATGTCTAAAACCGTTTTTCCAAAGAACCACATTTTTGTCATAGTTGCAAAAACGTGGGTGGGTTGAGGCGATCAACTGTTTTATTAGTAAATTAACGTAACTCCAAATTAAAATAATGAAGCTAACAAGGCAGTTGTAATTAATTTACTTTTTTTGTTAAAAAAAATTTACATTTTAATAATATTATCATAACATTAATAAATTTAAATTCACATTTTAAGGAAATATAATTTTTTTCTTAAAAATTAAAAAAAATTTAAATTAAAAAATTTTTTTTTAAAATTAAAAGAAAAAGACCTTACAGAATTAATTTAGCATGAATTTTACTTATGACGTTTTGAAAAAATCGCCAATTTTAATGCTATACAAATATTTGAAAAACTTATAAAATCGTAATAGTTTTACCATGCTTCTCTTCTTATTTTAAAGGTCATTTTCTACAGTATGAAAATTACTTAAAGGTATTGGCGTGTATTCTTTACTCAGAAAATGTATGAAATACAAAGCTAGGATAAAACGACTTATTAGAACAAAATAATAAAAAATAGCAAAGCATTTCAAAATAAGAATTTTGAACTAAGGAAATAAAAACAACCCTCCAAATTTATCAATTGTTTAAACGAGTAAAAATAAATCATCTCCACTCACATGGGATAAAAAGTAAAAAATTCGCAAAAAAGCAAAGTTGTAGATGATGATATAAAGAGCAAAAAAGTCCGGTAGCAAGATTTCATATGCAATATGTTTAGAGATAATTGAGTCGGAAAATCGATTTTTTAAAAAAACGCACGAAAAATATATAAAGAGTGGTTTTTAAAGAAATTACTACATTTATGTCTGTAAAAATGTTTAGCTAGTGTTTCTGGGTAAAAATATGTCGAGTTCGATGGACAGATTTGCAGGCTTTCAAAAAAAATTTGATTTTCAGCATTATTTTGGGATTTTTTAGTTTTTTACCATTTAAAAGCCCGTAACACCAAAATTTAGCTTCCTATTAAACAATATTCTAATGGAAAGTTGTTTGCTTTTTTTTATCTAAAAAAATATGCAATTAAAAATTTCGATTTTTGAAAAACCAAATTTTCAAAATTTTCAAAATTCTCTAGTTTTAGTAGTTTTTGACAAAAATGGCTGGCTTACGAACTTGGCCTTCATTTTTTCACTAATTTTAAGTGTGCAAAATTGGAAAATGATTCATTAAGTTTTTTAAAATTTATCGTCGGAACAAAGTTTTTGTCTATGGACAGACAGGCAAACAGACAGACGTAATCGTCGGACCATGTTTTTGGATTCAGGGCACATCAAAAGGCAAAGATTTTATAAAATTAGCAAAAATCAATCTTTCACTAAGTCCAATACTTTCTCATGTGATGAGAATGTAAAAACATTTAATTTATTAAAATTCAAATTGTAAAACTTCTTGATTTGATGTTTCTCACTTGACCATATATTATCATACATTCAACATAATAAAAAATTTTTATTAAAAGTAAAAAATATTATTTTATTATAAATTATAAATTTAATTGAAACTAAATTACTCTAAACAACTGTTCTAAATAATGTAATTGTTAAAAAAATAAAACTAACTTTATAAAACATTGTTTTAAAAATTATTAACAACAATACATACTTAAAATATCAATAGATGTACTACAATAATGTAAAAATAAATTATTCAACACATTGTAAATGAAATATTTTATTAAATCACAAAGATTTTTTTAATATTGAAATTACTACAAATGTATTATTATTACATTTACATTACAAATTAATATCACAAAATAAGTCTTAGTATTATTCGAGGTATTTTATCACAAACTTAACGACATAACTTTTCTATTTTAATAAAACAAAAATTCTATCTAAATTAACAAAAAATGTTATGAAAAAATATCTACATATACAATTCTTTATTTATTTTAATAACATTTGTTACTGACTTATCTTCAAGCTCCAATTTGTACTGTAATTTTATAATGTAAATTTATTATTTAAGTCTCCTTGTCATGAAATTTTCTTAATGTTTTAGTATTAAATTATCATTTAATCTATTCATAGTATTATCACAAAATTAATATCACAAAATAAGTCTTAGTATTATTCAAAGTATTTTATCACGAACTTAACGATATAATTTTTCTATTTTAATAAAACAAAAATTCTATCTAAATTAACAAAAAATGGTGTCAAAAAATATCTACATATACAATTTTTCACTTTTTTTAATAACATTTAATACTGACTTATTATTTTCAATCTCCAATTTGTACTGTAATGTTATAAAGTAAATTTAATATTTAAGTATAAAAAAAATTAGTACTAAAAATTATAGAAAATGAATATAATTGTATTTGTGTAGATAATAAAAGAAACTAATGATTATTATCGTGAAATATTGTCAACTTAATTTAGAATTAATCCATTTTTTCTCAAATAACATTTGTAAAGTATCTTCATTATGAGAATTTCTTAAAAAAAATTGTTTTAATAACCAGAAATTTTTTTTATGTCTTAATGGCGTATTTATATAAAATTAGGAACAATGAAAAAATTCGTATTCATTTACATTCTTCTTCGCGCAACTGGCGGTACTTCAGCCTCCCCTAAAGTCCTTTTCAGTTCATTGCGAACTCTTAGTAAACTGTTTAAAGACATTGTCTCACCGGAAATTGATTCTATGTCAGTAATATGATTCAATTGTAAATGTAATCTCGGTCCTAAAATATGTTTAAGTTAAATTAATCTTTGGTAATGTAGCACAGTTATGGTTGCCACAGGTCAGGGAATTCAGGGAAAAGTCAGGGATTTTAATTAAAAGTACTGAAAAAAATTTAATTTTTAGATTTCATAAGAAAATTCTGATTTTTTTATGTTTTTTTGGTTATGAATTGTTATGAATTATAATCAAACTGCAACAAATTTTAATACAAAACCGTCAACATTTTTTTATATTTCTGACAAGAATGAATTTCTTTTAATATTATTCAATTATTTTAAGTTTTAACGCTATTACAGCTTATATTAAATTTAATAAAATTTACAAAATTATAACAAAATTCTTTATAGAAATATTACAAAAGAATAAATAAAAAATACATTTTTTTCAAAAAGAAATTACAATTTGTTTTAATAAATTTAAATTTTGTTAAGATTCAAGAAAAATTATATAAAATAGTTAATTATTTGCAAAATTTCAAATATTTTTAAAAGTTTATTATTGCAATTCAACGATTTCCAATATTTACTATTTTTTTTTAAAATTTATCAAATAATTTAATTATAGAAAAAAAGTTTTTAATACAATTTTACGAAACCATTTAATTATTTTCATAAATTATTAAATTTCATTTAGGAATTAAATTATTTTCATCGTACAATTTAACATATATTTTTAATAAAATTTAAAATAAATTCCTTGAAAAATGTAATTATCTTTTAAAGTTTTATTAAAACTTGATAGAAAAATTCAATAATTTTAAGAAACATTCGTAAAAATAAATTTTTAAGAAACATTCAATTTTATTAAATAAATTATTTCTTTTAGAATCATTCTCAATTTAATAATTGACATATCTTACAGAGATAAATTTTTAAAAAATACAAAAATAATTTTTTAACAAGAGTTGTAGTATATTTTACAAAAAATGATAATAAAAATGCAAATATAAACATAAACAAGATAATTATTTTTGAAGATAATTAAATTTTTCTAAAATATTAAAAATGACAGTTGAAAATTGTGAAAAATATGACATAAATGAAAGTCTTATGAATACTCTGAATTTAATTTATATTGAAGTCTTTGTTGAGCTTATTAAAAAAGATTACTCAAATAAATAAAATTCCAGGTTATATTTTGAAATTCCACAAAATTTTCAGATTTTTCAGGTCCTTTAACTCTTTGCCGTTCATATGTTACGAAATGTCGTCTAGAGTCCTTTTTGGGGGAACAGCCAATGAGAAGAGGCGTTTATGTTTGTGTTGATAAGTTAGTTATGTGTGAGAATGTAAGTGTCTAAACTTGCAGTATCGTACCTTCTCAAAATTGGAACCCATTTATATTTTACAATAAATTATATTTAATTATACTAATTGATCACTAAAAATACGATTTTTTGTGTAAAGTGCAAATGTATATTTGCAATTTATTACAATTTAAAAATGGTAAATTTGATTGTTAAAGACTTTTATCAAACATAAATATCCTATGTAAACATAACCTCAAAATCAAACTAACATTCGGCCCTGATATTTTCCACGTGATTCAACTGTCAAACTGCTTGTTTCTGAGGTGGGGAAAACTAATGTACGGCAAAGAGTTAAAAAATCCGTGATTTTTTCAGATTTCCCAGGTTTTGTAACTTATTTAAAAATCTATAAGATAGTACATATAATATATTACTTACCTTGTGATTCTATCGTGCCAATCAAGGCAAGCTTCTGGCCCTTTTGAAACACTTCTACTCCTTGGAAGCTAGCAATCCTTACTTCCAATTTACTGGTTCCGTCAGTTATTGACCCACAAGCAAACGTACCTACATTAGGATAGGCCCCCATTCTTTGTTCAACGAATTTCGATTTTAAAAAAGCACATATTTCTGTAAAGAAATAACAAAAATAATTTTTTACAATTTTATTAAATATGAAAGTATTATTGAATACAAAGTTTATATAAAAGAATTGAAAATTTTTATTTTTAATAAACAATAATTTATCAATATAGGATCATTTCAGATGAATGGAAACAGATTCTTTAAGTTTCGCAAATAATATAAATTTCTGCTATTTAACATTAAAATCTTAATATAAATTTCTCTCAGTGTAATTAGTGTTACGGCCGAACTCCGTAACTTTTTATATTGTTAATAACTTTTTTAATTATATTTAAAACTAAAATTACATACAACAATTACACGCAACATGAGATTTTGTTAACACATCTTAAACATTTACACAAATAACCCTTTGTAAACTCACAAAAGGAACATTCTTTTATTTTGGTACTTTGAAACAAGTTGTCAAAAACAAATATCCAAAGTAATAAAATAATATTTTATAATAATGCACAATTCAAGGATAGAAATCTAAAATAAATTGTAAAATTCCTTTATTTATTCTTTTTCTATTCTGAAGAGTTTATTAACTTTGCTTTTGAGTAATAGTTAAGAAATACTAAAATATGTCAATTGCCCAATATAAGGAGTGGTGCATCCAAGTCACTGAACTCGGATCACGCCACTGCCTAAATCTGCAAGCTTGCAGAATTGGCTTGACAACAGTCAAGTGCAATAAACTTAACAAACGATTTCCCCACTAAATCGTCTTTCAATAAAATTGATTGACACTGGGAAATCTGGGCAGTTTAAGCCAGGCCGTTGTAGCCAGCAGTTAGCCCTGGCAGTTTGGGCCCGCAGTTTAGTCCAGGTCGTAGTCACCTGTAGTTGTAGCCGGAAGTTTTGGCCAGGCAATTCTAAGTCCGGCAATCGGCCGTGTTCAATTAAATTTTGTAATCCCTGAGCAAGGGATTTCCTTAGAAGTTAACGGGTTTAATAAAAAGTTTGATCAGAAAAGTGAATTTGAATTGAGAATAAAAATATAAAGAAATAAAAAGTAAAGAAAGGTTGAATTTAAAAGTTATATTGAGAATAATAAAAGTGACAAGTGAAAAAGTAAAATAATTAAAAGAAAATATAGAAAATAAAGTCTTTATTTTGTGCAATAAAAGGAATATTAAGGTTCAAGACGAAATATCAATCTAGTGAACCTAGATTGGGTATTTCTTTAGTTTTTCTGAGATACAACGCGAAATTTACGAAGTCAGAACGTGTCATTGGATTAATATTTCAAGGAGATCGAATTACTGAGTAGTGAGTATAAAAGACTACTTACACCACATAACACACACTACAAGTTCAATCACACATATATAAAGTACTTTCTTTACACACATAAAAATTAGATTACTTGTATTAGGGACTTTTTGGGTAAAATATATAATTCATGGTTTACATCTTAATTTTGCATTTTAATTTAAACATCCTAATTAATTTTCCTATCTTCTCATTTTTCTTAAGAGTAGGGTTCTCAACCTCTTAGTTGAATCAATAACTAAGTAGAGGGGGAATCCACTACCTTTACAATTTCTTTATCCGAAGGACACGTGAGTTAAAGTTTTAAAAATTAATCTTTTAAAATTAAATTTCTAAATCCTACTTTAACAATTAGATTGAAATAACTAAAATATCTTACTAATTTTGGTTCCTAACTCGGTATGTATCACATCAGCTAGATCAATGGTATCTACTTCAACTTCCTCTTCTTCCAATAGACGTTGTCCTCGTGATGCTATCTCAGTCGTTGCAAACACTTGCAATTCAAAATGCACATTTCCTTTATTGAACTCAGCTTTCGACGGAACTCGAGCCCAGCCTCCATCAATGTGCAAAATCTATATATATATATATATATATATATATATATATATATATGGGACATTCCACGTCAACACAGACAGAGCTCTAAACAAAAATTGCTTCGATGGATTTAAACGTTCTAGGGCTTAAAAGATTTCTACGTTCATGTACTTTAAGATGACGATGGGCGTTTTTTGCAAAATTCCATTTCCGATGCCAATAGAACTGTCAAAAGTCAAAAGGTCCAAAAATCTCAAAATACTTTTATGAATTAAAAGCAAAAAACGAGGTAAATTATTCTGTAACTCATTCTTTATAAGTTTTTAGGGTTCCCGAATATAAATCTAAAGTTTTTTTTTAAAAATCCAAAATGGCGAATTCAATATGTCGGACAAAATTCAAATTTGATCAGATTCGATGAAAACTTGTTACACAGAGGTTTTTAGGGTCGCTGATTACGAATCTGAAGTCATTTTAAAAAAATTCAAAATGGCGGATCCAATATGGCGGAAAAAATTTTCAAATTTGATCCGATTCCCTTAAAACGTGTTACTCGGGGGATTTTGGGGTCGCAGATTATGAATATGAAGTTACTTTGTGTTTGAGACTTCAAATTCATAATCAGATACGCTAAAAACCACCGAGTAACACTTTTTAATTAAATCTGATCAAATTAAAAAATTTGATCCGCCATTTTGAATTTCTACAAAGTAACTTCATATTCATAATCTGCGACCCCAAAAGCCCCCGAGTAACACGTTTTAAGGGAATCGTATCAAATTTGAAAATTTTTTCCGCCATATTGGATCCGCCATTTTGAATTTTTAAAAAGTGACTTCAGATTCGTAATCAGCGACCCTAAAAACCCCCGAGTAACAAGTTTTAATCGAATCTGATCAAATTTGAATTTTGTCCGCCATATTGAATTCGCCATTTTGGATTTTAAAAAAAAAACTTTAGATTCATATTCGGGAACCCTAAAAACTGATAAAGAATGAGTTACAGAATAATTTACCTCGTTTTTTGCTTTTAATTCATAAAAGTATTTTGAGATTTTTGGACCTTTTGACTTTTGACAGTTCTATTGGCATCGGAAATGGAATTTTGCAAAAAACGCCCATCGGCATCTTAAATTACATGAACGTAGAAATCTTTTAAGCCCTAGAACGTTTAAATCCATCAAATCAATTTTTGTTTAGAGCTCTGTCCGTGTTGACGTGGAATGTCCCATATTATATATTGGACTTGGATATTATTTTTATTTTATGACACTAAAAGATACTTTTTTCTTTGATTTTAAATTTTTTGCTACTTCAAATAAAAAAAATATTTTGAACAATTTTTAATAAAATTCTTTTTAGAGACACAATTCACTTATTTAGGAAAATTTTAGTCAAGAATTCAATTTTTTCCACAAATAATGAAATACTTCGCTAACATTCAAATACTTTTAATATCTACAATTTCGAAAAACTTTTAAAAATAATTTAGTTATTTATTTAAATAATGTAATAAGATTCTTCTCAAAATTTTAATTTATCATGAATAATAAAAATTTCAAAAGAATTTAATTATTTGAAATACAATTTTCCAGTAAAATTTTCAAAAGAAATCAAATGTTCAAAATATTTTCTTCAAATTCGTTGAAAGATACTAATTATATTCTAAAACTAGCTGTCGTACCCGTCTTCGACGGGTTTTAGTTGCTACAATTACATTCAATAGTGTGTCGACCAGTCTCGAAAAATAGGAAATAGCGGGGAATTTAATTTGACCGGAAAAAATAATATTTAGCTACCATTAACTATTTCATTAGAAAAATATTACTATTTTAAATCAGTGATTGACTTTTTACCATCAAATAATTTATTTTTAATTAATTAAAATGCAGAGAACAATGTTTTGTCAATTATTTGTAGAAATTTAATTATTGTATTATAAGTTAATCCAAAATTTCCACCAGTTTTTAGAGTAAAGTAAAATTCGAACTAATTGTATCATAATTGCTAAAATCTAAAATAAGACCTATATTGCAGGCTGAATTCACAGTTTTTCCCGATTAAATTAAATTCCTGCATATTTCCCGTTTTTTTCCAGTTCGTAGAACCCATGTTAAAAGTATTAGTAAAAACAAAAACCCGTCGAAGAGTATTTTCATAAAATAAGTGAATTTTTATAGCCATTTGTAGTTTTATTTATTGTTAATTCTTATCAAGAAAATTTATATTTGATGAGAAAAGATACACCTGGAAAAATTTGGACAAAGCTGGGAAAAACCGGATAGTTTGTTAAACAAAAATAATAATAGACACCCTGTTTAACTTTTGCCTTTACAATGCTCAAAACATCCCTAAAAGTTAAATCTAGAATTAAAATAACCAAACTTTTTACTATCTAAGTTTTTTCCCAGTAGCATAATGCAAGTATCGTATCACATATTCTTGAATTCCTGCAGTATCAATTTTATCATAAGAATCTCCATTTTTAATATTTTCGAAATTTTTGCAATTGAGTACTCCTAATAAAGTCGGCTGTAGACGCAAATTAGGTTAATGTATAGAAAATTTCTAAAGTAGAATGGTTATGCTTAATCCAAAAAAGTATTTCTCGGGGACTCTTGTCGAAGTGCGTAAGGCCAATAGGGCAGGAGTATAAACAATAAAAATATTTAATTACAGAAAGTTTAAAAAATATACATTAAAAAATATAAAATTTGGAAATTTTCCATTTTTTTAATTTTTTGAAAAAATTGAATACCTCCCGTTCTAATTAATATATTTAAAATCTGCAAATTTATTGCTTATATATATCTTACAAAAGTCATAACTGATTAATTTACAGCAATCTGTCAAAATTTTAAAAAAAATTTGAATTTTTTGGAAAATTCATAATTTTTTTTCATATTAATATTATTTTTTATTCAATTTATTTTTATATATCTTTAAAATCATTTATATTATAATAAATTAAAAAATTTATGCCAATCTGCAAAAATTGAAAAAAAAAATTTTTTTTGAATTTTTTGAAAAATTCATAACTTTTGTTCAGCTCAATATTTTTTCATCAAATATAGCTAATATTTTAAGTTAGACCAATACCTGAAAGATTGCCAAATTTTACTTTAATCGGTCAAGACGTTTTCAAGTTATACGCGAACAAAATTTTGCGGACATACATACATACATGCATACATACATACATACATACATACATACATACATACATACATACACACATACATACATACAGACAGGAAATTTTCTATTACCATTTTTGGATTCTCCGTTGTTCAAATAAATAAATTATGCTAGAAAAAATTAATTTCGTGCAATGTACAGACAAAAGTCTGATTTTATTAATATAGATTTTTATAACATTATTATAAATATAACATTATTTTTAAAAAATAATAAAAATGTTTACGCACGAATTCAAGCATTTTAAAAAATTCAAAATAAAATGCTTTGAAAGAATTCAACTATTTTTACAAATAATAAAAAATTCATCACAGGATTTCAAGTATTATTATTTGTAATAAAATAATTTTTATTATTTTATTTTTTTATTTTTTATTTCATTTTTTTTAATAAAATAATTTTTAATTTAAATAAATTCCTCGAAAAATGTAATTATTTTCAAAACTTATATTAACATTTTTTTAAACAAATCAATTGTTTTCAAAAGTTTTTTTAAATCAAATAATAATTCAATTAATTTTTATTATTTTATTTTTTATTTCATTTTTTTTTAATAAAATAATTTTTAATTTAAATAAATTCCTCGAAAAATGTAATTATTTTTAAAACTTATATTAAAATTTTTTTAATCAAATCAATTGTTTTCAAAAGTTTTTTTAAATCAAATAATAATTCAATTAATTTTACAAATAATGAAAAGTCTTCACTAAAATTCAAATAGTTTAAATATTTATAATAATACTAAATTTAAAAAAAAATCCAATTATTTAAGAAAAATTAATAAAATTTCTTCTCGAAAATTCAATTAATTAAATAATAAAATTTTCACATGAATTCAGTTATTTTTGAAAAAAACTTTGAGTGAATTCTTAGAAGAATGTAATTATTTTCAAAATTTTTATTTTAAATAATTTACCTCATTTACTTGGAAGTACTCATCCAAAGCACTGATATCCTTCACGCCCCAAATGCAGCATTAAATAATTTTCCCACTACCATTTGAGAGAAAACATTTCAGAACCACAGAGGTTGCTGTTATCTTATTTGGGAAGACTTTTTGAACAAAAACCACCAATTCACTGAAAATATATTTAAAAAACTTTGATAAATATTCTATACTATTTAGAAAACATTAAAGGAAGGAACATGTTTTTTGACTATATGACATGGAATATTATTATATTTAAATACTCAATGCTGACAAAAAAAATTTACGTTTCTAAATAACTTTTATTTCAATAGGATAAATTTTTATTGATTTCTAAAAATTAAATCATTAATATAATTAAATGTGTTTAATACAATTCAATTCAGAATTTATTTTAGTCATATATTTTTACAATTCCAACGTGAAAAGGTTATCTATATGTTTAGAAACAAAAACCAATAATTACTTTTGTATCTAATATTATAATTTTTCATAAATAAGCGGTTTTAAGGCTGAAAACGTCAAAATTTTACCTGTCCCCACAGGAAGTTTAGAAAAAAAAGTTAATAATTTTAGTAATATGCAATAATAAATACAGTTATTATTGACATTTTAGTATCGTCTACTTTAGTACAGTTGAATAAAAAAAATTTTAAAAAAAAATTCATTTCATATATGTTTTTTTCAGTGTATGCTTGATAGCAAATTTTGATGCTATTCATTATTTTATTAACAAACAGTAAATTATTTAAGGGGAGATTCCACAGAAATTAAGGTTTTTTAAAAAAAAATTTGTATAGGTAGTAAAATAAATATTTGTTAGTCAAACTTTTTTTACAATAAAATACTTGTGTTACAGTAATAAAAAACATTTTTTATTTATTTATTTTTTTAATGGAGTCTTAGAAAATGTCTGCCGAAAGTGGTCCCCTCTAAAAGTTGTTTACATTTTTTCTCTGCGACAATTAATCTAAAATAAAAAAGTCAAAAATTTTCTTAATCTATACCATTATGGCTATCGTGTAAACTAGAACAAAAAAAATTTATTCAAAAATAACCAAATGACAGACTTTTTAATTTTTCGACCATAATTTTGCAACTTAAATTGTTTATTACTTTTATAAATATTAATGGATCTTAAATATCCTAGTTTACACGAAAACTACACATTCAAGGAACATGCTGTCCAAATTGCAAGTTATTTCGTTGAAAATTGTAAACATGTGAGTGTAAACAAGTTGAAAATGTGTAGTTTCGAGAAAAACGCGTTTAAAGTTTGAAGGGCCAAATATACAAAAATTTAACTTAAAGTTATATACATAACCTTTGTTATGTAACAGTAGACATTTCTTATTACTTAAGAACTACTCTTTCAAGCGGTGCGAAAATAAAAAATGTAAATTTAAAAATAAACAAATTGCAGTTAGTTAATTAATAAAAAAACATGAATTTTCGAGGTGGAAAGGGGATGTTATTCCTACTCTCCTGCTCGCAAGTCTATTCTTATCGCTTCAGACTATTTTTCCCGTATTTTTAGATAATCATATTAACCAAAAATTTAAAAAAAATAATTTCGGTATTCAAAAAAAAAATCAGTGGAATCTCCCCTTAAATGAAAATCAAATGTTAACTTAAAATTACTTTTGTAAACACAAAAAATAACTTCCTTAAGTTAATTCAGGAAAAAGAATCAATGTTCTAATTGATTTATTCATTTTTCACTCATTTTAAGTTGGAAATTTGATAAGGGAATCACAAAATAATCTCCACCGACCTCCACCGACCCTTAAATATTTTACCACAAATTAAACAATTATTTATAAAAAAGGTTAAATAAAGCGTAGTTATATTGTTTTGGTCAATACGAATGAGATCCACTTTAAACCGATTGAAAATTAATGATACTTTTTTAAAAATTAAAATATCCAAAGTCGGTTGAAAAAGTTCCCACCAGCCTGAGTTTCCACCGACCTCAGAATTTCCACCGACCTTCGTATTACGAAGAACCTAGTGCAAATGTAGTGTTATGGTGCCACATATATAAGGAATAAAAAAAACCTATAGCTTAGGAAAGTTTACCATAAATTACTTAAATAAATTTCCATAAATTACTACGGAAATTTTTATAAATTACCGCAAAAATTTACATAAATTACCGAAATAAAAATTTTCAATTGTGATTTCTACTTTGCATATTTTTAAAAATTACCGACAACATTTCTTTAAATTACCTTACAAATTGCCATAAATTACCGCGAAAATTTCCATAAATTACCAAAATCCAAATTTTTAATAATAATTTAAATTTTACATATTTTTATGAATTATCGCGAAAATTTCCATAAATTTCTATAAATTTCCATAAATTACCAAAATAATCATTTTTAAATGAGATTTACGCTATAATATTGTTTAAATTACCGCAAAATTTTTTTTGACAGAATGTGTCCAAACAGTGAATTAGTTAATTACTACACTTGTTTACAACAAAAATTATAAATAATTTTTTCGGCCCGCTATGGATTTTTCTTTTTAAAGCCTTTATCTTCAAAGAAATATATTGATAATAACCATAACGAAAAAAAAAATTTTTTTTAATTTCATAAACCAAATCGTGCGCTACGCGGAGAATCACCCAGATAGAAATACAAATTAATTTTTACGAATAACGCGAGTAAAGGAACCACAAATGAGCAGCACGCAAAATAGAATTAACTGTTCGAAAGAAGGGCAGGGTTGCTTAGGTCAGGGAAGACTTTGAAAACCTGGAATTTTCTGAAATTTTAATAAATCCTTAGAAAAATAATAATTTTTATCTTAATTCATTATAAAATTTTTTTTGGGGCGGTAGCGATACTACACATTTGAACTGTACATTGATGAACTGTTCACGTTCGATTGTATACAGTTGAATTGTATACAAATATGTATTATAAATATTTATCATTAAACTGTATACATTTCAACTCTACACAAATGATTTTTAATAATTTTATTATTTTAATATGTTTGTTTGACTACAGTTAGATTCTACACTATTAAATTTGGTAAAATAATAACAAAAAATTCTACACAGTTAGATTCTACACAGTAGAATTATATACCGAAAAATATTATTTTATTTGTTGAACTGTATACAGGTAAATTGTATACAAGATTAAATACGATTAATTGTATACAGTTGTATTGTATACACAAAAATTTTTTGTATAATATTATTATTAAACTGTATACATTTCAACTCTATACAAATAATTTTTAATAATTTTATTTTTTAATATGTTTGTTTGCATACAGTTAGATTCTACACTCTTTAATTTGATAAAATAATAACAAAAAATTCTACACCGTTAGATTCTATACAGTACAATTTTATATATTATTCTACTGTATAGAATCTAACTGTGTAGAATTTTTGTTATTATTTTATCAAATTGAGCAGTGTAGGACTTAACTGTATTCAAACAAACATATTAAAAAATAAAATTATTAAAAATTATTTGTGTAGAGTTGAAATGTATACAGTTTAAGAATAATATAATGCAAAATATTTCTATGTACAATACAACTGTATACAATTAATCGTATTTTATCTTGTATACAATTTACCTGTATGCAGTTCAACAAATAAAATAATATTTTGCAGTATATAATTCTACTGTATAGAATCAAACTGTGTACAATTTTTTGATACAATTTTACCAAATTTAATAGTGTAGAATCTAACTGTATTCAAACAAGCATATTAAAAAAATAAAATTATTTAAAATTATTTGTGTAGAGTTGAAATGTATGCAGTTTAATGATAAATATTTATAATACATATTTGTATACAATTCAACAGTATACAATCGAACGTGTACAGTTCATCAATGTAGAGTTCAAATGTGTAGTATCGCTACCGCCCCATTTTTTTTAAATCAAATTATTTTCTAATATTTTAATAAATTTAAACATTTCAATTATTTTTATAAGTATACATATAGTAAAATACATAGCAATAATTAAATTAATTGTTAAAAATCAGTAACGATTATTTTAAAAAGTTGAAAAACATTTTTTTAATTAATTAATTTTTTAACTTGAACTTAAAATTAATTCAAAAAACTACATTTTCAAAAGAACAAAAAAATTCTTAAAAACAATTTAATAATTCACAATAACTCTAATAAAATTGTTTTAAGAGAATTTAATTTTCTAATCGGAATATTAAAAAAGTTTTGAGTATAATTATTAATTATAATTATTAAAAAATCGACATAATCAATAATTTTTCTGAAATTGTAATAAAATTTAATTATTAAATGTTTAATTTTAATTATTAAGAAACACGATTATTTTAAAAACTTGAAGTAAATTGTTGATGAAATGCAATTATTTTAAAAATTATCAATTAAAATTATTAAAGAAATTCCATTTTTAAGAAAAAATTAAATCAAATTCTTCAAAAATTTTAATTAGGATTATCAATCATTTTAATAAAATTGTTTGCAAGAATTCAATGATGTTAAATACATTAATTTTAAAATTGAAAATATTTAAAATGAAAAAATATTAAAAATGTTACGAAACAAAAAAAACAACAATTTGATCAGGGAATTATTATCGAAGCGATGACCCTAGATGTCGCATGCGACAGACCATGCAAGATGGAAAAAACTATTCTCGAATGCTTGTCGCATGCGAGATTTCACGTCGTATGCGATAATTTTCAAATGGTTCATCTCGAGTGGGTAGTGGCCATCGAGATGCAAAGTCGTATACGAAATATTACAGTAAGAAAGAAGACTGTGTGTCATCCTTGTAATAAGCGTATATAATATAAAGTAGTATTAGTGTGCATGAACTGCATGATAATGTTAACAAAGTTAATCTTTGTTTCACTTTTTCTCTCTGTCAACCCTTTAAAGTCAGTTTTTGTATAATGCTTTTGTTTTTTTTCTTTACAAAATATTGTTTTGACAAATTGGAAGTATACACTTTTTCAAGATTAATAATAAAATAATATTTAAAATTATAAAATGCTGTTATATAACAAATTTCGTTTCACTGATCTGAATTATGCATATATTTCTCCTTTTATTTGCAAAAATAGGAAATATATCCCTTTATTATACATAATTTTTATTTCTTAATATAAATATTGTTCACTAAAAACTGATTCTTTTCTTCGAAAATAAAACATTATATAATCCAGCTTCTTAATATATTTGTAGAAAATTTTCATAAGGAAATTCTATCATTTCTATTTCTAAATTACAAATGCTTTAATAAAATTCAAAGTTTTTTAAAAATAAGGGACGAAATGTTTATAAATTCCATTTGTCAATTACAAATTTGAATTAAAAATTTTTTAAAAATAAAGAAAAAAACTTTATTCAAAAGAATGTTGTTACATTTATTTACGAATTTCTTTATTTGTAAAATTATTTGGAAATATCAATAATTTCTTTTTTAAATAAATATTTAATTGTTATTATTTTTTCATAAAAAAAAAAAAAAAAAAAATAAAATTGTTTATATTGTGTTTATATTGTTTATATTTAAGGTCCTGAAAACACTCTACGTTATTATTTTTTCATAGAATTTTACGAAAATTTTATAAAATTTTGGAATTTAATTGAATTTTGTGACAAAAATTTTATTATTTTTAAAAATAATTGAATTTCTGTAATCATTTTGTAACTTCTACAAAATTCAATGTATTTAAAGTGTTTTCAACTAAAATTCTTTTATAAATACATTATTTTCAATATAATTAATGGTGTTCCGCAGTGATCGCCTTTTAAAAATGGCTGCTCCAATGTATACTTGATTTGAAAATGATTTTTCTCCCAATTCGGGCTGTTATTAAAAAATCGGAGAAAATACAAGATATCCTGAATATTTTATCTTTCATTTGCGCGCAAGAAGTAAAAGATTTATTTAGATTTACAACGACAGGAAGTAAAATATGAAATAGTTAAACAAATGCGCGATACATAAAATTGCCACCAGAGGGAAGCACCTAATGGGCACATCTAATTTTCTCATTTTACTTCGTGACGTCGTGTATTATATTGAATTTTTAATTTCTTGTGCACAAATGAAAGAACAAAATTTCAGGATAACTGGTATTTTTCCCTATTTTGCAATAATTGTCCGAATTGGGAGAAAAATCCTTTTCAAATTATGTTTACGTTCAAGCAGTTATTTTTAAAAGGCGATCACTGTTTGAAATTGCGCAACACCGTTAATTAAATTTATTGTGTTGAAAAATTTAACTGATTTCAGAAGAATTTGAATTATCAAAATTTTTCAAAAATGTAAGTGCTTTAAAATTTCTAATTAAATTCATTTGAAATTTAAATTTTATAAAATTTCAAATTAAATTCATTCAAAATTTAAATTTTATACAATTTTAAATTGAAATTGCTTGAAGTTCATTTGTTTATGAAAATTGTAAAAGCAACTCTTTTAAAATTGAATTGATTTTGAAATATTTAAAAGAACAGATAACTATTTCTATTTTTTTCATATGTCAAGTTCTCTTCTAACTCTATTATGATTAGCAAATAAGTATTTGGAAACGAGGGCAACAGTGTATGAATGTCGCACACGGAAATCGAACAACCTATCTCGAATGGTCATCGAGTATACGACTTTCAGAGTCGCATGCGACATTAACCATTCGACATTTTACGCCTGCGAGAATTGTCGAATGCTGTCGAAAATCAGGCTCCTGATGGTTTACTTCACTCGACATTTTACGCATGCGAGAAATATCGAAGGATTATAAAGGCCTTTCTCCAATAGGTTTTAAAAAGTGTGCGAATGACTGCGTTGCGTTCACGGAGTAATAATAAGGAGACTGCTCTCCAGCGTATCCCCTAGTCAAACTGGTGCTAGATTTCTGCCTTAGTTCACTGAGTAGTAATGACTTTTCAAAAATAACGCGCATGTGCAGTTTGCAACTATCTTCGTCACTCTTGAAAGAACGATGAGAGAGATCATTATTTTTACGTGCGAGTTGGAAAGTGTGGTTATGTTTTACTGTTGACAATATATATTATACTATTAAATTGTAATATAGGAAATGTGTGAGTAGATATTAATTATATTATAGCGATTATAGCATTATATTATATTGTATTCATTCACTTTATCATACAAAGAAAAGAATTACTCCGGTTCGACAAAAATAATCTTTTTATTAATATCTACTCACACCTATATTACAATTTATTAATATTATAATATATTGTACTTACTCTTCTCTTTGTAGTTTGTTAATTAATATTTTTTCTTATTTAAATGTTGATTTTCCCGTATAGTTGCTGTTGTCAACAATAAAACATAACCACACTTTCTAACTCGCACGTCAAAATAATGATCTCTCTCATCGTTCTTTCAAGAGTGACGAAGATAGTTGCAAACTGCGCATGCGCTTTATTTTTGAGAAGTCTTTACTACTCAGTGAACCAAGGCAGACATTTGGCACGGTATCTCACTGGTAGTACAGTCTCCTTATTATTACTCCGTGGTTGCGTTGATTTTAGCATGTGTTGCTATAGCAACCGACGCAGACGCAGTCCTTCGCACACTTTTCAAAACCAATTGGAGAAAGGCCTTTCTTAAATAGGTTTTAAAAAGTGTGCGAATGACTGCGTTGCGTTGATTTTAGCATGTGTTGCTTATAGCAACCGACGCAGACGCAGTCCTTCGCACACTTTTCAAAACCAATTGGAGAAAGGCCTTTCTTAAATAGGTTTTAAAAAGTGTGCGAATGACTGCGTTGCGTTGATTTTAGCATGTGTTGCTATAGCAACCGACGCAGACGCAGTCCTTCGCACACTTTTTAAAACCTATTGGAGAAAGGCCTTTCTTAAATAGGTTTTAAAAAGTGTGCGAATGACTGCGTTGCGTTGATTTTAGCATGTGTTGCTATAGCAACCGACGCAGACGCAGTCCTTCGCACACTTTTCAAAACCTATTGGAGAAAGGCCTTAATAGGTTTTAAAAAGTGTGCGAATGACTGCGTATGCGTCGGTTGCTATAGCAATACATGCTAAAATCAACGCAACGCAGTCATTCGCACAATTGTGGTATCCTATTGGAGAAAGGCCTTAAAGGTGGCTATACATTCCATGGTACGCGACGTGAACGTGAACGTGAACGTTCCCCCATTTTGATTAACTTTATGACGTCTCACGTTCACGTTCGCGTTCACCTCAATGTATAGTTACCTTAAGAATCGGCCCCAAGTGTTAGCTGTTTGGACTTTAATGCGCGCACATCGTATTGACAAGTGTCGCATTATAACATATAAAGTTAATAATTATAATTTAATAAACTAATAATTACTTTTAATTACTAATTATTACATAGTTAATTGCTAATTAATTATTTTTAAGAACTGTTTAATTAATTAGTAAATTATAATTATAAATTTTTTATGTGTTATAATCATAGAGATATTGGATGTTTTCGACGTTCACGCTGTCAGTCCTGAGAAAATAGAAAACGTGATTGGTTGAGTTAGGGGTAAGGTGAATTTTAATTGGTTAATATCTAAATTAACCAAGCAACTGATATGTGGACCTCTACTTGTACTTGGATTTTTACTCTATTTTATTTTTAAGCCGAAATTCGAATCGCTGACGGATCTAAAAATTTAGTAAAAATCTCTGATGATTTTAGACTGGTTTTGTTACGATTGTAGCAACAAAACATTAGACTTGAGTCATGTTTAATCAGAAAACTTCAAAAGTAGTCAGGTTTTTTATACAAAATCGACACCCTCTTTTACCTCTTTGTACATATTTATTTAAACATTATACTTGTTTTTCATCGACTTAGAAAAATAAAAATTTTTATGAAAAGAAAAAAGTTAAAGATGCGACAGTTTTACCAACAATTTTACTACGTATAATAAATTTATCATCATATGAATACTACTCACTTGATAAAATTGTCGGTATCTCATATCTCATAATAACTCATACTTGTTTTATTTTTATAAAAATTTCATTTTTTCTTATTCCAAAATCGTCATTTTTTACTTCGAAACTGGTATTCTATTTATTTAAAATGCTAATTCGGATCAAAAAACGTTAATTAAAATATTCAAATTGAATAATAAAAAGAAAGTGAAAACATTTTTTCAAAACATTCAAAATTTAACCCTTTTTTGAAAATTAACAATTTTTGTGGTTTTTCTTCAAAAAGGACCCTTTTTGTTTTCTTTTTTTGTACCAAAAGAAAGATTAAGATTTTTACTTCTGAATTTACTACTGTAAAGCATTACAAAATCCACATCCAATAAGCCCTTTGTGAAGTATTTTTAATAAATTGACGTTTTATAAATGATAAATAAATATTTATAAAAAATTAATTAACAAATGAATATCATTTATAAAAATACAGAAAATGTGTTTTTTTGTACTAAAAATATAAATACTATTTGAAATTTATTAAAAAGAAAATTTAATACGGTAATGTGAACTTGAGTGGACCGCCTAAGCTTTTTTCAAAAAAATTCCTTGTAAAATTAAATTAATCGGAGGTTTCTATTCTAAGCTTTAGTTTAGATTCCTATATAAGTGTTAACACCATAATAGCTTTGATTTTTTTATTGGGAAAAAAAAATTTTCAAAAAATGCTAATTTTTAAGGAATGAAAAAAGTAACTTTGAAGAGACCACTCCTGAAAAATTGCAAAATTAGACAGAAAATTCATAAAATCTCAAACAATTGCAAAAGTTATTCTACATTCTTTAATCGGGGTGTCTAGGGGAGAGTGGGGCAAAATGGGGTACCTTTTTGAAATTGTCTGTTTACAGAAAACCAAATGTATAAATGCCTCGAAGCAAAAATATTGATTCTTCTGCAGGAAACCTTTAAATATAAAATTTTGTATTTTTGACAATTTTTAAAAAAATATTTTTTTAAAATTTTTTCCTTAAATTTGGTACAAAAACAAACAACTTTTCCTTTAGACACTTTTCAGTACAACAAAAAACAAAATAGTTATGAATTTTTTTGATATTTTCAAAATTTTCAAAATTTTGTATTTTTGACAATTTTCAAAAAAATATATTTTTCTATTTTTTTCGTTGAATTTTGAACAAAATCAAGCAACTTTTCCTTAAGTTACTTTTTGTACAACATAAAACAAAAAAGTTATGAATTTTTTTTGCAAAAAAGTGCAAAAAATTGAGGTTTATAGTGAGTGAAGCATTAGCCAAAACATTAAAAAAACATTAAAAACATGTCAAAACTTTAATTTTTTTTTAGATGACAAATTTAGGTAAATATACAAAATTAGGAACAAAAAAGAACTCAAAATATGCCAAAATTTTGCTTTTTTTTCATTTTTTCGTAAAATTTGCTTTTTACATTCTCATCAAAAATGAGAAAGTCTTGGATTTGTGCGATTTTGAGCATTGTCTAATTTTGATAAATCTTTACGTTTCATGACCCCCTGATTCCAAAAAAATGGTTTTTAGAAAAGTGTCTGTCCGTCTGTCTGTCTGTCTGTCTGTCGTCTGTCTGTAGAAAAATTTGTCTCCACGATAACTCGAATAAATTTTTATGAATCGATTTGCAATTTAGGGAACTTTTTTAGTCCATAAAAATGAAGCCTGAGTTTGTTGGACAGCTCATTTCGTCAAAAAATAAAAAAAATACAAAATTTTGGAATTTTCAAAATTTTGTATTTTTGACAATTTTCAAAAAAATATTTTTTTTAAAATTTTTTCCTTAAATTTGGTACAAAAACAAACAACTTTTCCTTTAGACACTTTTCAGTACAATAAAAAACAAAATAGTTATGAATTTTTTTGATATTTTTAAAATTTTCAAAATTTTGTATTTTTGACAATTTTCAAAAAAATATATTTTTCTATTTTTTTCGTTGAATTTTGAACAAAATCAAGCAACTTTTCCTTAATATACTTTTTGTACAACAAAAAACAAAAAAGTTACGAATTTTTTTTCCAAAAAAGTGCCAAAAATTGAGGTTTATAGTGAGTGAAGCATTAGCCAAAACATTAAAAAAACGTTAAAAACATGTCAAAACTTTAATTTTTTTTAGATGACAAATTTAGGTAAATATACAAAATTAGGAACAAAAAAGAACTCAAAATATGCCAAAATTTTGCTTTTTTTAGTTTTTTCGTAAAATTTGCTTTTTACATTCTCATCAAAAATGAGAAAGTCTTGGATTTGTGCGATTTTGAGCATTGTCTAATTTTGGTAAATCTTTACGTTTCATGACCTTCTGATTCCAAAAAAATGGTTTTTAGAAAAGTGTCTGTCCGTCTGTCTGTCTGTCTGTCGTCTGTCTGTAAAAAAATTTGTCTCCACGATAACTCGAATAAATTTTTATGAATCGATTTACAATTTAAGGAACTTTTTTAGTCCATAAAAATGAAGCCTGAGTTCGTTGGACAGCTTATTTCGTCAAAAAATAACAAAAATACAAAATTTTGAAATTTTCAAAATTTTGTATTTTTGACAATTTTTTCCTTAAATTTGGTACAAAAACAAACAACTTTTCCTTTAGACACTTTTCAGTACAACAAAAAACAAAATAGTTATGAATTTTTTTGATATTTTCAAAATTTTCAAAATTTTGTATTTTTGACAATTTTCAAAAAAATATATTTTTCTATTTTTTTCGTTAAATTTTGAACAAAATCAAGCAACTTTTCTTTAAGATACTTTTTGTACAACAAAAAACAAAAAAGTTATGAATTTTATTTCCAAAAAAGTGCCAAAAATTGAGGTTTATAGTGAGTGAAGCATTAGCCAAAACATTAAAAAAAAACATTAAAAACATGTCAAAACTATAATTTTTTTTTTAGATGACAAATTTAGGTAAATATACAAAATTAGGAACGAAAAAGAACTCAAAATATACCAACATTTTGCTTTTTTTTAATTCTTTCGTAAAATTTGCTTTTTACATTCTCATCAAAAATGAGAAAGTCTTGGATTTGTGCGATTTTGAGCATTGTCTAGTTTTAGTAAATCTTTACGTTTCATGACCCCCTGATTCCAAAAAAATGGTTTTTAGAAAAGTGTCTGTCCGTCTGTCTGTCTTTCTGTCGTCTGTCTGTAGAAAAATTTGTCTCCACGATAACTCGAATAAATTTTTATGAATCGATTTGCAATTTGAGGAACTCTTTTAGTCCATAAAAATGAAGCCTCAGTTCGTTGGACAGCTCATTTCGTCAAAAAATAACAAAAATACAAAATATTGAAATTTTCAAAATTTTGTATTTTTGACAATTTTCAAAAAAATATTTTGTTTAAATTTTTTCCTTAAATTTGGTACAAAAACAAACAACTTTTTCTTTAGACACTTTTCAGTACAACAAAAAACAAAAAAGTTATGAATTTTTTTTGCAAAAAAGTGCAAAAAATTGAGGTTTATAGTGAGTGAAGCATTAGCCAAAACATTAAAAAAACATTAAAAACATGTCAAAACTTTAATTTTTTTTTAGATGACAAATTTAGGTAAATATACAAAATTAGGAACAAAAAAGAACTCAAAATATGCCAAAATTTTGCTTTTTTTTAATTTTTTCGTAAAATTTGCTTTTTACATTCTCATCAAAAATGAGAAAGTCTTGGATTTGTGCGATTTTGAGCATTGTCTAGTTTTAGTAAATCTTTACGTTTCATGACCCCCTGATTCCAAAAAAATGGTTTTTAGAAAAGTGTCTGTCCGTCTGTCTGTCTGTCTGTCGTCTGTCTGTAGAAAAATTTGTCTCCACGATAACTCGAATAAATTTTTATGAATCGATTTGCAATTTGAGGAACTCTTTTAGTCCATAAAAATGAAGCCTCAGTTCGTTGGACAGCTCATTTCGTCAAAAAATAACAAAAATACAAAATATTGAAATTTTCAAAATTTTGTATTTTTGACAATTTTCAAAAAAATATTTTGTTTAAATTTTTTCCTTAAATTTGGTACAAAAACAAACAACTTTTTTTTTAGACACTTTTCAGTACAACAAAAAACAAAATAGTTATGAATTTTTTTGATATTTTCAAAATTTTCAAAATTTTGTATTTTTGACAATTTTCAAAAAAATATATTTTTCTATTTTTTTCGTTGAATTTTGAACAAAATCAAGCAACTTTTCCCTAAGTTACTTTTTGTACAACATAAAACAAAAAAGTTATGAATTTTTTTTGCAAAAAAGTGCAAAAAATTGAGGTTTATAGTGAGTGAAGCATTAGCCAAAACATTAAAAAAACATTAAAAACATGTCAAAACTATAATTTTTTTTTTAGATGACAAATTTAGGTAAATATACAAAATTAGGAACAAAAAAGAACTCAAAATATGCCAAAATTTTGCTTTTTTTTAATTTTTTCGTAAAATTTGCTTTTTACATTCTCATCAAAAATGAGAAAGTCTTGGATTTGTGCGATTTTGAGCATTGTCTAATTTTGATAAGTCTTTACGTTTCATGACCCCCTGATTCCAAAAAAATGGTTTTTAGAAAAGTGTCTGTCCGTCTGTCTGTCTGTCGTCTGTCTGTAGAAAAATTTGTCTCCACGATAACTCGAATAAATTTTTATGAATCGATTTGCAATTTAGGGAACTTTTTTAGTCCATAAAAATGAAGCCTGAGTTCGTTGGACAGCTCATTTCGTCTAAAAATAAAAAAAATACAAAATTTTGGAATTTTCAAAATTTTGTATTTTTGACAATTTTCAAAAAAATATTTTTTTAAAATTTTTTCCTTAAATTTGGTACAAAAACAAACAACTTTTTCTTTAGACACTTTTCAGTACAACAAAAAACAAAATAGTTATGAATTTTTTTGATATTTTCAAAATTTTCAAAATTTTGTATTTTTGACAATTTTCAAAAAAATATATTTTTCTATTTTTTTCGTTGAATTTTGAACAAAATCAAGCAACTTTTCCTTAAGTTACTTTTTGTACAACATAAAACAAAAAAGTTATGAATTTTTTTTGCAAAAAAGTGCAAAAAATTGAGGTTTATAGTGAGTGAAGCATTAGCCAAAACATTAAAAAAACATTAAAAACATGTCAAAACTTTAATTTTTTTTTAGATGACAAATTTAGGTAAATATACAAAATTAGGAACAAAAAAGAACTCAAAATATGCCAAAATTTTGCTTTTTTTTAATTTTTTCGTAAAATTTGCTTTTTACATTCTCATCAAAAATGAGAAAGTCTTGGATTTGTGCGATTTTGAGCATTGTCTAATTTTGATAAATCTTTACGTTTCATGACCCCCTGATTCCAAAAAAATGGTTTTTAGAAAAGTGTCTGTCCGTCTGTCTGTCTGTCTGTCGTCTGTCTGTAGAAAAATTTGTCTCCACGATAACTCGAATAAATTTTTATGAATCGATTTGCAATTTGAGGAACTCTTTTAGTCCATAAAAATGAAGCCTCAGTTCGTTGGACAGCTCATTTCGTCAAAAAATAACAAAAATACAAAATATTGAAATTTTCAAAATTTTGTATTTTTGACAATTTTCAAAAAAATATTTTGTTTAAATTTTTTCCTTAAATTTGGTACAAAAACAAACAACTTTTTCTTTAGACACTTTTCAGTACAACAAAAAACAAAAAAGTTATGAATTTTTTTTGCAAAAAAGTGCAAAAAATTGAGGTTTATAGTGAGTGAAGCATTAGCCAAAACATTAAAAAAACATTAAAAACATGTCAAAACTTTAATTTTTTTTTAGATGACAAATTTAGGTAAATATACAAAATTAGGAACAAAAAAGAACTCAAAATATGCCAAAATTTTGCTTTTTTTTAATTTTTTCGTAAAATTTGCTTTTTACATTCTCATCAAAAATGAGAAAGTCTTGGATTTGTGCGATTTTGAGCATTGTCTAGTTTTAGTAAATCTTTACGTTTCATGACCCCCTGATTCCAAAAAAATGGTTTTTAGAAAAGTGTCTGTCCGTCTGTCTGTCTGTCTGTCGTCTGTCTGTAGAAAAATTTGTCTCCACGATAACTCGAATAAATTTTTATGAATCGATTTGCAATTTGAGGAACTCTTTTAGTCCATAAAAATGAAGCCTCAGTTCGTTGGACAGCTCATTTCGTCAAAAAATAACAAAAATACAAAATATTGAAATTTTCAAAATTTTGTATTTTTGACAATTTTCAAAAAAATATTTTGTTTAAATTTTTTCCTTAAATTTGGTACAAAAACAAACAACTTTTTTTTTAGACACTTTTCAGTACAACAAAAAACAAAATAGTTATGAATTTTTTTGATATTTTCAAAATTTTCAAAATTTTGTATTTTTGACAATTTTCAAAAAAATATATTTTTCTATTTTTTTCGTTGAATTTTGAACAAAATCAAGCAACTTTTCCCTAAGTTACTTTTTGTACAACATAAAACAAAAAAGTTATGAATTTTTTTTGCAAAAAAGTGCAAAAAATTGAGGTTTATAGTGAGTGAAGCATTAGCCAAAACATTAAAAAAACATTAAAAACATGTCAAAACTATAATTTTTTTTTTAGATGACAAATTTAGGTAAATATACAAAATTAGGAACAAAAAAGAACTCAAAATATGCCAAAATTTTGCTTTTTTTTAATTTTTTCGTAAAATTTGCTTTTTACATTCTCATCAAAAATGAGAAAGTCTTGGATTTGTGCGATTTTGAGCATTGTCTAATTTTGATAAGTCTTTACGTTTCATGACCCCCTGATTCCAAAAAAATGGTTTTTAGAAAAGTGTCTGTCCGTCTGTCTGTCTGTCGTCTGTCTGTAGAAAAATTTGTCTCCACGATAACTCGAATAAATTTTTATGAATCGATTTGCAATTTAGGGAACTTTTTTAGTCCATAAAAATGAAGCCTGAGTTCGTTGGACAGCTCATTTCGTCTAAAAATAAAAAAAATACAAAATTTTGGAATTTTCAAAATTTTGTATTTTTGACAATTTTCAAAAAAATATTTTTTTAAAATTTTTTCCTTAAATTTGGTACAAAAACAAACAACTTTTTCTTTAGACACTTTTCAGTACAACAAAAAACAAAATAGTTATGAATTTTTTTGATATTTTCAAAATTTTCAAAATTTTGTATTTTTGACAATTTTCAAAAAAATATATTTTTCTATTTTTTTCGTTGAATTTTGAACAAAATCAAGCAACTTTTCCTTAAGTTACTTTTTGTACAACATAAAACAAAAAAGTTATGAATTTTTTTTGCAAAAAAGTGCAAAAAATTGAGGTTTATAGTGAGTGAAGCATTAGCCAAAACATTAAAAAAACATTAAAAACATGTCAAAACTTTAATTTTTTTTTAGATGACAAATTTAGGTAAATATACAAAATTAGGAACAAAAAAGAACTCAAAATATGCCAAAATTTTGCTTTTTTTTAATTTTTTCGTAAAATTTGCTTTTTACATTCTCATCAAAAATGAGAAAGTCTTGGATTTGTGCGATTTTGAGCATTGTCTAATTTTGATAAATCTTTACGTTTCATGACCCCCTGATTCCAAAAAAATGGTTTTTAGAAAAGTGTCTGTCCGTCTGCCTGTCTGTCTGTCTGTTGTCTGTCTGTAGAAAAATTTGTCTCCACGATAACTCGAATAAATTTTTATGAATCGATTTGCAATTTAGGGAACTTTTTTAGTCCATAAGAATAAAGCCTGAGTTTGTTGGACAGCTCATTTCGTCAAAAAATAAAAAAAATACAAAATTTTGGAATTTTCAAAATTTTGTATTTTTGACAATTTTCAAAAAAATATTTTTTTAAAATTTTTTCCTTAAATTTGGTACAAAAACAAACAACTTTTCCTTTAGACACTTTTCAGTACAATAAAAAACAAAATAGTTATGAATTTTTTTGATATTTTTAAAATTTTCAAAATTTTGTATTTTTGACAATTTTCAAAAAAATATATTTTTCTATTTTTTTCGTTGAATTTTGAACAAAATCAAGCAAATTTTCCTTAATATACTTTTTGTACAACAAAAAACAAAAAAGTTACGAATTTTTTTTCCAAAAAAGTGCCAAAAATTGAGGTTTATAGTGAGTGAAGCATTAGCCAAAACATTAAAAAAACATTAAAAACATGTCAAAACTTTAATTTTTTTTAGATGACAAATTTAGGTAATTATACAAAATTAGGAACAAAAAAGAACTCAAAATATGCCAAAATTTTGCTTTTTTTAGTTTTTTCGTAAAATTTGCTTTTTACATTCTCATCAAAAATGAGAAAGTCTTGAATTTGTGCGATTTTGAGCATTGTCTAATTTTGGTAAATCTTTACGTTTCAGGACCCCCTGATTCCAAAAAAATGGTTTTTAGAAAAGTGTCTGTCCGTCTGTCTGTCTGTCTGTCGTCTGTCTGTAGAAAAATTTGTCTCCACGATAACTCGAATAAATTTTTATGAATCGATTTGCAATTTGGGGAACTTTTTTAGTCCATAAAAATAAAGCCTAAGTTCGTTGGACAGCTCATTTCGTCAAAAAATAACAAAAATACAAAATTTTGAAATTTTCAAAATTTTGTATTTTTGACAATTTTCAAAAAAATATATTTTTAAATTTTTTCCTTAAATTTGGTACAAAAACAAACAACTTTTCCTTTAGACACTTTTCAGTACAACAAAAAACAAAATAGTTATGAATTATTTTGATATTTTCAAAATTTTCAAAATTTTGTATTTTTGACAATTTTCAAAAAAATATATTTTTCTATTTTTTTCGTTAAATTTTGAACAAAATCAAGCAACTTTTCTTTAAGATACTTTTTGTACAACAAAAAACAAAAAAGTTATGAATTTTATTTCCAAAAAAGTGCCAAAAATTGAGGTTTATAGTGAGTGAAGCATTAGCCAAAACATTAAAAAAACATTAAAAACATGTCAAAACTATAATTTTTTTTTTAGATGACAAATTTAGGTAAATATACAAAATTAGGAACGAAAAAGAACTCAAAATATACCAACATTTTGCTTTTTTTTAATTCTTTCGTAAAATTTGCTTTTTACATTCTCATCAAAAATGAGAAAGTCTTGGATTTGTGCGATTTTGAGCATTGTCTAATTTTGGTAAATCTTTACGTTTCATGACCCCCTGATTCCAAAAAAATGGTTTTTAAAAAAGTGTCTGTCCGTCTGTCTGTCTGTCTGTCGTCTGTCTGTAGAAAAATTTGTCTCCACGATAACTCGAATAAATTTTTATAAATCGATTTGCAATTTAGGGAACTTTTTTAGTCCATAAAAATGAAGCCTGAGTTCGTTGGACAGCTCATTTCGTCAAAAAATAACAAAAATACAAAATTTTGAAATTTTCAAAATTTTGTATTTTTGACAATTTTCAAAAAAATATTTTTTAAAATTTTTTCCTTAAATTTGGTACAAAAACAAACAACTTTTCCTTTAGACACTTTTCAGTACAACAAAAAACAAAATAGTTATGAATTTTTTTGATATTTTCAAAATTTTCAAAATTCTGTATTTTTGACAATTTAAAAATAAATATATTCTTTTATTTTTTTCGTTAAATTTTGAACAAAATCAAGCAACTTTTCCTTAAGATATTTTTTGTACAACAAAAAACAAAAAAGTTATGAATTTTATTTCCAAAAAAGTGCCAAAAATTGAGGTTTATAGTGAGTGAAGCATTAGCCAAAACATTAAAAAAACATTAAAAACATGTCAAAACTATAATTTTTTTTTTAGATGACAAATTTAGGTAAATATACAAAATTAGGAACGAAAAAGAACTCAAAATATACCAACATTTTGCTTTTTTTTAATTCTTTCGTAAAATTTGCTTTTTACATTCTCATCAAAAATGAGAAAGTCTTGGATTTGTGCGATTTTGTGCATTGTCTAATTTTGGTAAATCTTTACGTTTCATGACCCCCTGATTCCAAAAAAATGGTTTTTAAAAAAGTGTCTGTCCGTCTGTCTGTCTGTCTGTCTGTAGAAAAATTTGTCTCCACGATAACTCGAATAAATTTTTATGAATCGATTTGCAATTTAGGGAACTTTTTTAGTCCATAAAAATGAAGCCTGAGTTTGTTGGACAGCTCATTTCGTCAAAAAATAAAAAAAATACAAAATTTTGGAATTTTCAAAATTTTGTATTTTTGACAATTTTCAAAAAAATATTTTTTTTAAAATTTTTTCCTTAAATTTGGTACAAAAACAAACAACTTTTCCTTTAGACACTTTTCAGTACAATAAAAAACAAAATAGTTATGAATTTTTTTGATATTTTTAAAATTTTCAAAATTTTGTATTTTTGACAATTTTCAAAAAAATATATTTTTCTATTTTTTTCGTTGAATTTTGAACAAAATCAAGCAACTTTTCCTTAATATACTTTTTGTACAACAAAAAACAAAAAAGTTACGAATTTTTTTTCCAAAAAAGTGCCAAAAATTGAGGTTTATAGTGAGTGAAGCATTAGCCAAAACATTAAAAAAACGTTAAAAACATGTCAAAACTTTAATTTTTTTTAGATGACAAATTTAGGTAAATATACAAAATTAGGAACAAAAAAGAACTCAAAATATGCCAAAATTTTGCTTTTTTTAGTTTTTTCGTAAAATTTGCTTTTTACATTCTCATCAAAAATGAGAAAGTCTTGGATTTGTGCGATTTTGAGCATTGTCTAATTTTGGTAAATCTTTACGTTTCATGACCTTCTGATTCCAAAAAAATGGTTTTTAGAAAAGTGTCTGTCCGTCTGTCTGTCTGTCGTCTGTCTGTAAAAAAATTTGTCTCCACGATAACTCGAATAAATTTTTATGAATCGATTTACAATTTAAGGAACTTTTTTAGTCCATAAAAATGAAGCCTGAGTTCGTTGGACAGCTTATTTCGTCAAAAAATAACAAAAATACAAAATTTTGAAATTTTCAAAATTTTGTATTTTTGACAATTTTTTCCTTAAATTTGGTACAAAAACAAACAACTTTTCCTTTAGACACTTTTCAGTACAACAAAAAACAAAATAGTTATGAATTTTTTTGATATTTTCAAAATTTTCAAAATTTTGTATTTTTGACAATTTTCAAAAAAATATATTTTTCTATTTTTTTCGTTAAATTTTGAACAAAATCAAGCAACTTTTCTTTAAGATACTTTTTGTACAACAAAAAACAAAAAAGTTATGAATTTTATTTCCAAAAAAGTGCCAAAAATTGAGGTTTATAGTGAGTGAAGCATTAGCCAAAACATTAAAAAAAAACATTAAAAACATGTCAAAACTATAATTTTTTTTTTAGATGACAAATTTAGGTAAATATACAAAATTAGGAACGAAAAAGAACTCAAAATATACCAACATTTTGCTTTTTTTTAATTCTTTCGTAAAATTTGCTTTTTACATTCTCATCAAAAATGAGAAAGTCTTGGATTTGTGCGATTTTGAGCATTGTCTAGTTTTAGTAAATCTTTACGTTTCATGACCCCCTGATTCCAAAAAAATGGTTTTTAGAAAAGTGTCTGTCCGTCTGTCTGTCTTTCTGTCGTCTGTCTGTAGAAAAATTTGTCTCCACGATAACTCGAATAAATTTTTATGAATCGATTTGCAATTTGAGGAACTCTTTTAGTCCATAAAAATGAAGCCTCAGTTCGTTGGACAGCTCATTTCGTCAAAAAATAACAAAAATACAAAATATTGAAATTTTCAAAATTTTGTATTTTTGACAATTTTCAAAAAAATATTTTGTTTAAATTTTTTCCTTAAATTTGGTACAAAAACAAACAACTTTTTCTTTAGACACTTTTCAGTACAACAAAAAACAAAAAAGTTATGAATTTTTTTTGCAAAAAAGTGCAAAAAATTGAGGTTTATAGTGAGTGAAGCATTAGCCAAAACATTAAAAAAACATTAAAAACATGTCAAAACTTTAATTTTTTTTTAGATGACAAATTTAGGTAAATATACAAAATTAGGAACAAAAAAGAACTCAAAATATGCCAAAATTTTGCTTTTTTTTAATTTTTTCGTAAAATTTGCTTTTTACATTCTCATCAAAAATGAGAAAGTCTTGGATTTGTGCGATTTTGAGCATTGTCTAGTTTTAGTAAATCTTTACGTTTCATGACCCCCTGATTCCAAAAAAATGGTTTTTAGAAAAGTGTCTGTCCGTCTGTCTGTCTGTCTGTCGTCTGTCTGTAGAAAAATTTGTCTCCACGATAACTCGAATAAATTTTTATGAATCGATTTGCAATTTGAGGAACTCTTTTAGTCCATAAAAATGAAGCCTCAGTTCGTTGGACAGCTCATTTCGTCAAAAAATAACAAAAATACAAAATATTGAAATTTTCAAAATTTTGTATTTTTGACAATTTTCAAAAAAATATTTTGTTTAAATTTTTTCCTTAAATTTGGTACAAAAACAAACAACTTTTTTTTTAGACACTTTTCAGTACAACAAAAAACAAAATAGTTATGAATTTTTTTGATATTTTCAAAATTTTCAAAATTTTGTATTTTTGACAATTTTCAAAAAAATATATTTTTCTATTTTTTTCGTTGAATTTTGAACAAAATCAAGCAACTTTTCCCTAAGTTACTTTTTGTACAACATAAAACAAAAAAGTTATGAATTTTTTTTGCAAAAAAGTGCAAAAAATTGAGGTTTATAGTGAGTGAAGCATTAGCCAAAACATTAAAAAAACATTAAAAACATGTCAAAACTATAATTTTTTTTTTAGATGACAAATTTAGGTAAATATACAAAATTAGGAACAAAAAAGAACTCAAAATATGCCAAAATTTTGCTTTTTTTTAATTTTTTCGTAAAATTTGCTTTTTACATTCTCATCAAAAATGAGAAAGTCTTGGATTTGTGCGATTTTGAGCATTGTCTAATTTTGATAAGTCTTTACGTTTCATGACCCCCTGATTCCAAAAAAATGGTTTTTAGAAAAGTGTCTGTCCGTCTGTCTGTCTGTCTGTCTGTCGTCTGTCTGTAGAAAAATTTGTCTCCACGATAACTCGAATAAATTTTTATGAATCGATTTGCAATTTAGGGAACTTTTTTAGTCCATAAAAATGAAGCCTGAGTTCGTTGGACAGCTCATTTCGTCTAAAAATAAAAAAAATACAAAATTTTGGAATTTTCAAAATTTTGTATTTTATTTATTTATTTATTTATTATCTTACACGGGAATTTCCCTTTCGTACAAAAGTACTTATAATAATAATGTTCTATAGTTCATACAAGATTGAAAATTCTATTTCTTAATTGATTAATGAAAGTAGTTAAAAGTACACCGTAGAAGTCAATAGTATTATGAAAGTCATTAGCCTCTCTGGACAATCTAGGAACCACCGAATTTAACATAAAATTAGTTCTGTGTATTGACTGCTTGAGTAGAGTCGGATTTCTGGGAGATTTAAAAGGAACAGTGAAATTTAATAATGATAATAAAGGTGGGCAGTTTATAATACCATTAATTATTTTGAACAAAAAAAGTAAGTCAGAAAATAGAAATCTATTACTTAAGAGTGGGATACCCAAAATCCGTCTCAACTCAGAATAGTCATGACTATATTTGTCAAACGATATTCCCGCTCGCCACGCAACAAAACGCATGAATTTATTTTGAATTCTCTCCAGTTCAATTAGTAGATAGTCTTGATAAGGTGACCAAATAAGTGAGGCGAACTCAATAATTGGTCTAACTAACGAAAAATACAAAACCTTCATTGCCAATACATTCCTGAAATGAGTCATGCTCCTGGTGACAAAGCCCAAAGTTCTGGTTGCTTTATTAATTGTTAATAAAATATGAGATTTAAACTCCAGAGATGCGTCAAATAAAACTCCCAGGTCCCGAATCGTGGAAACTTTAGTAATAATTTGGTTACCAATAGTGTAGTCATAGTTAAGTGTGCTAGAACTTCTTTTAAATGAAATAATAAAACATTTTTTGTTGTTAAAGAAAAGCTTATTTTTAAAAGACCATTCAACAAGACAATTTTTGACAATTTTCAAAAAAATATTTTTTTAAAATTTTTTCCTTAAATTTGGTACAAAAACAAACAACTTTTTCTTTAGACACTTTTCAGTACAACAAAAAACAAAATAGTTATGAATTTTTTTGATATTTTCAAAATTTTCAAAATTTTGTATTTTTGACAATTTTCAAAAAAATATATTTTTCTATTTTTTTCGTTGAATTTTGAACAAAATCAAGCAACTTTTCCTTAAGTTACTTTTTGTACAACATAAAACAAAAAAGTTATGAATTTTTTTTGCAAAAAAGTGCAAAAAATTGAGGTTTATAGTGAGTGAAGCATTAGCCAAAACATTAAAAAAACATTAAAAACATGTCAAAACTTTAATTTTTTTTTAGATGACAAATTTAGGTAAATATACAAAATTAGGAACAAAAAAGAACTCAAAATATGCCAAAATTTTGCTTTTTTTTAATTTTTTCGTAAAATTTGCTTTTTACATTCTCATCAAAAATGAGAAAGTCTTGGATTTGTGCGATTTTGAGCATTGTCTAATTTTGATAAATCTTTACGTTTCATGACCCCCTGATTCCAAAAAAATGGTTTTTAGAAAAGTGTCTGTCCGTCTGCCTGTCTGTCTGTCTGTTGTCTGTCTGTAGAAAAATTTGTCTCCACGATAACTCGAATAAATTTTTATGAATCGATTTGCAATTTAGGGAACTTTTTTAGTCCATAAGAATAAAGCCTGAGTTTGTTGGACAGCTCATTTCGTCAAAAAATAAAAAAAATACAAAATTTTGGAATTTTCAAAATTTTGTATTTTTGACAATTTTCAAAAAAATATTTTTTTAAAATTTTTTCCTTAAATTTGGTACAAAAACAAACAACTTTTCCTTTAGACACTTTTCAGTACAATAAAAAACAAAATAGTTATGAATTTTTTTGATATTTTTAAAATTTTCAAAATTTTGTATTTTTGACAATTTTCAAAAAAATATATTTTTCTATTTTTTTCGTTGAATTTTGAACAAAATCAAGCAAATTTTCCTTAATATACTTTTTGTACAACAAAAAACAAAAAAGTTACGAATTTTTTTTCCAAAAAAGTGCCAAAAATTGAGGTTTATAGTGAGTGAAGCATTAGCCAAAACATTAAAAAAACATTAAAAACATGTCAAAACTTTAATTTTTTTTAGATGACAAATTTAGGTAATTATACAAAATTAGGAACAAAAAAGAACTCAAAATATGCCAAAATTTTGCTTTTTTTAGTTTTTTCGTAAAATTTGCTTTTTACATTCTCATCAAAAATGAGAAAGTCTTGAATTTGTGCGATTTTGAGCATTGTCTAATTTTGGTAAATCTTTACGTTTCATGACCCCCTGATTCTAAAAAAATGGTTTTTAGAAAAGTGTCTGTCCGTCTGTCTGTCTGTCTGTCTGTCGTCTGTCTGTAGAAAAATTTGTCTCCACGATAACTCGAATAAATTTTTATGAATTGATTTGCAATTTGGGGAACTTTTTTAGTCCATAAAAATGAAGCCTGAGTTCGTTGGACAGCTCATTTCGTCAAAAATTAACAAAAATACAAAATTTTGAAATTTTGTATTTTTGACAATTTTCAAAAAAATATTTTTTTAAAATTTTTTCCTTAAATTTGGTACAAAAACAAACAACTTTTCCTTTAGACACTTTTCAGTACAACAAAAAACAAAATAGTTATGAATTTTTTTGATATTTTCAAAATTTTCAAAATTCTGTATTTTTGACAATTTTCAAAAAAATATATTTTTCTATTTTTTTCGTTAAATTTTGAACAAAATCAAGCAACTTTTTCTTAAGATACTTTTTGTACAACAAAAAACAAAAAAGTTATGAATTTTTTTTCCAAAAAAGTGCCAAAAATTGAGGTTTATAGTGAGTAAAGCATTAGCCAAAACATTAAAAAAACATTAAAAACATGTCAAAACTATAATTTTTTTTTTAGATGACAAATTTAGGTAAATATACAAAATTAGGAACGAAAAAGAACTCAAAATATACCAACATTTTGCTTTTTTTTTAATTCTTTCGTAAAATTTGCTTTTTACATTCTCATCAAAAATGAGAAATTCTTGGATTTGTGCGATTTTGTGCATTGTCTAATTTTGGTAAATCTTTACGTTTCAGGACCCCCTGATTCCAAAAAAATGGTTTTTAGAAAAGTGTCTGTCCGTCTGTCTGTCTGTCTGTCGTCTGTCTGTAGAAAAATTTGTCTCCACGATAACTCGAATAAATTTTTATGAATCGATTTGCAATTTGGGGAACTTTTTTAGTCCATAAAAATAAAGCCTAAGTTCGTTGGACAGCTCATTTCGTCAAAAAATAACAAAAATACAAAATTTTGAAATTTTCAAAATTTTGTATTTTTGACAATTTTCAAAAAAATATATTTTTAAATTTTTTCCTTAAATTTGGTACAAAAACAAACAACTTTTCCTTTAGACACTTTTCAGTACAACAAAAAACAAAATAGTTATGAATTATTTTGATATTTTCAAAATTTTCAAAATTTTGTATTTTTGACAATTTTCAAAAAAATATATTTTTCTATTTTTTTCGTTAAATTTTGAACAAAATCAAGCAACTTTTCTTTAAGATACTTTTTGTACAACAAAAAACAAAAAAGTTATGAATTTTATTTCCAAAAAAGTGCCAAAAATTGAGGTTTATAGTGAGTGAAGCATTAGCCAAAACATTAAAAAAACATTAAAAACATGTCAAAACTATAATTTTTTTTTTAGATGACAAATTTAGGTAAATATACAAAATTAGGAACGAAAAAGAACTCAAAATATACCAACATTTTGCTTTTTTTTAATTCTTTCGTAAAATTTGCTTTTTACATTCTCATCAAAAATGAGAAAGTCTTGGATTTGTGCGATTTTGAGCATTGTCTAATTTTGGTAAATCTTTACGTTTCATGACCCCCTGATTCCAAAAAAATGGTTTTTAAAAAAGTGTCTGTCCGTCTGTCTGTCTGTCTGTCGTCTGTCTGTAGAAAAATTTGTCTCCACGATAACTCGAATAAATTTTTATAAATCGATTTGCAATTTAGGGAACTTTTTTAGTCCATAAAAATGAAGCCTGAGTTCGTTGGACAGCTCATTTCGTCAAAAAATAACAAAAATACAAAATTTTGAAATTTTCAAAATTTTGTATTTTTGACAATTTTCAAAAAAATATTTTTTAAAATTTTTTCCTTAAATTTGGTACAAAAACAAACAACTTTTCCTTTAGACACTTTTCAGTACAACAAAAAACAAAATAGTTATGAATTTTTTTGATATTTTCAAAATTTTCAAAATTCTGTATTTTTGACAATTTAAAAATAAATATATTCTTTTATTTTTTTCGTTAAATTTTGAACAAAATCAAGCAACTTTTCCTTAAGATATTTTTTGTACAACAAAAAACAAAAAAGTTATGAATTTTATTTCCAAAAAAGTGCCAAAAATTGAGGTTTATAGTGAGTGAAGCATTAGCCAAAACATTAAAAAAACATTAAAAACATGTCAAAACTATAATTTTTTTTTTAGATGACAAATTTAGGTAAATATACAAAATTAGGAACGAAAAAGAACTCAAAATATACCAACATTTTGCTTTTTTTTAATTCTTTCGTAAAATTTGCTTTTTACATTCTCATCAAAAATGAGAAAGTCTTGGATTTGTGCGATTTTGTGCATTGTCTAATTTTGGTAAATCTTTACGTTTCATGACCCCCTGATTCCAAAAAAATGGTTTTTAAAAAAGTGTCTGTCCGTCTGTCTGTCTGTCTGTCTGTAGAAAAATTTGTCTCCACGATAACTCGAATAAATTTTTATGAATCGATTTGCAATTTAGGGAACTTTTTTAGTCCATAAAAATGAAGCCTGAGTTTGTTGGACAGCTCATTTCGTCAAAAAATAAAAAAAATACAAAATTTTGGAATTTTCAAAATTTTGTATTTTTGACAATTTTCAAAAAAATATTTTTTTTAAAATTTTTTCCTTAAATTTGGTACAAAAACAAACAACTTTTCCTTTAGACACTTTTCAGTACAATAAAAAACAAAATAGTTATGAATTTTTTTGATATTTTTAAAATTTTCAAAATTTTGTATTTTTGACAATTTTCAAAAAAATATATTTTTCTATTTTTTTCGTTGAATTTTGAACAAAATCAAGCAACTTTTCCTTAATATACTTTTTGTACAACAAAAAACAAAAAAGTTACGAATTTTTTTTCCAAAAAAGTGCCAAAAATTGAGGTTTATAGTGAGTGAAGCATTAGCCAAAACATTAAAAAAACGTTAAAAACATGTCAAAACTTTAATTTTTTTTAGATGACAAATTTAGGTAAATATACAAAATTAGGAACAAAAAAGAACTCAAAATATGCCAAAATTTTGCTTTTTTTAGTTTTTTCGTAAAATTTGCTTTTTACATTCTCATCAAAAATGAGAAAGTCTTGGATTTGTGCGATTTTGAGCATTGTCTAATTTTGGTAAATCTTTACGTTTCATGACCTTCTGATTCCAAAAAAATGGTTTTTAGAAAAGTGTCTGTCCGTCTGTCTGTCTGTCGTCTGTCTGTAAAAAAATTTGTCTCCACGATAACTCGAATAAATTTTTATGAATCGATTTACAATTTAAGGAACTTTTTTAGTCCATAAAAATGAAGCCTGAGTTCGTTGGACAGCTTATTTCGTCAAAAAATAACAAAAATACAAAATTTTGAAATTTTCAAAATTTTGTATTTTTGACAATTTTTTCCTTAAATTTGGTACAAAAACAAACAACTTTTCCTTTAGACACTTTTCAGTACAACAAAAAACAAAATAGTTATGAATTTTTTTGATATTTTCAAAATTTTCAAAATTTTGTATTTTTGACAATTTTCAAAAAAATATATTTTTCTATTTTTTTCGTTAAATTTTGAACAAAATCAAGCAACTTTTCTTTAAGATACTTTTTGTACAACAAAAAACAAAAAAGTTATGAATTTTATTTCCAAAAAAGTGCCAAAAATTGAGGTTTATAGTGAGTGAAGCATTAGCCAAAACATTAAAAAAAAACATTAAAAACATGTCAAAACTATAATTTTTTTTTTAGATGACAAATTTAGGTAAATATACAAAATTAGGAACGAAAAAGAACTCAAAATATACCAACATTTTGCTTTTTTTTAATTCTTTCGTAAAATTTGCTTTTTACATTCTCATCAAAAATGAGAAAGTCTTGGATTTGTGCGATTTTGAGCATTGTCTAGTTTTAGTAAATCTTTACGTTTCATGACCCCCTGATTCCAAAAAAATGGTTTTTAGAAAAGTGTCTGTCCGTCTGTCTGTCTTTCTGTCGTCTGTCTGTAGAAAAATTTGTCTCCACGATAACTCGAATAAATTTTTATGAATCGATTTGCAATTTGAGGAACTCTTTTAGTCCATAAAAATGAAGCCTCAGTTTGTTGGACAGCTCATTTCGTCAAAAAATAACAAAAATACAAAATATTGAAATTTTCAAAATTTTGTATTTTTGACAATTTTCAAAAAAATATTTTGTTTAAATTTTTTCCTTAAATTTGGTACAAAAACAAACAACTTTTTCTTTAGACACTTTTCAGTACAACAAAAAACAAAAAAGTTATGAATTTTTTTTGCAAAAAAGTGCAAAAAATTGAGGTTTATAGTGAGTGAAGCATTAGCCAAAACATTAAAAAAACATTAAAAACATGTCAAAACTTTAATTTTTTTTTAGATGACAAATTTAGGTAAATATACAAAATTAGGAACAAAAAAGAACTCAAAATATGCCAAAATTTTGCTTTTTTTTAATTTTTTCGTAAAATTTGCTTTTTACATTCTCATCAAAAATGAGAAAGTCTTGGATTTGTGCGATTTTGAGCATTGTCTAGTTTTAGTAAATCTTTACGTTTCATGACCCCCTGATTCCAAAAAAATGGTTTTTAGAAAAGTGTCTGTCCGTCTGTCTGTCTGTCTGTCGTCTGTCTGTAGAAAAATTTGTCTCCACGATAACTCGAATAAATTTTTATGAATCGATTTGCAATTTGAGGAACTCTTTTAGTCCATAAAAATGAAGCCTCAGTTCGTTGGACAGCTCATTTCGTCAAAAAATAACAAAAATACAAAATATTGAAATTTTCAAAATTTTGTATTTTTGACAATTTTCAAAAAAATATTTTGTTTAAATTTTTTCCTTAAATTTGGTACAAAAACAAACAACTTTTTTTTTAGACACTTTTCAGTACAACAAAAAACAAAATAGTTATGAATTTTTTTGATATTTTCAAAATTTTCAAAATTTTGTATTTTTGACAATTTTCAAAAAAATATATTTTTCTATTTTTTTCGTTGAATTTTGAACAAAATCAAGCAACTTTTCCCTAAGTTACTTTTTGTACAACATAAAACAAAAAAGTTATGAATTTTTTTTGCAAAAAAGTGCAAAAAATTGAGGTTTATAGTGAGTGAAGCATTAGCCAAAACATTAAAAAAACATTAAAAACATGTCAAAACTATAATTTTTTTTTTAGATGACAAATTTAGGTAAATATACAAAATTAGGAACAAAAAAGAACTCAAAATATGCCAAAATTTTGCTTTTTTTTAATTTTTTCGTAAAATTTGCTTTTTACATTCTCATCAAAAATGAGAAAGTCTTGGATTTGTGCGATTTTGAGCATTGTCTAATTTTGATAAGTCTTTACGTTTCATGACCCCCTGATTCCAAAAAAATGGTTTTTAGAAAAGTGTCTGTCCGTCTGTCTGTCTGTCTGTCTGTCGTCTGTCTGTAGAAAAATTTGTCTCCACGATAACTCGAATAAATTTTTATGAATCGATTTGCAATTTAGGGAACTTTTTTAGTCCATAAAAATGAAGCCTGAGTTCGTTGGACAGCTCATTTCGTCTAAAAATAAAAAAAATACAAAATTTTGGAATTTTCAAAATTTTGTATTTTATTTATTTATTTATTTATTATCTTACACGGGAATTTCCCTTTCGTACAAAAGTACTTATAATAATAATGTTCTATAGTTCATACAAGATTGAAAATTCTATTTCTTAATTGATTAATGAAAGTAGTTAAAAGTACACCGTAGAAGTCAATAGTATTATGAAAGTCATTAGCCTCTCTGGACAATCTAGGAACCACCGAATTTAACATAAAATTAGTTCTGTGTATTGACTGCTTGAGTAGAGTCGGATTTCTGGGAGATTTAAAAGGAACAGTGAAATTTAATAATGATAATAAAGGTGGGCAGTTTATAATACCATTAATTATTTTGAACAAAAAAAGTAAGTCAGAAAATAGAAATCTATTACTTAAGAGTGGGATACCCAAAATCCGTCTCAACTCAGAATAGTCATGACTATATTTGTCAAACGATATTCCCGCTCGCCACGCAACAAAACGCATGAATTTATTTTGAATTCTCTCCAGTTCAATTAGTAGATAGTCTTGATAAGGTGACCAAATAAGTGAGGCGAACTCAATAATTGGTCTAACTAACGAAAAATACAAAACCTTCATTGCCAATACATTCCTGAAATGAGTCATGCTCCTGGTGACAAAGCCCAAAGTTCTGGTTGCTTTATTAATTGTTAATAAAATATGAGATTTAAACTCCAGAGATGCGTCAAATAAAACTCCCAGGTCCCGAATCGTGGAAACTTTAGTAATAATTTGGTTACCAATAGTGTAGTCATAGTTAAGTGTGCTAGAACTTCTTTTAAATGAAATAATAAAACATTTTTTGTTGTTAAAGAAAAGCTTATTTTTAAAAGACCATTCAACAAGACAATTTTTGACAATTTTCAAAAAAATATTTTTTTAAAATTTTTTCCTTAAATTTGGTACAAAAACAAACAACTTTTTCTTTAGACACTTTTCAGTACAACAAAAAACAAAATAGTTATGAATTTTTTTGATATTTTCAAAATTTTCAAAATTTTGTATTTTTGACAATTTTCAAAAAAATATATTTTTCTATTTTTTTCGTTGAATTTTGAACAAAATCAAGCAACTTTTCCTTAAGTTACTTTTTGTACAACATAAAACAAAAAAGTTATGAATTTTTTTTGCAAAAAAGTGCAAAAAATTGAGGTTTATAGTGAGTGAAGCATTAGCCAAAACATTAAAAAAACATTAAAAACATGTCAAAACTTTAATTTTTTTTTAGATGACAAATTTAGGTAAATATACAAAATTAGGAACAAAAAAGAACTCAAAATATGCCAAAATTTTGCTTTTTTTTAATTTTTTCGTAAAATTTGCTTTTTACATTCTCATCAAAAATGAGAAAGTCTTGGATTTGTGCGATTTTGAGCATTGTCTAATTTTGATAAATCTTTACGTTTCATGACCCCCTGATTCCAAAAAAATGGTTTTTAGAAAAGTGTCTGTCCGTCTGCCTGTCTGTCTGTCTGTTGTCTGTCTGTAGAAAAATTTGTCTCCACGATAACTCGAATAAATTTTTATGAATCGATTTGCAATTTAGGGAACTTTTTTAGTCCATAAGAATAAAGCCTGAGTTTGTTGGACAGCTCATTTCGTCAAAAAATAAAAAAATACAAAATTTTGGAATTTTCAAAATTTTGTATTTTTGACAATTTTCAAAAAAATATTTTTTTAAAATTTTTTCCTTAAATTTGGTACAAAAACAAACAACTTTTCCTTTAGACACTTTTCAGTACAATAAAAAACAAAATAGTTATGAATTTTTTTGATATTTTTAAAATTTTCAAAATTTTGTATTTTTGACAATTTTCAAAAAATATATTTTTCTATTTTTTTCGTTGAATTTTGAACAAAATCAAGCAAATTTTCCTTAATATACTTTTTGTACAACAAAAAACAAAAAAGTTACGAATTTTTTTTCCAAAAAAGTGCCAAAAATTGAGGTTTATAGTGAGTGAAGCATTAGCCAAAACATTAAAAAAACATTAAAAACATGTCAAAACTTTAATTTTTTTTAGATGACAAATTTAGGTAATTATACAAAATTAGGAACAAAAAAGAACTCAAAATATGCCAAAATTTTGCTTTTTTTTAGTTTTTTTCGTAAAATTTGCTTTTTACATTCTCATCAAAAATGAGAAAGTCTTGAATTTGTGCGATTTTGAGCATTGTCTAATTTTGGTAAATCTTTACGTTTCATGACCCCCTGATTCTAAAAAAATGGTTTTTAGAAAAGTGTCTGTCCGTCTGTCTGTCTGTCTGTCTGTCGTCTGTCTGTAGAAAAATTTGTCTCCACGATAACTCGAATAAATTTTTATGAATTGATTTGCAATTTGGGGAACTTTTTTAGTCCATAAAAATGAAGCCTGAGTTCGTTGGACAGCTCATTTCGTCAAAAATTAACAAAAATACAAAATTTTGAAATTTTGTATTTTTGACAATTTTCAAAAAAATATTTTTTTAAAATTTTTTCCTTAAATTTGGTACAAAAACAAACAACTTTTCCTTTAGACACTTTTCAGTACAACAAAAAACAAAATAGTTATGAATTTTTTTGATATTTTCAAAATTTTCAAAATTCTGTATTTTTGACAATTTTCAAAAAAATATATTTTTCTATTTTTTTCGTTAAATTTTGAACAAAATCAAGCAACTTTTTCTTAAGATACTTTTTGTACAACAAAAAACAAAAAAGTTATGAATTTTTTTTCCAAAAAAGTGCCAAAAATTGAGGTTTATAGTGAGTAAAGCATTAGCCAAAACATTAAAAAAACATTAAAAACATGTCAAAACTATAATTTTTTTTTTAGATGACAAATTTAGGTAAATATACAAAATTAGGAACGAAAAAGAACTCAAAATATACCAACATTTTGCTTTTTTTTTAATTCTTTCGTAAAATTTGCTTTTTACATTCTCATCAAAAATGAGAAATTCTTGGATTTGTGCGATTTTGTGCATTGTCTAATTTTGGTAAATCTTTACGTTTCAGGACCCCCTGATTCCAAAAAAATGGTTTTTAGAAAAGTGTCTGTCCGTCTGTCTGTCTGTCTGTCGTCTGTCTGTAGAAAAATTTGTCTCCACGATAACTCGAATAAATTTTTATGAATCGATTTGCAATTTGGGGAACTTTTTTAGTCCATAAAAATAAAGCCTAAGTTCGTTGGACAGCTCATTTCGTCAAAAAATAACAAAAATACAAAATTTTGAAATTTTCAAAATTTTGTATTTTTGACAATTTTCAAAAAAATATATTTTTAAATTTTTTCCTTAAATTTGGTACAAAAACAAACAACTTTTCCTTTAGACACTTTTCAGTACAACAAAAAACAAAATAGTTATGAATTATTTTGATATTTTCAAAATTTTCAAAATTTTGTATTTTTGACAATTTTCAAAAAAATATATTTTTCTATTTTTTTCGTTAAATTTTGAACAAAATCAAGCAACTTTTCTTTAAGATACTTTTTGTACAACAAAAAACAAAAAAGTTATGAATTTTATTTCCAAAAAAGTGCCAAAAATTGAGGTTTATAGTGAGTGAAGCATTAGCCAAAACATTAAAAAAACATTAAAAACATGTCAAAACTATAATTTTTTTTTTAGATGACAAATTTAGGTAAATATACAAAATTAGGAACGAAAAAGAACTCAAAATATACCAACATTTTGCTTTTTTTTAATTCTTTCGTAAAATTTGCTTTTTACATTCTCATCAAAAATGAGAAAGTCTTGGATTTGTGCGATTTTGAGCATTGTCTAATTTTGGTAAATCTTTACGTTTCATGACCCCCTGATTCCAAAAAAATGGTTTTTAAAAAAGTGTCTGTCCGTCTGTCTGTCTGTCTGTCGTCTGTCTGTAGAAAAATTTGTCTCCACGATAACTCGAATAAATTTTTATAAATCGATTTGCAATTTAGGGAACTTTTTTAGTCCATAAAAATGAAGCCTGAGTTCGTTGGACAGCTCATTTCGTCAAAAAATAACAAAAATACAAAATTTTGAAATTTTCAAAATTTTGTATTTTTGACAATTTTCAAAAAAATATTTTTTAAAATTTTTTCCTTGAATTTGGTACAAAAACAAACAACTTTTCCTTTAGACACTTTTCAGTACAACAAAAAACAAAATAGTTATGAATTTTTTTGATATTTTCAAAATTTTCAAAATTCTGTATTTTTGACAATTTAAAAATAAATATATTCTTCTATTTTTTTCGTTAAATTTTGAACAAAATCAAGCAACTTTTCCTTAAGATATTTTTTGTACAACAAAAAACAAAAAAGTTATGAATTTTATTTCCAAAAAAGTGCCAAAAATTGAGGTTTATAGTGAGTGAAGCATTAGCCAAAACATTAAAAAAACATTAAAAACATGTCAAAACTATAATTTTTTTTTTAGATGACAAATTTAGGTAAATATACAAAATTAGGAACGAAAAAGAACTCAAAATATACCAACATTTTGCTTTTTTTTAATTCTTTCGTAAAATTTGCTTTTTACATTCTCATCAAAAATGAGAAAGTCTTGGATTTGTGCGATTTTGTGCATTGTCTAATTTTGGTAAATCTTTACGTTTCATGACCCCCTGATTCCAAAAAAATGGTTTTTAAAAAAGTGTCTGTCCGTCTGTCTGTCTGTCTGTCGTCTGTCTGTAGAAAAATTTGTCTCCACGATAACTCGAATAAATTTTTATGAATCGATTTGCAATTTGGGGAACTTTTTTAGTCCATAAAAATAAAGCCTAAGTTCGTTGGACAGCTCATTTCGTCAAAAAATAACAAAAATACAAAATTTTGAAATTTTCAAAATTTTGTATTTTTGACAATTTTCAAAAAAATATTTTTTTAAAATTTTTTTCTTAAATTTGGTTCAAAAACAAACAACTTTTCCTCTAGACACTTTTCAGTACAACAAAAAACAAAATAGTTATAAATTTTTTTGATATTTTCAAAATTTTCAAAATTCTGTATTTTTGACAATTTTCAAAAAAATATATTTTTCTATTTTTTTCGTTGAATTTTAAACAAAATCAAGCAACTTTTCCTTAAGATACTTTTTGTACAACAAAAAACAAAAAAGTTATGAATTTTTTTTCCAAAATGTGCCAAAAATTGAGGTTTATAGTGAGTGAAGCATTAGCCAAAACATTAAAAAATCATTAAAAACATGTTAAAACTATAATTTTTTTTTTTAGATGACAAATTTAGGTAAATATACAAAATTAGGAACGAAAAAGAACTCAAAATATACCAACATTTTGCTTTTTTTTAATTCTTTCGTAAAATTTGCTTTTTACATTCTCATCAAAAATGAGAAAGGCTTGGATTTGTGCGATTTTGAGCATTGTCTAATTTTGGTAAATCTTTACGTTTCATGACCCCCTGATTTCAAAAAAATGGTTTTTAGAAAAGTGTCTGTCCGTCTGCCTGTCTGTCTGTCTGTTGTCTGTCTGTAGAAAAATTTGTCTCCACGATAACTCGAATAAATTTTTATGAATAGATTTGCAATTTAGGGAACTTTTTTAGTTTATAAGAATAAAGCCTGAGTTTGTTGGACAGCTCATTTCGTCAAAAAATAAAAAAAATACAAAATTTTGGAATTTTCAAAATTTTGTATTTTTGACAATTTTCAAAAAAATATTTTTTTAAAATTTTTTCCTTAAATTTGGTACAAAAACAAACAACTTTTCCTTTAGACACTTTTCAGTACAATAAAAAACAAAATAGTTATGAATTTTTTTGATATTTTTAAAATTTTCAAAATTTTGTATTTTTGACAATTTTCAAAAAAATATATTTTTCTATTTTTTTCGTTGAATTTTGAACAAAATCAAGCAAATTTTCCTTAATATACTTTTTGTACAACAAAAAACAAAAAAGTTATGAATTTTATTTCCAAAAAAGTGCCAAAAATTGAGGTTTATAGTGAGTGAAGCATTAGCCAAAACATTAAAAAATCATTAAAAACATGTCAAAACTATAATTTTTTTTTTAGATGACAAATTTAGGTAAATATACAAAATTAGGAACGAAAAAGAACTCAAAATATACCAACATTTTGCTTTTTTTTAATTCTTTCGTAAAATTTGCTTTTTACATTCTCATCAAAAATGAGAAATTCTTGGATTTGTGCGATTTTGTGCATTGTCTAATTTTGGTAAATCTTTACGTTTCAGGACCCCCTGATTCCAAAAAAATGGTTTTTAGAAAAGTGTCTGTCCGTCTGTCTGTCTGTCTGTCGTCTGTCTGTAGAAAAATTTGTCTCCACGATAACTCGAATAAATTTTTATGAATCGATTTGCAACTTAGGGAACTTTTTTAGTCCATAAAAATGAAGCCTGAGTTCGTTGGACAGCTCATTTCGTCAAAAAATAACAAAAATACAAAATTTTGTATTTTTGACAATTTTCAAAAAAATATTTTTTTAAAATTTTTTTCTTAAATTTGGTACAAAAACAAACAACTTTTCCTCTAGACACTTTTCAGTACAACAAAAAACAAAATAGTTATAAATTTTTTTGATATTTTCAAAATTTTCAAAATTCTGTATTTTTGACAATTTTCAAAAAAATATATTTTTCTATTTTTTTCGTTGAATTTTGAACAAAATCAAGCAACTTTTCTTCAAGATACTTTTTGTACAACAAAAAACAAAAAAGTTATGAATTTTTTTTCCAAAAAAGTGCCAAAAATTGTGGTTTATAGTGAGTGAAGCATTAGCCAAAACATTAAAAAACATTAAAAACATGTCAAAACTTTAATTTTTTTTTTAGATGACAAATTTAGGTAAATATACAAAATTAGGAACGAAAAGGAACTCAAAATATACCAACATTTTGCTTTTTTTTAATTCTTTCGTAAAATTTGCTTTTTACATTCTCATCAAAAATGAGAAAGTCTTGGATTTGTGCGATTTTGAGCATTGTCTAATTTTGGTAAATCTTTACGTTTCATGACCCCCTGATTCCAAAAAAATGGTTTTTAGAAAAGTGTCTGTCCGTCTGTCTGTCTGTCTGTCGTCTGTCTGTAGAAAAATTTGTCTCCACGATAAGTCGAATAAATTTTTATCAATCGATTTGCAATTAGGGAACTTTTTTAGTCCATAAAAATGAAGCCTGAGTTCGTTGGACAGCTCATTTCGTCAAAAAATAACAAAAATACAAAATTTTGAAATTTTCAAAATTTTGTATTTTTGACAATTTTCAAAAAATATTTTTTTAAAATTTTTTTTCTTAAATTTGGTACAAAAACAAACAACTTTTCCTTCAGACACTTTTCAGTACAACAAAAACAAAATAGTTATGAATTTTTTTGATATTTTCAAAATTTTCAAAATTCTGTATTTTTGACAATTTTCAAAAAATATATTTTTCTATTTTTTTCGTTAAATTTCGAACAAAATCAAGCAACTTTTCCTTAAGATACTTTTTGTACAACAAAAAACAAAAAAGTTATGAATTTTTTTTTCCAAAAAAGTGCCAAAATTGAGGTTTATAGTGAGTGAAGCATTAGCCAAAACATTAAAAAAACATTAAAACATGTCAAAACTTTAATTTTTTTTAGATGACAAATTTAGGTAAATATACTAAATTAGGAACGAAAAAGAACTCAAAATATACCAACATTTTGCTTTTTTTTTAATTCTTTCGTAAATTTGCTTTTTACATTCTCATCAAAAATGAGAAAGTCTTGGATTTGTGCGATTTTGAGCATTGTCTAATTTTGGTAAATCTTTACGTTTCATGACCCCCTGATTCTAAAAAAATGGTTTTTAGAAAAGTGTCTGTCCGTCTGTCTGTCTGTCTGTCGTCTGTCTGTAGAAAAATTTGTCTCCACGATAACTCGAATAAATTTTTATGAATTGATTTGCAATTTGGGGAACTTTTTTAGTCCATAAAAATGAAGCCTGAGTTCGTTGGACAGCTCATTTCGTCAAAAATTAACAAAAATACAAAATTTTGAAATTTTGTATTTTTGACAATTTTCAAAAAAATATTTTTTTAAAATTTTTTCCTTAAATTTGGTACAAAAACAAACAACTTTTCTTTTAGACACTTTTCAGTACAACAAAAACAAAATAGTTATGAATTTTTTTGATATTTTCAAAATTTTCAAAATTCTGTATTTTTGACAATTTTCAAAAAAATATATTTTTCTATTTTTTTCGTTGAATTTTGAACAAAATCAAGCAACTTTTTCTTAAGATACTTTTTGTACAACAAAAACAAAAAAGTTATGAATTTTTTTTTCCAAAAAAGTGCCAAAAATTGAGGTTTATAGTGAGTGAAGCATTAGCCAAAACATTAAAAAAACATTTAAAAACATGTCAAAACTATAATTTTTTTTTTAGATGACAAATTTAGGTAAATATACAAAATTAGGAACGAAAAAGAACTCAAAATATACCAACATTTTGCTTTTTTTTAATTCTTTCGTAAAATTTGCTTTTTACATTCTCATCAAAAATGAGAAAGTCTTGGATTTGTGCGATTTTGTGCATTGTCTAATTTTGGTAAATCTTTACGTTTCATGACCCCCTGATTCCAAAAAAATGGTGTTTAAAAAAGTGTCTGTCCGTCTGTCTGTCTGTCTGTCGTCTGTCTGTAGAAAAATTTGTCTCCACGATAACTCGAATAAATTTTTATGAATCGATTTGCAATTTGGGGAACTTTTTTAGTCCATAAAAATAAAGCCTAAGTTCGTTGGACAGCTCATTTCGTCAAAAAATAACAAAAATACAAAATTTTGTATTTTTGACAATTTTCAAAAAAATATTTTTTTAAATTTTTTTCTTAAATTTGGTACAAAAACAAACAACTTTTCCTCTAGACACTTTTCAGTACAACAAAAAACAAAATAGTTATAAATTTTTTTGATATTTTCAAAATTTTCAAAATTCTGTATTTTTGACAATTTTCAAAAAAATATATTTTTCTATTTTTTTCGTTGAATTTTGAACAAAATCAAGCAACTTTTCCTTAAGATACTTTTTGTACAACAAAAAACAAAAAAGTTATGAATTTTTTTTCCAAAATGTGCCAAAAATTGAGGTTTATAGTGAGTGAAGCATTAGCCAAAACATTAAAAAAACATTAAAAACATGTCAAAACTTTAATTTTTTTTTAGATGACAAATTAAGGTAAATATACAAAATTAGGAACGAAAAAGAACTCAAAATATACCAACATTTTGCTTTTTTTTAATTCTTTCGTAAAATTTGCTTTTTACATTCTCATCAAAAATGAGAAAGGCTTGGATTTGTGCGATTTTGAGCATTGTCTAATTTTGGTAAATCTTTACGTTTCATGACCCCCTGATTCCAAAAAAATGGTTTTTAGAAAAGTGTCTGTCTGTCTGTGTGTCTGTCTGTCTGTCTGTCGTCTGTCTGTAGAAAAATTTGTCTCCACGAGAACTCGAATAAATTTTTATGAATCGATTTGCAATTTGGGGAACTTTTTTAGTCCATAAAAATGAAGCCTGAGTTCTTTGGACAGCTCATTTCGTCAAAAATAACAAAAATACAAAATTTTGAAATTTTCAAAATTTTGTATTTTTGACACTTTCCAAAAAAATATTTTTTAAAAATTTTTTCCTTAAATTTCGTACAAAAACAAACAACTTTTCCTTTAGACACTTTTCAGTTCAACAAAAAACAAAATAGTTATGAATTTTTTTGATATTTTCAAAATTTTCAAAATTTTGTATTTTTAAAAATTTTCAAAAAATATATTTTTTATTTTTTTCGTTGAATTTTGAACAGAATCAAGCAACTTTTCCTTAAGTTACTTTTTGTACAACAAAAAACAAAAAAGTTATGAATTTTTTCCAAAAAAGTGCAAAAAATTGAGGTTTATAGTGAGTGAAGCATTAGACAAAACATTAAAAAAACATTAAAAACATGTCAAAACTTTAATTTTTTTTTAGATGACAAATTTAAGTAAATATACAAAATTAGGAACGAAAAAAAACTCAAAATATGCCAACATTTTGCTTTTTTTTTAATTTTTTCGTAAAATTTGCTTTTACATTCTCATCAAAAATGAGAAAGGCTTGGATTTGTGCGATTTTAAGCATTGTCTAATTTTGGTTAATCTTTACGTTTCATGACCCCCTAATTCCAAAAAAATGGTTTTTAGAAAAGTGTCTGTCCGTCTGTCTGTCTGTCTGTCGTCTGTCTGTAGAAAAATTTGTCTCCACGATAACTCGAATAAATTTTTATGAATCGATTTGCAATTTGGGGAACTTTTTTAGTCCATAAAAATGAAGCCTGAGTTCGTTGGATAGCTCATTTCGTCAAAAAATAACAAAAATACAAAATTTTGAAATTTTGTATTTTTGACATTTTAAAAAAAATATTTTTTTTAAATTTTTTCCTTGAATTTGGTACAAAAACAAACAACTTTTCCTTTAGACACTTTTCAGTACAACAAAAAACAAAATAGTTATGAATTTTTTTGATATTTTCAAAATTTTGTATTTTTGACAATTTCAAAAAAATATATTTTTCTATTTTTTTTTGTTAAATTTTGAACAAAATTAAGCAACTTTTCCTTAAGATACTTTTTGTACAACAAAAAACAAAAAAGTTATGAATTTTTTTTCCAAAAAAGTGCCAAAAATTGAGGTTTATAGTGAGTGAAGCATTAGCCAAACCATTAAAAAACATTAAAAACATGTCAAAGCTTTAATTTTTTTTTAGATGACAAATTTAGGTAAATATACAAAATTAGGAAAAAAGAACTCAAAATATGCCAAAATTTTGCTTTTTTTTAATTTTTTCGTAAAATTTGCTTTTTACATTCTCATCAAAAATGAGAAAGGCTTGGATTTGTGCGATTTTGAGCATTGTCTAATTTTGGTAAATCTTTACGTTTCATGACCCCCTGATTCCAAAAAAATGGTTTTTAGAAAAGTGTCTGTCTGTCTGTCTGTCTGTCTGTCGTCTGTCTTGTAGAAAAATTTGTCTCCACGATAACTCGAATAAATTTTTATGAATCGATTTGCAATTTGGGGAACTTTTTTAGTCCATAAAAATGAAGCCTGAGTTCGTTGGACAGCTCATTTCGTCAAAAAATAACAAAAATACAAAATTTTGAAATTTTCAAAATTTTGTATTTTTGACACTTTTAAAAAAAATATTTTTTAAAAATTTTTTCCTTAATTTCGTACAAAAACAAACAACTTTTCCTTTAGACACTTTTTAATTCAACAAAAAACAAAATAGTTATGAATTTTTTTGATATTTTTCAAAATTTTCAAAATTTTGTATTTTTGACAATTTTCAAAAAAATATATTTTTCTATTTTTTTTGTTAAATTTTGAACAAATTAAGGCAACTTTCCTTAAGTTACTTTTTGTACAACAAAAAAACAAAAAAGTTATGAATTTTTTTTTCCAAAAAAGTGCAAAAAATTGAGGTTTATAGTGAGTGAAGCATTAGCCAAAACATTAAAAAACATTAAAAACATGTCAAAACTTTAATTTTTTTTAGATGACAAATTTAGGTAAATATACAAAATTAGGAACAAAAAAGAACTCAAAATATGCCAACATTTTGCTTTTTTTTAATTTTTTCGTAAAATTTGCTTTTTACATTCTCATCAAAAATAAGAAAGTCTTGGATTTGTGCGATTTTGAGCATTGTCTAATTTTGGTAATCTTTACGTTTCATGACCCCCTGATTCCAAAAAAATGGTTTTTAGAAAAGTGTCTGTCCGTCTGTCTGTCTGTCTGTTGTCTGTCTGTAGAAAATTTGTCTCCACGATAACTCGAATAAATTTTTATGAATCGATTTGCAATTTGGGGAACTTTTTTAGTCCATAAAAATGAAGCCTGAGTTCTTTGGACAGCTCATTTCGTCAAAAAATAACAAAAATACAAAATTTTGAAATTTTCAAAATTTTGTATTTTTGACAATTTCAAAAAAATATTTTTTTTAAATTTTTTGCTTAAATTTGGTACAAAACAAACAACTTTTCCTTTAGACACTTTTCAGTACAACAAAAAACAAAATAGTTATGAATTTTTTGATATTTTCAAAATTTTCAAAATTTTGTATTTTTGACAATTTTCAAAAAAATATATTTTTCTATTTTTTTTGTTAACTTTTGAACAAAATAAGCAACTTTTTCCTTAAGTTACTTTTTGTACAACAAAAACAAAAAAGTTATGAATTTTTTTTTCCAAAAAAGTGCAAAAAATTGAGGTTTATAGTGAGTGAAGCATTAGCCAAAACATTAAAAAAACATTAAAAACATGTCAAAATTTTAATTTTTTTTTTAGATGACAAATTTAGGTAAATATACAAAATTAGGAACGAAAAAGAACTCAAAAAATGCCAACATTTTGCTTTTTTTTAATTTTTTCGTATAAATTTGCTTTTTACATTCTCATCAAAAATGAGGAAAGTCTTAGATTTGTGCGATTTAGAGCATTGTCTAATTTTTGTAAATCTTTACGTTTCATGACCCCCTGATTCCAAAAAAATGGTTTTTAGAAAAGTGTCTGTCCGTCTGTCTGTCTGTCTGTCTGTCGTCTGTCTGTAGAAAATTTGTCTCCACGATAACTCGAATAAATTTTTATGAATCGACTTTGCAATTTGGGGAACTTTTTTAGTCCATAAAAATGAAGCCTGAGTTCGTTGGACAGTCATTTCGTCAATAAATTACAAAAATACAAACTTTGCAAAATGTGTATCTTTTTGACAATTTTCAAAAACATCTTTTTTAAAAATTTTTTCCTTAAATTGGTACAAAAACAAACAACTTTTTTTTACACACTTTTCAGTACAACAAAAAACAAACATAGTTATGAATTTTTTTGATACATTTTCAACTATTTCAAACTTTTGTATTTTTTGACCAATTTTCAAAACAAATATATTTTTCTATTTTTTTTCGTTTCAATTTTGCACAAAATCAAGCAACCTTTTCCTAAGTTACGTTTTGTAAACAACAAAAACAAAAACGTTATTGACTTTTTTTTCCAAAACAAGTGCACACAATGCGGTTATAGTGAGTGAACGCATTAGCCCAAACATGTAAAAAAACATTAAAACATGGTCACAACTTTAATTTTTTTGATAGATGACAAATTTAGGTAAATATACAAAATTAGGAACGAAAAAAGAACTCAAATATGCCAACATTTTGCTTTTTTTAATTTTTTCGCAAAATTTGCTTTTTACTTCTCATCAAAAATGAGAAGTCTTGGATTTGTGCGGATTTTGAGATTGTCTAATTTGGTAAATCTTTACGTTTCATGACCCCCTGATTCCAAAAAAATGGTTTTAAGAAAAGTGTCTGTCCGTCTGTCTGTCTGTCTGTCGTCTGTCTGTAGAAAAATTTGTCCTCCACGATGGCTCGAATAAAATTTTCATGAATCGATTGCACTTGGGAACTTTTTAGTCCATAAAATGAAGCCTGAGTTTGTGGACAGCTCATTTCGTCAAAAAATAACAAAAATACAAAATTTTGAAATTTTCAAAATTTTGTATTTTTGACAATTTTTAAAAAAATATTTTTTTTTTAAAATTTTTTCCTTAACTTTGGTACAAAAACAAAACAACTTTTCTTTAGACACTTTTCAGTACAACAAAAACAAAATAGTTATGAATTTTTTTTTTTTTTAAGTTTTTGGGCCAGGTTAATTTTTAAAGTTTTTTTGGCAGGTTTAGACAAACTGTTTATCTAGAACTAAAAATTTATTTTGAATTAAAATATTTTTGCATTCTCATCACATGAGAAAGTATTAGTTTGGTCGAAAATTGACTTTCGCTAATTTCATGAAATCTCGACGTTTTAGGTACCCTGAGTCTAAAAAACATGGTCTAGAAACATTGTCTGTCTGTAGACACAATACTGGTGTCTAAAAATGTTATAACTAAAATATATTCATAAAAGTTTTAACATTTTAGAAAGTCAATGAAATTTTTTTTAATACAGTTGGGCTGGTGTGACCCCTTTTTACATTTCAATTTTTGGTCATATTTTGTGGAAATGGTTTTTAATTCTCATCCATGAGAAGGTATTAGATTGGTGGAAAATGACTTTTCTAATTTTATGAAATCTTGTTTTTTGAGGTGCCTGAATCCAAATGATATAGTTTTTTTGGTTTGTCTGTCTGGG